>NC_140940.1:159907341-160294841 GCF_014529385.1 Adiantum capillus-veneris | reverse complement strand
GGGGAGGTCGTGCTAGATTGCAAGGTTCATTCTTGAAGGGAGACCATAGTCCTTTGAATTTTTTGACTTACCCTTCCTTATTATATGTTTTAGGGTAATTTAGAAGGGCGACTTGTAGATTTTATCGATCTCATGCTTCTTTTGAAGGGGTAGAATTTTTTTCAATCTTCCCTAAAGGGTTAGAGTGCCTTCAAAAATTTTCTATGCTTGCTTGCAATCAAGCGGATTATGCGATGCATGAGGTTACATGACATGCTCAACTTCGCCGTGTCCATAGTCCATAGTCCGCACCTTGCTCCCTTGCATATCTTTGTTACTATACCCCCTCCCCCTCGTCCTCTGATTCCTTGCAGCTTGCCATGCTATGTTGCAAACATGCCCCCTTAGAATGGCACACTTTGTCTACAGTGGTTCTTCACTACCCTAGGACTGCTTCTCCCTACCCTATAGCCTTCACCCACTTCCTCATTAGTCAGCTCTCACAGTAAACCCACCTCAAAAATTAGGGCCCTCAACCATCCACACTCTTGTATACAATCATTCCTCTCCGGAGCCATTTAAATTCAAGGTACTATCCTCCTAAAAACCTCCTCCTCAAATGCAACACATATTTTTCACATTAGCACTACTGGTCCAATCCAAAAGGACGTGACTTATGCCACGAACATTGTAGACTTTCCTCAATGTACTTGTGAGGACTTCTAGAAACAAGATAGCTAGTACCTCACATATGTGCCATGCAAACACATGTATTTTGTGTTCTCTCATGTCCTCGGGTTAGACTCTACATTTCATGAATTTTTGCATCATGATACACTAGCATAAGTAGAGCTATTCTAGGGGTTAGGAGGGAAGAGATTTTAAGCATATCATCATGTGCTATTTCAATTGTATATGGATTGACATTTTGTTCCAACATGTGATGTACAATGTTTCCAAGTTTTATATAGTACTTGTTGCACTTTCTTAGCCTCGATAACTTAAGCAAGTATGAATTTTGTGTCCAAATTTTAAAAAGCTTCGCTAAAAAAAAATGTCGCTCGATTTTTTTGCTCGGAATGTGGATCCCCCCACAGCTAGATGCGGACTTTTGACCTGCTAGGGACACTTAGAAGCCTACTAGATTTCATAGGTATGGACCTTAACCAGGCAAGATCAATTATGAATAGTCCATACAACATAAAAATCATAAAAAAAAACTAGATAAATCAAATCGAATATGGGGATTTGGCAGATTTTTAGGAGCCCATTGGGGTATCAAATGAGGTCCAAATTATTAAATATATACAAGAGTGAGTTTCCCACAAAGGGCAGAACCTAGCCATGCAAACATAGTCCACAAAGTGGGTGTAACATGGATTGCAATCCATGTTCCCCCATCACCAAATTTAGAGATTTTTTGGCAGTGAGATCCTCATAACTATACCAATCCACTACTCCAATCACAGTTTCAAGATGATACCCAACATGGATCGCGATCCATGTACCCCACCTTGTCAGAAAGTGGTAATATTGGTTCCACAACTAGATATCACCTTGGGGATAGTGCCTTGCAAATTTGAGAAAAAATGGACATGGGATCACCCCAAAACCTTGATAAAATGGAAAAATAATCTACAAATGGTCATTTTGACCCAGAAAGTGTAAAAATGATCCAAATTCAAAAATAGGAAGACCAGTAGTTTGGGAAACATGTAAGGACCCATCGCACAAAATTTAGTCACATTTGGTCATAAAACATGGATCGGGATCCATGTACCTAAAGAGCAAAATTGTCAAGAACTGAGTAGAAGGTGATTGTACAGGTCACCTATGGAAGCATAAAGCAGTTTTTCAATGTTTTGATGCACAAAATGGTGTATTTTGTAAGGTTAAGTAGTTTTGGAGTGCAAATGTTAAAGTCAAATTATTTTGTATAGCTAGTGGGTTGAAAAGGTTTCTGGTATGCTCAATGTATCCTAGAATAGTGGAAAAATTCTTGTCAAATGGTCCAAACTTGCCAGCGGGGCTAAGATGGTCAAGCAAATCCGAAATACTCTAAAATTTGACAAACAAATAGATTTGAAAGGAAACTTCAACTTCCAATCATCAAATCTTCAAAAGCTCAAATAGTCTAGCCACATGATCTATGAAAGCTGGCATCCAAATTCCAATATGGCAAAGTCGGACCAAATTGGGCCATAAATTGGGAGATTGGGTAAACTTAGGAAAAACTTATCCAAATTTGAAAAGATATCACTAGTGTGCTAGGATAGGCTATAGGGACATGCTTGCCAAGTTTCACCCCAAAAAAGCTATCAAACATGGATCACGATCCATGTACCTTTTTCACCCTTCTACGCCAAAACCTAACCATCAAGTCCTCTAAGCCTAACCCTAAAGTATCAAGTCATTTGGACACCAAAAACCTAGCCAAAGTGCCAAAATTCTCTAAGTCTACAAAAATTTTCTAAGAATTGGCATAATTTCCAAACCACTATTCCAGATCACAAAAAATTGAACTATAGCATCACCATAGTATACTCTATCACATGGAGGAATCCCAATCCTCGAACGAGTACTTCCAAGCGAACAAGTATTCGAGCGAGAACTTAAAATAAAAAAGGCAAGATCAAGACCTCAATAGTTACTCTATAGAGGATAGTCTAGCAAAGTAAATGCAAAACAAAACATAACCCTCCACAACCCCCATGGGGTTCAACCCGAATGCGATGTATTTTCTGCAACCCAAAAACATGGTGCAACCCCGTGCCTAATATCATGTAACCCATCATTAATTAATTGCATACATCTGCTTGTTTGATTTTGTAGAATCCCAAATTACATAATCTTACATTGACTTTGCAAATCCATTTCTGTCATCGACTTTGTAAACCCATATTTTCCATCGATGAATGGGTGAGACTGACCAAAATTTATAGCATCCAAGGCAATAGATGATTTCTTTAATAATCTCTAGGCAAGGACTTGCATACCACGGGCATTGCTCGTCTTTGCCCCTTTAAGGTAGAAATTACACTTAACAATCGGAAGTATGGCCATTGTCATGTCTGCCGCATCAGATTCATATAAATAAACTTGTGGCCATGCTCTGGTCCATAAATGGTTATGTCCCTAATCATTCTTGATTGCAGGCTTGCTCAAGATGGGTTATTGGAGTTCTAAATTGTCTGAAACACTAAAATGCTTTATTGATCCTAAATTTTGAAGACAATAAAATAAATAAAAATATAAACCAAATTTTAAAATGTGAGATTCTTAATTTTGAAAATGCTAAAATATTTTATTTTTTGAAAAAAATTAAATTATGTCCAATCCATCAACACAATTTTGATTGAAATTACTTTGACCCAACCAAATGTGTCAAACTGTGAATTTTGTTTCATTAGTGTTGTGGAACACTTGCTCCATGTAAAAGGGAAAGAGTACCTTGAGAGTGGGCAAGATTTGTGAGAGCTTCGGTTTGCGCAGGACATAAGATGATTCATTTATAGTTAATGCTAAAAAACACCTAGGCTAAGTGTGATCTCACCTAAAATTTTGAGATTTACCTCTAAATTTTAGATTTGAGGGTAAGAAAACCTACAAATTTTGGAGAAATGTAGTGTGAAAACCTTCAAATTTAGTCATAGTAGGGGAACCTGCTGCAAGAAATTAAAAAAACCATGAGCACAAACTTAGGCCACGACCTGTCCTCTAGAACAAAAAAACAAGCCGTAGGGGGCTGCCTGCTGAGCTGCTCATAGAACATAATAAGGGCTCTAACAAGAGCGAGAGAGTGCTTTGAGGTGGGGTCGATAAGATCCACAAGGGGTTGCACCAAGAGAATCCCCCTAGTAGTTTTTGTACTCTGAATGAGGCGAAATCCTTTGGGGCTCAAGCATGCTACTATCCGATGCTTGTGGCGTCCACTTAGCCTACCTGCTGGTCCCCACCTTGTCCACCAACTTTGTCAACACCTCCTCCGGCAGGGTCTACCACCCCTCCACCCCCACCTCCCAGGTCACATCCTCCCCGAATCCCACCATGTGCTCTACCGCAAGCCTCATGAACATATCCTCTGCATCCAAACATCTCATCAAAAAATCTAGCCCCACCTTGTTAGCAAACATCTACCTAATTAGCTCTCTATGATTCCTTGCCACCCTCTTTGCCTGCACATTCTGCCAAAACTCATCCGCTGGCGTGTTGAACGCAAAGCACAAGAGCTCCAACTCATTGTGCACGACCTGGATCAGTCCATATAAGCTGATCATCCAATTCTTAAGCACTTTGCCAAAGTACCTCAAAATTCTTTCCTCAAAAGTGCTAATGAGAGTTAGAAAGGCTACAGCGGAGTAGGCAAGCTCGATGAGCACCACAAGAGAGTTGATGTCAACGAGGAGGCTGTAAAAAAGACGGAGGGAGAGACCATATATGATATTATGGATGGAATCGAGGGTGGTGCTTGGTGCAAGAAAAGGCGAGTAGAGCTTTGTCTTCTTCACAAACAAAAAGGCCTCAGTAAATGTCTCCAACGAATAAGGGATAGAAAAGCTATGAGAGGAGGGTGGAGGAGCTGATGTTGAGGTGGATGAGGAGGCCAAGGAGGATGCAGACAATGTCCAAGTGTAGTTGCTGGAGGTGGAGATGGTGTGGGTACTTTTGAGCAGATTTGAGAGTATTGAGATGATCGCTTCACCTTGTGCACCTGCACGCATGTGCCCTAAGTTATAACAAGAGAGTGAGGCTATGTATCAGTGCCAAATGCAGAGTAGGGTTTGACAAATTGCTATATTACTCTATAGGTGGGAGAAGAAGGAGACTGAGGCAAGGCGACCACCTTCCAAGAGGAGAAAGCAGAATTCATGTGCATGGGACCTCCCTGTCTCACCTGCCATCTTCTCCATAGATGTTAACCACCACCCCTAGCTGCCCGGAGGCAGGCGGTCCTTGCTGCAATTATTTCCATCAAAAAATGTGTCTCAGCTTAATATTGATCTAGTGTATACTTCGTTGGAATCTCAAATAACTTACCAATAGTTTACAGATTCTCTCACCCCCATCCCCCTTACATCCGTTCTACAACTCATCGCAATAGCAACTATGCCTGGCAGCCTCAACTTGTTGCGTCGCGGTCAGAACAGGCATCGGCTAACTCGCAACGCTCACACCCTCCAAACTCCATCAGGCCTTGCCACAGACGATTGAGCCGACTAAGAGAGAGAGAGACTACCCAACCCCTGTTACCCCACCATCCAGTGCTCACTCTATGTATGATGGTCTCCCTTTGTGTCCCTACGGCAGCTTGAGTAGGAGCTACATGGACGACTAATATATATATATATATATATATATATATATATATATATAGAGGAGAGAGAGAGGTCGGCGCCTTCGGACAAATTTCTAGAGAGAGAGAGAGAGAGAGAGAGAGAGAGAGAGAGAGAGAGAGAGAGAGAGAGAGAGAGAGAGAGAGAGAGAGAGAGAGAGAGAGAGAGAGAGAGAGAGAGAGAGAACCAAGTTGCTTCTAAAAAGATTTGTAACTCTCGCCACCTGGTCAATTCCTTCACATTTCCTCAACGAGGTAACAGAGTATTTGCTTAATGAGTTTATGGTTATCCATAACAAATCCGCTCCCTATCACCCACAAGCAAACGGACAAGCTGAGCATACGAATAAAATTCTTAACTCGGTACTGACCAAAGTGGTTAGTTCAGGAAGGACACACTAGGAAATGAATCTCCATGCTCCTCTATGGGCTTATCGAGTTTCATTCAAAACGGCTTTAAATGCTACACCCTTTAACCTTGTTTATGGTCTTGATGCCATACTGCCAATATAGTTTCTATTGCCGACCTTAAGGGTAGCACAAACTCTTGAGTGGACAGGACATGAATTATCAGAAAGACTTGAAGATTTGGAAAAGCTAAATGAGTAAAGGCTAAATGCTGTAGCTCACATCTATGCACAAAAGAGGAAACAAAAACAGTTTTTTGATTCCCACTTAATCACCAAAATTTTCAAGAAAGGGGACTTAGTTCTAGTCTATTCCCTTAAGCAACACATTCCCAAGTTTAAGGAAAAGGAAAATGGACCATTTATCATTAAAGATGTATCTCCAAGTGGAGCAGTAAAATTGTCAACCATAGATGGTGAACCAATGGCTAATTGGATTAGTGGATGTCGTTTAAAGAAATACAATTTTCCACTAACCAATGAATTGCTAGAGAGAATGCATGTAGCCAAACAAAGGAAGATCAAGCAACAACAGGTTATTGATGGAGCCCAAGAGGAAGCTAGACTACGGGTACTCAAGCGTAAAGCTGCTCTCAAGAATCAACAGATATCGATTCCCATCAACACTTTGGAACTAGATGATCGACAATGGGACTTACCTAAAGACACAATTTCAACAGATGACGACTGGTTAGATGGAATGGATCTCCACATCAAAGTACAACTCAACAATCATAGCACCAATGCTTTGGTAGACACATGAGCTAGAGTGAATGGAGTCAGTTATTCCACATATAAGAAGGCAACAAGTCAAGCATTGGCCCCGCAGGAATAATGACAATCAAAGGATGCAACAAGAGTATGACTCCAACATTGGGAGTAGTCAACTTGAACGTTTGTATGCTTGCTAGATGAACACATGAATGAGACGATGATTCTTGGAATTACTTGGATATGTACATACAAAGCAGTACCATATTGGGATACAAATCAGCTAAAGCTATCACTTAAGGAAGGGAAACTCATTGTTCCTATTGCACCAAGCAAAGAGGAATGGAAAAGATACAATCAGAGTACCAATCCACGAAGTAAATCTTCTCCATCCCCTCAACAAACAAATGTTACAAGTAGCATGCAAGGAGTCATGCAAATTTGGGTACCAAAGGCACAACTTGTGGATATACCAAATCAGATCTGGGTACCTAAAATTTCACCAAAGAAACAGAAGACGGTTCCAAGGATTCAAGCATAGAATCGAGCATCTATGAACAAGGAACCTAACATGAAAAAGGTTTGGAAGAAAAAGGAGCACTTATCTTCTCCACACGACGTGAAACCAATCAAACAATGGCGAGTAAGTCTCAACAGACTCTCAAGAACCATGCACCAAGCAGACCGAGCTACCAATGGCGAGAAAAAGCTCGACAACCGTCTAAAGTGCTCCCCATAGCTCAATCAATCAACGTGCTTAAACACCCTGATGGTACTATCAAACAGAGAGCACAAAGGCTACAAGATTTGCTCTTTGGAAGATACCAACAGCAAACCTCGACATCGGAAACCCTTGAGTTATTGACTCAAGACCCAACTCTCGCACAACATATTGAGTTGAATTGCATTGATCTTCATATCGTGGTAGAGCCAGTCATGGCTATGCATAGACACAATTGTTCAACCCAGGCACACAATCGTCCCGGAGGATGCCATCTAGGAGGGGTGGAAGGGTACTACTAAATACTAAGTAATTAGGGGCAATGTTTGAAGAGTGAGGAAAGAGTTTCATGGTAACGTGTGATTTTTTTGCAAAATTACCTAATAATGCCCTTATAATTCATCAAATGGGGAAAAGTCACTGATAATATCTTCCCGATGAGTGTAAATAGTGTATATACTATTAGAAAATCAGTCCTTTTTTGGATATTTTTCATCATTTTTGTTGAAAAGGAGGCTTAAAAATGGAAAAATCCAACAAAAACAATAAAGTTGTGTTTTTCAAGGGATTTTCTTAATTACTGGATTTTCACTTTGCTTTTTTAGAGCATTTTTCTATTTTCTTTGATTTTTTCAAATAAAAAGGTCAAAAATTAATAATAAATAGCAGGGAAGCTCAGATGGGAAAATGGAAGACACGATGGTGATCAGAAAGACAAGGCAGACAAGCACAAAAATTTTCAATGAAATCAAAAGATGGAAGCGGGAAGGCCAAATTAGGCGGCCAAGCCTACTTTTGCAAAATTCTTGCAGAATGAGCAACAGGAATCCAATTTTGGAAATTTTTGAGTCTAACGCAGATTTCACAGCCTAATAGGACTAATGGGGGAATCTGTGGAAAATTGGTTCGGGAACTCCAGATATAGATAGCCAGGGTAGGCTAAAACCACTTCATTTCCACTTAGAGCTTTGCAGAGAGAGCATTTTGGCTTCTTTCGCGCGTCATTTTCGGAGCCCACAATTGACGTTTTTCAGTGACGTTTCACACGAGACAAAATTTTTGAGCCTAACGCAGATTTCACAGCCTAATAGGACTAATGGGGGAATCTGGGGAAAATTTGCTCGGGAACTCCAGATATAGATAGCCAGGGTAGGCTAAAACCACTTCATTTCCACTTAGAGCTTTGCAGAGAGAGCATTTTGGCTTCTTTCGCGCGTCATTTTCGGAGCCCACAGTTGACATTTTTCAGTGCCGTCTCACACGAGACATGAGGAGTAAGTTCCTTACTAATCAATGATCCATTTTGTACGGCCGGTGGCTAGTGTAAAGCCCTAGAAAAAACCCTAGAAGCCGAGCAGTGCACGAAGACCTATGACCTAAAAGTGACCATAGCGGCCTGCCAACTTGATCAAATCGGATGGGATTTGAACCATAGCATGCTCTAACATAATAGAACCATTCCATACCATCAGATGATCATTCGGTTGGGGTCAAGGGGGTCCTCAGTAGAGAATTATGGTTTTTTGGGAAAGTCCAGAATTCCGACCTGACCCCACAGATGGCTTGCTAATGAGGCTCATATACAATGTATACGATTGGTTTGGAGAAATCCATCAAGTAAAGCCCTCGAAAAGAGGAAAACGGCTCGAAGGTTACAAAGCGTCAAATTCGACATACGAGGCCAAACTGACTCCAAATGAGCCAAAATTGGACAGGTAGCTTCACGACGAGGTTACAAACAAGTCCAAAGCCTCAAAGTTGACCGACCAACCTAACGGACAGAGTAATCATAAAAATGGTGAATTTAGAGTCGACAGAGCACAGAGTGATGCCGGCATGACCAAACTTGACCAAATTCAATTTAGGACTTGTATTAGGTGTATGAAACGTGTTTAGGTCAAAATTTATGTGAAATGCAAAGTTTTTGTCACTGTTGTAAATAATCATGATTATTTACTTTTGCAACATTTTGCATGGAAATTGTCAATTCACCTCACCTATCATGTGTACACACCTATTACATGCCAAAAATCAAGTATGAGCTAAAATGACCACCCTTTACTGTTGGAATTAGGGTTGCAGAGAAACACACACAACTTGGAGAAGACGAAGGAAGCTCAAGGCACACAATAGAGAGTGTGTTACTTAGTGTGCAATGGAAAGATAGATAGCCCTAGAGTGATGGGCGTATATCCAATGCACGGGGGAAAAAACCTCCTAAAGAGGGAAAAAATGCCCCGGCGGTCCTAGTGTGTTCACACACATCACTACCACATGTATATGGTAACAAATCCCCCCTGGAGTGATGCGGTGAATGAGAGTTGGCACATGAGTAAAGGGAAGTGCCATGCCCTGGGACAGGATTAGTCCACAAAGGGGAGTAAGCCCAAAGCTTTGCGGAAAGCTTCAAGCTTCTCACGAGACAATGCCTTTGTGAAAAGATCTGCAAGGTTGTCCTGTGTTGGCACATAAGCCAAGCTGATCTCTCCTGCTGAGAGTCTCTACCTGACATAGTGGTAATGCACCTCAATGTGCTTTGTGCGAGCATGAAAAACCAGGTTCTTCGCAACTGCCAATGCGCTCTGACTGTCAGTGTAGATAGTGTTGGCAGTGTCCTGTCCAACACCCAAATCAGCCATAAGGCGTCTGAGCCATACACACTCAACCGTAGCTGTGAAGACTGCCCTGTACTCAGCCTCACAACTCGAAGTGGCCACAGTAGGTTGCTTCTTGCTCAACCATGATATACATGAACTGCCAAGCATGAAACAAAAACCACTTGTGGACACTCGCGTGTCAAAACAATGTCATAATAATCAATATCTAATTCTCCTAAATGATTTTCTCATATTAAACTGATCATTTAATGTGGGGAAGTGCCAGGGGAGAAAAAGCTAGAATATTGGTTAAGCTAGCAAACCGGCCACAATAGGGATCCAAAGGGGAGGCCATCTTCAAAAGATCCATGTGCAACAATGGGCTAAAAAGACCCTAAGGTTCAGCCCATTAAGACTTCCAAAATGCTAAGGTTCCAAAATTCAAAGGTTGTGTCCAAAGGGTTAAAGCTTAGGGGGAATTGGATGCTTTGTGTGCTCTCCAAAGTCAACACACATCCCTACACATGAGGGGGCAAGCCCTTCTTCTAGGGGATGAGAGAGAAAGCCACACACACACACACAGAGGCTCCCTTTACACAAAGGGAATGAGGGACACATGTCAGCTCCCTAGGCCAGATGCCCACAAGGTGTGCCCAGTTTCTATTGGATGACCCTTGAAGTGGACCAATGAGAATTAAACTAGAGTAAATCTAGTTTAATTAATTTAAAAACATTTAATAAAAGAAACCAATGAGAATTAAGTCTCCTAGAAGACTATTGGGCAGTCTCCCAAGGGGTCCAATGAGCATTCAGGAGCCCAATGGCTTGCCTGATTCCTATTGGCCAGGAGACAAAGGGGTCCAATGAGAGTTTAGTTTAATTATTTAATTACCTAAAGCTCTCACAAAAGGGGAAAGGGGGACACATGTCAGAAGGCTATCACTTATGCTGCTTAATTGTCATTGGCTTGACTTGGGGAGAGCCAATGAGGGCTTAGCAAGAGCAAATAGCAAGAGGGCTCGCCCAAGAGAGAGAGGGGGCTGATTTTTGCAAGGCATTATCACACACACACTCACACAATCTCATGTGTGAAGAAAGAGAAGACTATCTCTTCCCAAGCTTTAATGGAGAGCTCATCACCTACTCCAAGCTTGTGAGATAGAAGCCTACAACGACACACTCTTGGCATGTGGATGCAAATCCAACCAAGATCCAAGCTTCAATGCAAGCTCATCTCCTCTACCAAGCTAATTACTAAGCTAAGCTATGCTAATATGAGTGATTATGTGAGGAGATGTACATCTTTCTCGTAAGATACTCCTTCTTCCTCTCAATCTACTCTCATACCCTACTAGCTCTCACCATCTTCGAAGGTGTGTGAGGTCTTGGGTCTGAGAACGGGGATACTTCAAGTTGTGTTTGCTAAGTGTTTTGCTTAGTGCATGAAGCTTTCATCTTCATTGCACTAGCTAGTCTTGAAGGAACACAAAGAATTGTATTGTACAATGTCTCTCTTGATGGGAGAAACCATAATACAAAGCCTTTTGGAGGGGGGACCGGCTCCATGCAAATCCGGTCCTCAACTGTTGTCATTAGCTTAATTTCTCTCTCTTTTGAAAGTATTGTCGATGCTATCTAACTAGGTGTTATGCTTTTTGTTGCTCTCTCCACCCAAGCACTCTTGTAATTCTCATTAGGAATCTATTCTAATGAAATGCCCACTATGTTCATGCTCATTCCGCTACACACAAGTTATTAGGCCATTAAATGTTACAACAACCAGCCCAATCTGAGTCCGAAAAAGCATGTAAGTCTGGTGGCAATGATCCCCCCTTGGGATAAAACAAGCCAAGATGTAAAGTGCCACTAAGGTAGCGGAAAATCCTCTTGACAGCCTGGCTATGCTTAGACCCTGAGCTATGCATAAATCTGCTGACCTGTGAGACTGCAAACTGAATATCTGGCCTCGTGTTGCATACATAAATGAGGCAGCCAACAGAAGTTTGGTAAAAAGTGACATCAGCAGGATCGCCAGCATCATGTAGACTCAACTTCAAACCTGTTTCCATGGGAGTGGCAATAGGTTTGCAATCCTCAAGTCCAAACTTACATAGCAATGTCTCTATGTAACTTTTCTGACACAAGGCAATACCACCATCACACTGCTTAAATTGTATACCCAAGTAATGATGCAACAACCCCAAATCTTTCATCTTGAAAGTAGCATTCAAATCAGCCTTAAATTCAGCAATATGTCTCTCATTTGGTCCAGTGATCAGCAAATCGTCAACATAAAGAACCACAATGAGAAATACAAAGCCATACAAAGCCTTGTTACATTTGCACACTTTGTCCTCTTGTCCTTTTATGACAAAACCGCGAGGCTGCGTTACATAAACTTCCTCAAATATGTCACCATTCAAGAAAGCAGTAACAATGTCTGATTGATGTACATCCCAACCAAAATGAGCTGCCAATGCACATAGAAAATGCACAGTAGTCATATGACAAGTGGGAGCAAAAGTCTCTTCATAGTCTATGCCTTTTTGCTGTGCATAACCTTTTGCAACAAGTCAAGCCTTATGGCGATCGATCTCACCATCCGGCTTGCGTTTCAACTTGTAAACCCACTTCGTACCAATGGCCTTTTTGCCAGGAGTGCATCATATTCTGATTGCATGGCAGCCATCCAATTTTCTGAATTTTGTGCTTCATCAAAAGTCAGAGGCTCCTCAACATCATGTAAGATAGACACAGCCAAAGCATAACAATCTGATGCGTAAGATGCATGGCGAGATCCTGAACGAGTACGACTAGACAAAGGTGCATCCAATTTACTGTCACGCAAAGTGTGCACCAGCCATTTTGGCATACCTCTAGCCTGCTCATTTTCAGCCCTTTCCTCATCAAGTACATCATGTACATCTGCATCAGTAATAGGCTGATCTAGAACATTTTCAAAAACCCCCATAGGCTGTACATTTGACTCATTGGAACTTACATTCGTATTTCCACCACTGAAAAGAGGCAACAAAGTGTCATAAATGTCCTGTGAGCTTACATTACTGTCTCTAGTACATGACAGCAAGGGCTGAACAGAATCTTCCACAAACACTACATCCTGTGAAACCAGAATACGTTTTGTTTGCGGATGATACAACCTGTAACCTTTGCTTTCAGCACTATAACCAACAAAAATACATTTGACAGCCTTATCATCCAATTTTCTGCGCTGCACTTGTGGCACCAAAGCATATGCCAAACAACCAAAAACACGCATGTGCTCAATAGAAGGTTTTCTATCATGCCATGCTTCATATGGAGTAATAGACTGCAAAGCTTTCGTAGGACACCTGTTAAGTACATAAGTGGCACACATAATGGCCTCAAGCCAAAAAGAATGCGGCAAAGCTTGACTTTTGACCATACATCGTGCCATTTCCGTAAGTGACCTGTTTTTCCTCTCAGCAACACCATTTTGCTGAGGTGTATAAGTCACTGTACATTGGTGTTTTATCCCACGACTAGCCAGAAATGCATTAAACTCATGAGACATAGACTCCCCCCCTCGATCAGAATGGAGGGTGCCCATAGTACATTTCGAGACATTTTCAGCCATAGCCAGAAATTGTTTGAAGCACATAAAAACTTCGGACTTCGCTTTAAGCCGAAATACCCATGCATGCCTGGAGTAATCATCAATGAACGTCACGAAGTACAGGAATTGCCCAAGGACCGAGTTTGCATGGGCCCACAAACATCACTATGCACAAGCTGCAACCTGCATGTGGCCCGAACTGAACCATCCTTTGGAAATTTAGAACGCTGCATCTTACCCAAAATACAGCCTTCACAAACATGTTTGACAGGTGCTTCAAGAGGCGGCAAAGAAGCAACCATATCAGATTTCTGCAAACGCAGGAAACTGGCAAAATTCAGATGACCAAAACGTGCATGCCAAAGTTATGCATCTAAAATAGCCCTTGAATCTGCAATAGCATTTGCAAAATTTTGTCCAAATTGTCATACAAAGTGAGCTTATACAGCCCACGGCACAAAAGGCCAGATGCAACAATTTCATCACCAAAACTGAGATCATGAACTGTACATCTGTCATCCACAAATTTGACTACAAGTCCAAGTCTAGCAAGTGCGGATACAGACAAGAGATTCTTCTTGATCCCAGGTACATAAAGTGCATCAACAAGTGTGAAGGAACTGTCATTAGCAGCACTGAGCACAATCTTTCCGAATCCCTGAACTGGATAAGAGGCGTTGTTGGCACAAGTGACTGAATTCCCATGAGGGACAGACTCAAGAGAGGTAAACAATTCACAATGTGAGGTAATGTGCTTTGTAGCACCACTGTCAAAATACCACACACGTGAATCTGCAGCAATTGACAAGCATGCATCATGGACATCAAGATTGTAAGTGCACTCTAAGCTGAAAGCCCATTCTGCATCAACATCAGCATTACAGTCTCCTTTCACAGAAGACTCAACAATGGCTGCATTTGTAGTGGAACCAGCATTTGCAGTGGAACCACCCTCTTTCTTCTTAGCCTCTTTGGCCTTCAACTTAGGACACGACTTGATCAAGTGATCATTGGCTTTACAATAATGGCAACGCATCTTCTTTTTTCCCTTATCACCAGAATTGCCAGACGAAGTGCTGCCAGCAAAAGCATTAGGAACAGAATTTTTGCCACTCGCAGCAGAACCATAAGAAGTGGCAGCATTACTGTTACCACCCTTTCTTTGAGAAGCAATGAAAGCTTGTTCAACTGCATGCTGCCTAGTCCTGTTTTTTCTGGAAAGTGACTCTTGCAACAGCAATGTGCATAATGCATCAAACTTGACAACTTCAGGATTTCCTTGGGTCATAAGTCTCCAAGTACTAGCAAAAGTCTGGTAGGAATCTGGTAAGGCATCAAGAACAGTCTGCACAAGGGAACTGTCTGAAATGACTTCACCTGCAGAAATAAGCTGCTCATTGATATCCTTGACACTAGCAAGGAAAGTGTCCATATCATCTTCCTCATGCATAATCTTTGACTCCAGCTCTTTACGCAGCAAAGCAATTTTAGCCTCATTGCGGCTTGCATAAAGACCTGCTAAAATATCCCAAGCCTGTTTTGCAGATTTTGCTAAACGGATGTGAGGAACAATGGTGCGCTTCACAGACAACGCAATCAATGCATGAGCCTGCGCATCCTTAACATCCCAACGAGCTTGTACTGCCATTGGCAAAACAACTCTAACAGCTGCAATCCTTGCAGCAAGACCTGCAATATCCTCAACATCGCCTACATCCTCAGAACCAGGACGTACATCAATGCCTTGCACAATGTTCCAGACACCCTTTGATCACAAGAACATGTTGCATCATATAAGCCCACATAGGGTAGTTATCCCCATCCAACCTGTCCTCAGCAGCAAAAATCTTGAACACATCTGTGTTGTTGTTGTCAGCCATGGTAAATGCTGCACCTGATGTGAAAACTGTCCGAAAACAGGAGAAACAGAGCGGGAACAACGTGTGCTATATAGCACAAACCGTAGAAGACTATAAGGCACCTGTAATGCAAAAAACTGCAGTGACAAAAATTCTGCACAAAATGACGAAATAGCCTGTGCAATACTGCCTGTAGTGGAAACGGAGGCACTGACAGAAATTTGTCGACCTGCGAACGCTCGCCAAAGCTCACTGAAATCAGAGAAAGTGAGCAGGCATGTGCTGGAGCAGCTGGCGACTAAGCCTGGGAGGACGTGACCTGCTTTGATACCAATTGTTGGAATTAGGGTTGCAGAGAAATACACACAGCTTGGAGAAGACGAAGGAAGCTCAAGGCACACAATAGAGAGTGTGTTACTTAGTGTGCAATGGAAAGATAGATAGCCCTAGAGTGATGGGCGTATATCCAATGCATGAGGGAAAAAACCTCCTAAAGAGGGAAAAAATGCCCCGACGGTCCTAGTGTGTTCACACACATCACTACCACATGTATATGGTAACATTTACTTGCAAAATTGCCAAAAAACGCAAAGAAGTCTGTGAAAGCCAAAATTTGGGTTATGAACAACTTTTCTTGATCCAAATCACCTCATAATTCATACCCAAGGTCTATACCATGCCTAGAACCAGTCTATGCCAAAAAATGTTGATTTTGGAAGAAAAGTTAATAATCACGATTATTTACTTTTTGGCCAAAATGGGGCAATTTGGATATTTTGTCATCATACATCCAAAGAACATGTTGAGATAATCCCACTAGCCAAGTTTGAGTCAATTTGGATTTCAAAATCTCAAATTTCCTTTATATCTACTGTTTCAGAGACCTAAAGCCAAAATCTGGTACCATTTTAACCCTGTACATCCAAATGAGCCCAAATTTCCCTCAGAGCATGTAATTGACACATACATGAAGCCTATAAAGCCAAAATTGCAAAAAAGTTGAAAATTTTTCCAGCCGTAAATAATCGCGATTATTTACTTTGGTTGAAATTTTTTGTTTTGACCATACAATTTTGTTCCTTGCATGATTTTATGCATCTTTGCTTGTTCAAACATTGATTTGAAGCAATTTGGACCATATTATCAGCATTTCAGTTTAAAGGACATTCTTGAGAAAAATCTGACAACTCCGCTAACTTTGCACTCTATTCACTGAACAAGAGCAATGCAAGCCGCAAAGAAGGCCAAGAAGAAGTTAAACCAAAAGGAGAAATTGTAAGAACTGCCCCCGTATCAACTGGACCCCGAGTCAGTAAAGGTAGCAAAGGCATCTTATCTTTCTAGAGAGCAGTTAGAAGAACACCACACCACGGTCTTCACGGGAAGATTTAAGAGTGAAGAAGGGCATCCGGTGGAGTTACAGCTCTTGCCCAAAGAGGTTTATGATGTCGCAGCCAAGCCAGAAACCAAAGAGGCTAACCGCAGATTGGGACTCCGACACTTCTATGAACAAGAGCCCTACGGAGTAGACTTTTAGAAAGCTTACGAGCTTCTGCCCACCATCAAGGAAGACGAAACTGCCCAACTCTCAGACAACCAAGGAAATAAGGTAGAGGTTGTAATTACAAAGGAAATAGTAGCAGAGGCACTCAGATTGCCCATTGAAGGGATGACCATGTAGGCAAGAGATAGAAAAACAACGGGCACGTTTACAAAGGAAACATTTGCAGCTACATTTTCCGATCTCATCCACAAGCAGGTGGAAGAGCCAGCCCGTCTGTACCATCAACATTTTCATTTCTTGGCGAAAAGGCCACCAAGGTACATGACACCAAATCACGCAGTGGCCACCACTTTTACACAAGTTCTGAAATCAACCACCAGACAACCCGTGGACCACGCGCAATATGTGTTAACAACATTGAAAGCCACCAAGAAGGAGGGAAAGATAACCTACTTGGGCACACTAGAAGTATTGACCAGAATAGCCTATCATGCCATCGGCATGGCTGACAACCTACCGCCTGCCCCAGATCAGAACACATGGATCTTGGCAGCTCCACCCTCTCCAAGATCTACAAGATCTGGTAAGCAATCATTTAAATCAGGTGATGAATCCGATGACAGTTCATCCGAGAAGCATAGCAGTGAAAGATTTGACAACAAAGAAAAAAGAGCTAGGAGGGAAGACATGAAGTGAAAAGCTGTGGCTGCCCACCAAGAGGAGCCAGCTCAAAAGCAAGCGAGGTTTGAAAGAGAAAAACAGGCATATCATCGCACTAGGCAAGCGCAGGGAAAAGACCAAGAAAAGTGGATACCCACCGGCTTGAAGCGACTTCGAACGAAACATCATTCAAGGAAAGAGGCCGAGGATCCCAAGGATCATTTAGAAAGAATCTACCAAGAGGAAGAGGCCTTGAAGCTGAAAGAAGCGGAAGAAGCGGGCAAGAAAGCTGAGGAAGCAGCAACTCAAGAGCAAGGCCAGGCATCTCCCCGACCCACCTCACTGCCGCCGGAACAACAGGACCAGCCCATGCCCACTCCACCATCATCACCGCCAGGCCAAGAAACCAGTGAAGAAGCCGAGACTGACAAGGAAAGAGAGTCTGAGTTCACCCACCAAACGGAAGCTACACAGCAAGCTGACCACGCCGAACAACATGAAGAAAAGTAAGCTGAACAAGAACCAGAACAGACACCCGAGGAAACTCATAAGCCAGCAATGAAACTGATGAATAAGATAAAGAAAAGGAGAGAACCACTACACATGAGGAAAAAACCGACATTGAGCAGGCAGGAAGGCCTACAACTGAAGAAACTGTAAGGGTTGAGACCACACAACTTGTTTCTACTCAGCCAGAAACTACCGAGGTTTCAAAACCTCAGGATGGCAAAGGAAAAGCAACCATCTCTAGAGAAACACTAGCAATAACAACACAACAAGAAGCAACACAAGAGGTTGCTGGCACATCTCAACTTGCAAGATAGGAGGAGTGGCAGTCCAATGATGAAGTCATTTTACAAGTAAACAAGTATGCAAGGCAGATGCAAATCATGACGGAGAAACTCCGCTCAGCAGCCTTTAACCGCAGTACTAAAGCCAAAGAATTAGAAATGGTCATCGATGCTCTTCAAGGAGAGTTCGAAGATAGAATGGCTACAATTACTGATCTCCAAAGGCAAGTACAAGAGCTAAAGAGTGAAGCCTCCTGAAGTTGGGCGACCTCCTCACTAAGTTATCTGATTCCTGCAAAGTGAAAGATGAGTAGTTGACAGAAGTGACAAATGAAATTCTTACCACCTCTCTGTCAGCTCAAAAGATTGAAGTACAATTAGATGTAGCAAACGCATCTCTGCAGTATTCTGAACAAAGAATTAATGATCAGGCCACTTTCTTGCGGCAATTAAGAGAAAATCCAGTTGTGGCCTTGATCAAGGGAACATATGAGGTGTATAAAGCACTTGAAAAGAAAAACAAAGATTTAGAGCTGGAGTTGAAGCTAGAGCAGTCACAACGCAGAGACCTGGCGCTCATGTGGGTCCAAAGAGAGGAGGAGCTCCTTAAAGAGATTGCAGAATTGAAAAGAGTGAACCAACTCCTCAGAGATGGAAAGCCAGACATACAGGAAGAGGTAGGCACTTCAGAGCCGCCCCAAGTGGAAATCCCCTCGGTCTCATTTGCTGACCTTGAGACGCAGTCTACAACAGAGCCGAGTGAAGGAGAAGATTTTCAAGTCCAAATCACAGAGGAAGACACAGTGCCGATAGTCCAGCTGTCAAGGCTGAAGAATATGCACTGAAGCAGAAGATCGCCTTGGAGGTAGATGAGCACTGGAAGGCAGCTATGGATTGGGAGTTGAGAGTTTTACACTCTATCAATGTTACACAACTCACTCCCAATCAAATCAATGCTCAATGGCACCAACAATCCCTGCCATACCCTCTCATCAAGGTTGAACCTTACAAGTAAAGGAAAGATTATACAGGGATATGCAAGAAGATGGCGCAGATCAAGACTAACCGAAGTGGAGGCTAAGCTGGCTGAACAAGAATCCAAGATACTTGATTCTGTTCACGAGAGCACCTGCGGCCATACAGAAAGATCCAACATTTTGTCATGTACCTCGAGTAAGGACATGGCAAGCACACGAAGCATAGAAGAAGAGGCTAAACTTTCCCAAGCTGCCAACTCCAGAGAGAGGCCAAGCAACATAAGAATACATGGTGAAAACCCTACTAGGCGCCATGACATTCTTCAAAAGTCTGCCAGATCTCTCCTGTGCCATGCTATATAAAATCTTCCGGATGCTACTCACATGCATATAGGTCTTCAATGATCCGGACCAGACAGGAGCCCCATGGCTCTCATTTTTAAAAGGAAACAAAGGCCTCTGCTATGATCTAAGTGGGCAACCCTTAGAGGAAATTCTTTATGGCTTTTATGCCCGATGCATGTTTTTGCCCTCGCACAATATGTTAGCTTTTGAGGAGGCATTTTACATTGGCTTATTCACATGGAAAACGAAGATATTTGCGCCGGTGATAAGCAATCTCACCGCAAGATTTGTCGGATACTCCACAGTGGAAATGAAAAACAAAGTCACCATACAGTTTCTGCGAGTGCCAGACAAAGAACACAAAATCAGATAAGAAAAGGCACTAGAAGCACTGAAGGACTGCCTCGCCCGTCATCAACCCGAAGATTACTTCAGCCCATAAAGCCGTGTCAAGGGACGACACATGCGAGGAGGGGGGAAATGTTAGCAGCAAGCTAGCATGGACATCATTTTTCGGAGTTCTCCTTGTAAAACAATTATTATTTTGATAAATCGGGAATATTGTAACTCCTGTTTTCTTGATCAACCTTGTAATTAATGAGCCGGGGCTACAAGCTTCCAGATTGTATCAGCCATTCAATTCCCAACTTTGGTAGAACTTCAAATTATTACTTTTGACCACCCAAAAACCTTGGCTAAGGTATAAAAGCCAATTTTTGTAAGTTTTTGGATAAGAACTACACAGCGTGAGCTAACGGCGCTCACTTTTCTCCTTCTCGCGCTTCCTACTCCCTCTTCGGTTGTCACATTGCGAATGCGTTTGTTGCATTGCAACCGCAGGTAAGAGCTTTACGCATTGACGTAAGCCATTCACAGTATTTCGTAGCTTTTGGCGTTGCCAACCCGCGGCCTAATTTCATCATAACTAGGAATTTACACTTTCAAATCAAAAACTAAGCATAGGCGGGGTATTGGGGCATCATTGCTAAGCATTTAGATGCATTTTGGGTCGAAAACGACTAGGTCAAAAATCCACTGCTGTTAATAATCGCGATTTTGGAACTTGACTTAAAGTGGGGTTTGAGACCATAAGCATGTGTGCTTAGGTCTTATAAACTTGCCCTAGAAGTTTCGTTACATTTGGATGTCATTTGATGCTGTAACGGATATGAATTGTTTGCCGATGAGCGATTGGCTTTTGGTGATTTCAGTCACTTGAGTGTAGCTTGAGTTAGATGTGAGTTGTTAGTTGTTTTCCAAGAGATTGACAACCTCTTGTAGCCTCTATGCACTAGTCGAGTCAGCTTCATCCCATGGTTTGAAAAATTAATCGTGGTTCTCGCTAATACTGTAATAAGATAGGATGGTGAGGTTAGACATGCGTCCAACAAGCCCTAAGGGAAAATTTTGAATTAATCAACTTTTGAGCTCAACTAAGTGTGCCGAGAGTAAGCGAGGGATCTTCTTCTACTCTCTATGCATGCTACAAATGCTACATTGCAAAGGCGTCTTCACCCTCATGTTAGCAAAGGCAAGAGCTATGTGCCAACACTAAGCTTGCACGATTTTGGTCTCTTAGCTCTCCCACGAGCTTTGAGGTGAGTTTTATCTCTAACCATGCATCTGATTAGAGATTTCTATATGTCATTGCATTCACGGTGAGCAGAACTATGCATTAGGCTTAAATACGTCTAGAATCGGTGACCTATAATTTTTGGCCTGTCTTCATACACGATTTCTGCACCAGGTTTTTACAGGTAGTGAGTTGGATAAGAGACTTTAGGGTAGTGCCCTTGGTGTGTAGAGATCATCCCTTGAGTTTTGTGACGATTTGACAACGTTAGGTTTTGTTTCAGAGAGTGTAGCCGCCGTAGATAAGATAGATTTTGTGCATACATAGTATGCTTTGAGTTGGTTTTCCTTGTTAGTGATTGTTCACAGAAAGTTGAGTAGATGATTGACACCCATATATTTGTTTCCATGTGCTACGAGTCAAGCTCCATCCTTGGTTGACATCTTGTTTGTTGGCCTAGTTCTCAATTTTCTAGCAACTGCGAGCAGCGAATCTGCCCAACAACATTGGCACCATTGTCGGGGATCAACCACGAGTCACCCGCATGACAGGTAAGAATACTCACCACTACACTACAATGAGCCCCAGGTAGGTGACCTTAGAATAATTCTAAGAGGTGAGAGTTCCTGTGGTTTGTCGGAGTCATGTTATTTTACTCTAGTTAGGATCTGAGAGTAGGAATCTTGAGATTTTAGAGAGGTTCTAGGGAGCATGTGTCTCTCTTGGGTCTTTCGCGGTATACAATTTTAGCTATTTTGGTATAGTTGTGATTGTTGGTGTTTGAGTGGTTGTGGTGGAGTGAAAGTGTTTACTAGTCCGTGTGTGGCAGTAAAGTTTGTTTCTACCCACGATTGCAAAACCCCACATGATGAGTAGGAGTAGTTGGAGATAGGACATGTGATTGTGATCTAGAGCTATCTATTATTGATATTATTTGCTTGTATACTTGCTTGCATAAGTAACATCTCAAAAGTTTATTTTTAGAGATAACTTGCAATAAACAAGCTTCATTAGATATTTATGCATGGTTGAGTGATGCTGGGCATAAAAGAACGCATATGCAAGAGATTTGGATGAGAAATATGCAATTTTTCATCCGCACATATCATACGCATATGATGTCTTAAGACCTAGCAAGAGACCAAATTTGAAACGTAGACAACACCAGAGTGTTCAAAGGGGTGTTTTACCCTAAGTACACCTTGAGACTAATGTTTCGAACAACATTTGGTCCCCAAAAGACAAAAGTCGAATGTGGAAACGAAAAAAATAGGAAACTTGTGATTCAATGAAAATTTTGCATTGAAAATTTTTAAGAGTGCTTTGGAAGCAGTGTCGAAGACTTGGGGAAACCTGTCCTTGAGTTTTAGACCAAATCTCCCTAGCATACATCATACGCGTATGATCTCTCAAGAGTAGATATGGCAGCAAAAATGGGCATTTTACTTGACACCCATAGTTTGCATATTATATAGAGCACATACACCAAGTTTCATCTCATTTGGGCATATGAACTGAGTATTGAAGAATTTTTACTCTTTCCATGAAGATTCTTGGAAAAAAGTGGTGATAAGGTGCAATTTTGATATCCAAACTTTGTTGTGAGCACTTTTACATGCTGTACACATCAAGGGACACCCAGGAAAGAAACAGAAATGCACTTTGACAACTTAGACATCATATGTGTATGATGTCTGGGAGACCAGATTTTGGTTTAAAAAGAACCTTTGTGTGAACTATTGTGTTTAAGAGCATCTAAGGAGTAAATAGACCAAGTCCCATTGACTCTGAAGCAATTCTAAGGCTAATAGAGACCAAGAACCAGATTTAAGAAAAGTGCCTACTTGATTTGACCATATTTAGCACAATAGGTCTTGAAATTAGATTCTACAAGTGGCAATGAGTTTCTTGTGTGGTGGAGATCCTCTGGAATCAAATTCACTTTATTTTGACCAGATAGACATCATATGTGTATGATGTCTCAGGGGCATATTTAATGATTAAAACTACCAATAGAGCTTACCAAGGTGTTAAATATCTCAAGGCAAGCCTAAGGACCAAGTTTCACCCAATTTGGATCAATTTTGACCTAGTTAACCTCTTGGATAAGCCGATAGAGACCAAGGCCTACATAGGAGAGATTAACCTACCTACAAGGGTTAGAACTTCAAAGTGAGCTTACGTTTGGATTAAAAACATCAAGGAAAGTGCATGGTTTAAGTTTGAGTCAATTCTAAGGGAATAGACATCATACGCGTATGATGTCTACAAACTAGTTTTAGTGCTCAAAGTGAGAATCTATTGCTCTAGAAGTCTTTGCTTATATCCTAGTGATCCATTTGTCTTATCAAATCAAGATTTGGAGCTCATATAAGAATTTTGTATTTATACACAATTATAAGTGAGGATTACTAATTAGACAAATAATTGCAGAGTCAAAGTCTTGTACAAATAGCCAAAACCAAGGAGCTGATAAATTGGTAATCAGTTGAAATTGCAAAGCACTCTACCAATTTGAAAAGTGACTTGGAAGCAAATGAGGACAAAGGAACAACTGCAAGCAGACTTCTAAGGTAAGAGGTTTGGGTTGATAGTTGTTAGTATAAAGAATTTGATGAATTTGAGATCAGGAAGGACTATTTAATGAGAATAGAGAGCGATTGGAGATCAGGTTAGCTTAGTTTTGATAGAAGAGAGTGTAAACCAAGCAAGGACAAATCCCTTCTCACCTATCATAGAAGAGGGTAGTGATATAGACACCTCTTTTGAAGGATCATATCATTGGCTGGCTAATCGAGAACTTGGAAGTTTCCAGCAACAATGACCATGGGGGATAGCACCTCTCAAAAACCTTTAAACATGCCAAAATATAGTGCAATTTTTCTTAAGGGAACCAATGACCATGGCCCCCTGATGTATGTTGATGTTCGGGGACGTCAATGCATATGTATTGAAGAATGGCTAGTGTGAGGATTAATAGTAATCATAGTAACTGATGATGGTGATAGGCTTTGCAATGAGGAGGGGAACCACTATCTCATTATCAAAGACCTTGAAAATTACAATAGATATGGAGACAATGTAGCAAAAGCAAAGATGTTTATGGAGACTCAAGAGGTACCTCCTGAACTCACTCTTTTTGGAGCCTGCTACATTCATGACAAGAGAGTGAAAAGAATGGTAACAATCCATGAAACAATTGGGATTTACAAGCACAAGGAAGAAAGAGTCACCTCTTACTACCGGTGCATGGAACCCCATGTGAACGAGTTAAGTAGGGACAAAGTCTTGTACTTGTTTTCATATGAGTCTATAACAGAAAACCATATTATTTTTATCGATAAGTACGGGCAAGAATATGAGCCAATTCACCTAGACAATGTAGGGAGAGTGATAACACTAGAACTGATGGCACAAGCTTTGGTAGGGAAGTAAAATACCACAAAAACCCCAAGCAAGTCTACAAATCCCTTCTTAGATGATTAAGACACCACCGCACAGTTGACTAAACAACCACTACCTAACCCTCAAAACTCACAAGCATCACCACTAACATTTCAAGTGTGACTCAAACAATTTGCAACACTAGACGCGAACACAAAAGGGGGTGGATATCAAGCTATATCAGGGATGGAAGAACCATCAAAACCATTACTCCATCGGAAATACCAGGATGACAGTAGGACGAGAATGCTAAATCCAATTAGGACGGAAGCACCACAAAGAGAATGAGTAGAAAGAAGCCAAGAAAAAGAATGAACATCTGCTAGACTAGTTAGGAACTATGGATTAGGAGCACCCTTAGGGGAGGAACATGTACCATATCCTAGGCCAAAATTGGCTTATAGAGAATGAATAGAGGATCCTATGTTTAGGATGGTTGAATACCAAAGGATCAGACCCTCTCACGTCCACAAATGGGTTAACAAGAAATATTCAAGAAATAGAGATCCAAGGGACCACGTGGCAGCCTTTGTGCGTGTCATCAAGGCTAAGGACGTACTAGACTTTTCCACACAGTTCACAACAAAGCGAAGTTAAGTCTACAAAATCAACACAAAAGAGCGAGGTAATATGAATAAAGAGAAACTTGTGGAGGAAGTTCTCAAAAGGATAAGCATGTTTGCTAAGCCATAGGCTAAGCAACCTAAGTGGTGTGCCATTGAGAAAAAAATGGATGAATCATGCTACGAAAGAGTGTTACTACGACAAAGGGTATGTGAGAGAGCTACAGTATGGACCACCAGCCCAAGCAACACATCCTCATGTACCACCAATGCCTAAGTATGCGATAGGAAATTTTCTAGGACCAAGAGGGGTTGAACGACCACAAGCAATTTTGGGGCAATAGCCACCTCTGCCAGGAACGTGACTAGTGGGCATCAGATATACACCCACTATAGAGGAATCAAAGGAACAAGCTTTAGTGGGCATCATAGCCAAAAGCACTTGAACCTTGGAGAGTGATTTGGAATGTTGGACCACCAATAGTAGCTCATGCTGTAGGAGAAGGTAGATATAGTTTGGATTAATACACATTGTTGTTCATAGTCAATGGGGGGTTGATAGGACCAAGACCTGCCTATCAACACAGAGCGGCTTCCAGAGCGCCTTGTCAATCCTTAGAACCCTGCTACAAGTGTGGTGGTGCATGATTCACAAGAAGAATCTCTTCTAGTAAGGGCTCGATGCTGCTGCCCACGCTTGCGCTTGCCATCGCCTTCAACCCCCCCTGGCGCTACCCTCTCCCGCCTCAGCCCCGCACTTCCCTGAGATGCTTGTCCTTTGTGTGCGCAGCCTTGAGCTGTCCACCCGCCCCTTACTCCACCCACCTCACGCTACCTGCAGCCTGTCCGCATTCCCCCACACCCACTGCATGTCTCTATTGGAGTTGGTTCATAACGACACCGACTTGATTTCTTCACCTTGACGCCTTCAACCCCCCCGTTTTGCCTTTGTAGCAGCAGACACAGAATGGCAGCTTCTGCTTCACCTCAGAGGGACTCCACTGAAGCCCCCTCACACAACCCCGTGGAGCCGACCCTTTGACTTGCTCTTTCACTAAAAGAACAAGCGAGCTTGATGGCCGAAGTGGAGTGCTTGCAAGCCGCTTTGGTATCTATAAGATAATTGGCACTCGGCCCAGTCGGGGCGAGGTTCGGAGTTTACTACAGGCCCATCTTCTCTCTGACGTGGCTAAGATCACTGATGTCCAGATCCTTGAGAGAGGGTACTACCAGGTCGAGTTTGAGTCTGCAGAGATGACGACTAAGGTTATTTCAATGAGCCCACTCAGCATCAAAGCAGCTTGAGATTACTTCTAACGTTGGCATCACAGTTTTGACCCTATTACAGATGTTCTCGAGGAGGAGGCAAACTTGCCAATTTTGATCTGTCTCATAGGCCGGAGGCGAGAGTACCTTCCCCTCCTACCCAGGATTGGTTCCATGTTTGGGACAGTTATGGAGTCTTCACACATGACAGCTTCAGTTGTGGCCAAGGCCGCAAGTTCTATTGTGCGGGTTCTTGTTCGTGACATGCACTCCCTCCCCAAGGTGGTATTGTTGCCTAGTGTGAGTGGGGGATGGATCAGACAAAGTGTGGAGTATTCGGGTCTCCCAAACCAGTGTTTCATTTGGAGGCAGATGGGCCATATGGCAAAGGTCTGTCCTCGTAGGAGACCTCGACCCATAGCGCATGCGCAACCTCCCAAGGTTAAACATGCCAAGCAGCTAGATACTTAGGACGCACATGCTGGTACATTGACAGAGACCAGTGATCAACCAGCTGATGGTTGGTAGCAGGTGTCTGGCCGCCACAGACAGGGGAGGGCTCGTCCCACTACTCTCCCTAGTGGCCGACCTTCTGTAGCTCAACAACACTGGGTTTCGATTAAGAACCATTTTGACCCCCTTTGAGCAGGACCTGCCTGAGGAGGCCCCATCCACTTTTGTTCCTCTGCCTCTGCCTTTGCCTTTGCCTCCACCTCCTCCTCCCTCAGACATTGCTGCTCCACCTCCCCCCCCCCCCCCCCCCCCCCCCCCCCCCCCCCCCCCCCTCCTCCTCCACCTTCACCTCACGCCCCTCCTTTCTCCCCGATGGGGCCCACAGCCTCGTCTCCCACCCCTTCTGCCATTCCTCCTCAGTTGCAGGGTACTCGACACGCTTCTTCCGTGAGGCGTTCTCTTGGTAGTGCTTTCGCTATACGAGCCGTGTGGCTCAAGAGGGACAACCCCACCTGAGGCCGCCTTTTTTGGTGCACACTTCTCCCTTTGCAACAGTCCCTAGAGGTCTGACCAGCTTCGACATTTGCAGATGTTGGGACTTCTTCGACTATAGCTTCACTTGGTTTCTAGGTGACTCCTCTCCCGACTTGGAGGAGGCCAGCTTTCGAGACCACGTCCTCTTACTTGCAGCTAGAGGCATTGAGGCCCTATACACAGTGGTGGGTTTCTCCTTTCCGTTGTGTGGTAGGGATCTCACAGAGTGCACCCAGCACACAATTCTTGACTGGTTCTAGATCCAAGCTACTGAGTTCTCACACCACACAGGAGACTTAGCGGTGACAGATCTGGTATAGACTCTTTGGCCTCTTGCCAAGTTCAGTGTGACACCTCTAGATGTAGCGGGGTGCAGGCACATTGTGGTGCATTTGTTTGCTGACACTGAGTGGCCTCCGTGTTATGTATTTGTGCATGAGGATTCTTGGACAGAGGATGTAGCCCTTCAGGCTGCACGCTCGGCTTGGTCCTGGGCGAGACAATCACTTCTTGCACGTTTGTCTGGAGGTCGTTTGGATGTGGATTACTCCTCATCCAAACCGGCCTCAAAGATAGCAATGTTGGCTGATGTGGCAACATCTACTTTCTCTCACTAAATCCATAAGGATCATCTCATGGAATGTGCAGGGACTAGGAGGGCCCCAGTTTTAGCGTCATAGGGATCGACTACGTCAGGAGCTGTAGAGATGCCTTGTGGGTGGTGAGATTGACATTCTTATGCCATAGGAGCACCATCTCTGTGAGAACCGCATTCGGCGATGTAGTCAGATTTTGCATGGCCGCTATGAGACGTTTTGGTCAGCTGCTTTTGGACCTGGAGGCATCCAGGACGGGGTATGTATGACTATTGTGGATTCTTTGCAGCAGGCCATTGTGGGCAGACGGATTATTGTGCCAAGCAGGGCTCAATGGATCACTATGCAGGTTCAGGGTTGTCTTGTGGGCTTCCTGAACATCTATGCACCCAATTCCGCGAGTGCACAGGCAGAGTTTTGGTCTCAAATTGTTGAGTCTCTACTGCAGGCAAAGCAATGGCGCATAGGGGGTGACTTCAACATGTTGCAGGAGCCCTCTCACAGGGTTGGTGATAGACATACTATTATACATGGAGTTGAGTTGGAAGCTTAGGAGAGGTTTTGTATGACTCTGCGGGTTTCAGATGTGTGGCAGCATGCCAGCTTTGTGAGGCCCCCAGACAGCCTAGACCTCTCTCGTTCGGATCACAAAGTGGGAGGCATGAATCTATCTTGGATAGATCGCTTCTACACTAGTGACCAATTCTGTGACTTGGGTGGGACAGTTGGCATCCTGGTAGGGACCTCCTTTTTGGACCATGCTCTGGTGATCCTAACAGTGACTGATAGGCAGAGGAGGGGGAGCACAATGCTTCGCATCCCAGAGAGGGTCCTACTGGATTCAGCGCTTAGAGAGTGAGTGGAGGCTCTTTGGACAGAGAGCTTAGACATGCAGGAATCTCCTGCTAACAGAGTGGACTCAGGACTTTCTCAACTTAGTCGACTCTTTCTTTAGGATTCTTCAACTTGCCTAGCTGCAGTGAGAGAGGAGGAACAACATCTCCAACGGGGTGTTGCTTCCTTGCAGAGGATGCAGGAGAAGCATCCAGGCAGTCCTTGGTTGGAGGAGCAGTTATAGTAGGCTTGCAAGGAGCTCGTTAGCATTGAGGAGAGGTGCCATGAGTTTTCTTTCCATCGACAGGCATCTCAGTGGACCCAGGTGGATGACAGAGTGACAAGCACTTTCTTTGAGGCAGTGGGACCTTGACATACACATGCCAAGGTCAGCCAATTGAGGAGGCCCGATGGGTCAGTTGGTTCAGAGCCAAAGGACATGCATGCAATTGCTACTGACTTGTATCGTGATTTACTGGCTGTTGCTGCAGAGCCCCAGTCAGAGCGTCAGGATGCATGTAGAGAGCATGTGTGGGCACAGATTCCTTGTCTTGTGATTGAGGAGATGTGCTAGAGGCTTGAGCTGCCTCTATAGCTAGAGGAGCTACACATGGCTCTTAGTACACTCCCCCGTGGTAGCTATCCAAGTGAGGATGGCTTGACTCCCAGCTTTTTCTTGGAGTACTGGGACTTGCTTGGCTCACATATCTGTAGTGCTTTTTAGTACATCCTTCACACGGGTGAGATGCCTGATAGCATGAGTGAGGGCCTGATCTACCTCATTCCCAAGGAGGGTGGCTCCTTGGATGAGATTCGATAGTGGTGCTCCATCACCATCCTCAATTCAGCCTACAAAATTCTTGCCAAGGCTCTGAGTTTGAGGATTCAGCCACTTCTAGAGAGCCTTATACATGGGACTTAGATAGGTTTTGTCAAGGAGCATATTATCCTTGACAACATCTTTACTTTTTGGGAGGCTTCTGCCCTCGTGCGGCTCTGTGGTGAGGATTTGGTGATTCTTCTTCTTGATTTTGAGAAGGCCTACGATAGAGTTGCCTGGGATTTTTTGAAGGGCACTCTATGCACGATGGGCTTCTCAGATGCTTGGATCAGAGGGGTGTCAGCTATGTACAGACAGACATATAGTCAGGTGCTTTTGTTAGGAGGTAGAGGTGATCGCTTCATGATCACACGTTCGGTTAGATAGGGCTGGACTCTTTCCCCCTTCCTCTTTCTATTCTATGCTAAGGTGATGAGCAGGTTTTTGATTTCACAGCAGGTTGGTTTACGTGGCTTAGCGCTCCCTATTTGGGTAGATGAGCTACTGGACACTGAGTTTGCAGACGACTCAACCTTGTACTTGGATGGCCAGATGGCCAACCTACACAGGTGTGACGAGGCTTTTGAGACTTTCTGTTGTGCATCTGGCGCACTCATCAAGTGGAGAAAGATAGTGGCTTTATCAGTTGGTAGTGCTCCTATGCCCCGATTGGATTCAAGTGAGGGTTTTAGGTGGATTTTCCCAGGGACTGCAGTTTGGTACTTGGGCTGTCAGGTTGGTTTGGACTTGTCTCCCGAGCAGCAAATTTCTCCCCTCCTCCTGTCTATCAGGAGGAAATCTACATTGGAGCTCCGCACGACTTTCTTTGGCATGCAGAGTTGTAGTGGCTAGCCAGGTTTTGTTGGCTACTATGTGGTACATCACTTCTTGTTGGATCTTCTCGAGTTCTTGTATCAGTCAGGTAGAGAGGATGATCAGGAACTTCCTTTGATTAGAGTGTGACACACAGATTGCTCGGTCCAAAGTGGAATGGCAGGTCATCACTCTTCCTTCTTCTCAGGGAGGGTTGGGGATCATAGATCTAGCACAGTAGAGCAGAGCCCTTCTTGTGAAGTTCATCATCAGAGGACTTCTTCCAGTTGAGGATCCCTGGAAGGAGTTCTTGATTCAATTGCTTAGTGCTAGGTGCCTCAGGCTGGAGGCCCCTGGCGACCCTTGACTCGGTGGATTTTCATAGAGATGCGCAGAGTTGGCTTGAGCAGGAGACTGGAGGACCGCTTCACTGTGAGTCTGCTCCGATCTTGGGAGCAACTATGGCGAGGCCTGGAGCAGCGTCAGCCTTCTTGCACGGAGGAGAGCCTGAGACAATCCATCGTTTGGAACCCCATGGTTAGCACTCAGAGAGGACACTTGGTTTGTAGTCGGCCTCATGTTTCTTGGGGTGCCATGGCAGAGGATCTAGCACGCTCTCTAGGTGACTGGTTACAATTTTCAGGCTTGTTAGAGAAGCTTCAGGGAATTCAGCTACAGGACATGAGAGGGGTGCAGAGCATGTGTCAGGACATCTCAGAGGCAGTACCAACTGAGTGGCTCACACCTCTCGAGTCAGCAGCACCCAGATGGATGGGAGCCTTCACGCGACTGGAGATTCTCATCTCAATTTGGGCTTGCTTAGAGACTATACCCTCCCTGTTTTTCGAGCTACAGGGTGGGAGATGCCTACACCGAGTTGTAGTAGAGGCCCCGCAAGTGGCAGAGTGTTGTTTTCAGAGGATCCGTGTGGTGGGCATCTGTGGGAGGACTTGTGTCACAGATCCCGACCCAGCAGCTCATGAGACTGGCCACTGGAGACTGTGGGCTTGGGAGAGTGCGAGGTCCCCAACCCGCCGATACCAAAAAGCGGGATGGGATCCTTGACAGGTCTCTAGGCCTAATAAAAATCAGAGTTTCTAATCAAGAAAAATCTAGGGAATATACCTTTACCATTGACAATGGCTTGGGTTTATAGCCCTAGAAGGAGACCTAGTCCTGTCTCGTAGCGGAAATGGGACAACATATTAAAAGTCTAGAAACTATTTTGGCCCTATAACTTCCACGAATTGGGCTAAGGTATCCTCAACCAACGATTTTATCCTCTAGCAGATGTGAGGGCACAACCGCTGGTGGACTCCTCTTCCAAGTGGAGAACTTTTCTAGACGTTTTTAGTGCACGGCAATGGATAGTTACTTGACTACTCAGGTCCACTAGTCCATGATTGACAACCTTAGTCAATCCCCACTTACCACCCCGCACTCACACATGATTCTTTTGTTTTCTAATTACTGTCACATTGTTTTAACATTTAAAATAATGGTTTCTTTTAACTTTTAGTCATAGTAATTCCTTCAATCAAGTATTAAAGACAACATTGAAAAGCATTCTTTTAGCAAACAAACATCTTTAAACTTAAGACAGGATACTGCCAATCAAAACATTGTCCATAATAACTATGACCAGTACTCTTCTTGTGTCAAGACCACCTAAGCGTGAGAAATGGCACCCATTCCTTATTCACAATCTGGGGTGGATAAACCCCCACCCAAGGTTCGGGGTGCCCATAAACCAAACCAGTTGCCCATACAATCGGGCGGCTCCCCTAGGTAAAAAATGGTATCCTAACTTATGTAGAAACATCAAGACATAACACGGAGTAGAAACTCATCGTTCATGGGCGTAACCGACTTATCCATGGTTGGAAAGCCATCATTATTCATCAAAATATACAAAGGAGTCGGAGGTGTCTTGGGACAAACTGTCTTAAGGATGAACAATCATATTTTTCCTAATTCAACTAGTCTTAACCCAAACAATTCTTTCCTAATTACAAACAATGCACGTTGGTTTCTTGGAAGTTACCTTCCATTTTCGGCCAATTATTTCTTTTCTGATTCTTACTCACTCCTTACGTATGCGATGTTAACTTATAAAATAACTTAAACTATTTAAGACTTAATTGAATAATGGAAACCCATGTGGGACTGATCAACCATCTGCTGCTACAGTGGCGCCTGAGACTCTCCTCCGTAGGCCTACTACTGGGCCCGGCTTCGTCGTTGTACGACGCTCTAGTTCGTTTTGGAGCTACGTTCTCATCATCAGATGTAGGATTTTCTCGGGTCCTTTTGGGTGCCATAAATTCTTATGCTTATAAAAAAGGACGTCTAATCATTAGGTAAATATTCCTAAAGCTAAACTTAACCTTTGTATTCAATCGTAACCCAATCAAGGAACTTGTAGTCTTAATTGGTAAATTCTTGACCTAATAATTTCTTATTTGTCTATATATATATAATAAATTTTCACCAAAGCGTTCCTAAGGGTTTTTTAATCTCTTCTAATTTTCTTATAATTTTCTATATCTTTATTCTAATTTCCCCATCGAATTTTAAGCTTGAAATTTGCTTATTTTGAGCTTAGTATTTATTCTATTTACTTTCTCTTAAAGATTTCATTTACTTAACTTTATATCACTGGTTTATCCTTACTGTAATTTTCTTAGAAACTTTTGATCCCAAAGTCTATTTATTTTAATTAATCTTTTGCTAAAAATAGAACTTTTGGTCAATTCTAATTTTTTAAACTAGCTACTTAACTACGATATAATTATCACAAGTAGATAATAATATTTGTGACCTTTGGTAATTATCTTTTGATTTTTCAACTTAATTATCTAGCTTCTCTATTTAATTTTCAATTAAAATTAGTATATTTTGACCTAGATAAATATCTATACTAAATTTCTAACCTTGATAAAATTGTCATGGCTTTTTTATCATGTAGTCTAACTCTGATAAATAGTATGTAATCATCTAACATGATTTACTAATTTCTCCCTTTAAGTTTCAGCTAGAATTACTATAATTTGACTTAGATAAATATTTATACTAATTTTCTAACCTTGACATAATTATCACGGCTTTTTTTAATGTAGTCTAACTCTAATAAATAGCATGTAATCATCTAACATGATTTACTAATTTTCTCCTTTAATTTTCAGCTAGATTCAGTATAATTTGACCTAAATAAATATATATACTAATTTTCTAACCTTGACATAATTATCACAACTTCTTTATCATTTAATCTAACTTTGATAAATAGCATGTAATGATCTAACATGATTTACTAATTTCCCCCTTTACTTTTCAATAAAACTCAGACAATATTAGCTAAGATAATTAGCTAAACTAATTATCTATGTTTAAAATAATTATCTTGACTTTCTAATGCTGTTTTTTATATTTGATAATTACTATGTAATTATATAAATTAATTTACTAATTTTTCTTTTTAATTTACAATCAAAATAAGACAATATTAGTTAATATAATTAGCTAACTAATTATCTATGTATGGTCTATTTATCACGGGTTTCTAATAGTAATTTCTATCTTTGATAATTGTTATATAATTATTTAAGTAATTTAACTAATTTCCCCCTTTAATTTCTGCTTAAAAATGGACTATTTTGGCCTATTTAATTAGATAAACTAATTTCTTGTGTATACCCTAATTATCCTGACTTTCTAACGATGATTCCTATCTTTGATAATTATTTTGTAATTATCTAAGTAATTTTTTTAATTTCCCTCTATAATTTATAGCTATAATTAGTCTAATCTGACTTAGATAAATAGCTTATTTTTCTAACCTCGTCATGGTTATTTTATAACATGTAAAGTAACTCTGATAAATAACACATAAATATCTAACATGTTTTTCTAATTTCCCCCTTCAATTTATGGCTAAAATCAATTTAATCTGACTTAGATAAATAGTTATATTATTTTTTGAACCTCAAGATAATTTTCACGGCTTCTTTAACATGTAAACTATCTCCAATGAATAGCACATAATCACCTAATTTGTTTTTCTAATTCCCCCTTTAATTTATGGCTAAAACTAGTGTAATAAGACTTAGATAAATAGTTATATTATTTTTCTAACCGCAAGATAATTATCACAGCTTCTTTGACATGTAAACTAACTTCGATTAATAGCACATAATCATTTAACATGTTTTATAATTTCCTCTTGTAATTTATGAATAAAATTAGTTTAATCTGACTTAGATAAATAGCTATATTATTTTTCTAGCATGAAGATAATTATCATAGTTTCTTTAACATGTAAAATAACTCTGATAAATATCGCATAATTATCTAACATGTTTTTTAATTTCTCTTTTTAATTTATGTCTAAAATTAGTCTAATTTGACTTAGATAAATAGTTACATTATTTTCCTAATCTCAAGATAATTATCACAGCTTTTCTAACGTGTAAACTAACTATGATAAATAACACATAATTATCTAACATGTTTTTCTAATTTCTCCCTTTAATTTATGAGTAAAAATAGTTAATTTCAGCTTAATTAAATACTTAGAATAATTATCTATTAATGAGTAATTACCTCGTGTTTCTAACAGTATTTTCTAACTATATTAATTAACTTAAGAATTTTTGATCTAATTAAATAAATTTCCCATCAGATTTTTGATTAAAACATCTAAGTTTTGTCTAATTAATTACAAAAATTAATAAAAAATTAAGATAATTTTCCTAGCATCTCGAAAATTTAATACAGCTTTGATAATTATTCTTATACTAATCTAAATCTAATTAGTATAATCACCATTAATTTATGACAAAAAAGATTAATTTTAATCATAATATGGCTTAATAATTAATTAAATTAATATCCTTAATCTTAATCTAAAAAATCATCAGAGTATTAAGAATTAAGAGAGTAATTTAGAGTGTAAGTAAGTTTAATCTTCTTAATTAATTAGATTAATCAAGAAACTATAAGTAAATTAGCAAAATTTTGCTAATTAAAAAGAGATTAAGCTAATTACCCTGGAATAATCAGCTAGAGTTTTTGCTCTATAGTGATTTTTGAGTAGAGTTCTCTTTAAGTAAGAGAGAAATGGCCAGGACTCCGAGTCTGTCCGAAATTGTGAAGCAAGGGGTCCTATTTATAGGTTTCTATAGATGTCCATGATGGCGACCCGCTAACAACCTCGACAACCTAACCAAAAGTACAATCAAGTATGGGTTCCGAAGAAAGTGCTTGCTACACAAGGTAATCAAAAGCAAATCTGAATTCCAAAGCAGCACAACGAGGAACCAAAGTCATATGATCCACAACTAGAGGTGCAACAAATTTGGCTACCCAAGCAATTACGGCAAGCTCAAAAGAACCAAACAAAAATTTGGGTACTTAAACAAAGACCAATACAAAAGCCACATGCGGATTACGGATTCAAACACGATTGTCAACAACACTGGCAACACATACCAAACATACCAAAGCAACCATTGTCAATCAAACAACGAGCGGCACACTTAGAAAGATTGTTATTTCACCGCTATCTTCTTGGTACCGACTTCACAAGAAACCTCAACATGAAATGCCAATAAGCACATCGCTTATACCCTCCTCTTGCACAACATTAACTTTCCCTATGCATTGATTTAGTATGCATATAGAGCCGCATTACATGGCCAACATTAGCACCACTTGGTAACCTATGCACAACATACACCCTCGACGGGCGATACACTATTGTCCAAGAGGACGTCGACTGGGGGGGGGGAGGCATTCTCAATGCGAACCCAAGAAAAGTACTAAAAGGGCACTGTTTTCTATGATTTGGGTTTTGATTGTGTTTGATTGCAAGAATTGGGTGAACCCAAGTATATATATATCCTTATCTAATGTGATTCTATAGAGACATGAGCCTTTACGTATGTATATATGTAAAAACAACAGTTTTTATGCATAAAAGTGAGAAAAACAAAGCAACCCGGCCAAAAATATTATGAATAATTGTACATTGTGTTGTTTTTTATTTATTTTGATATATTGGTTTTTTGAGTTACTTTAATTATTTTTCTTTTAATTTTGCTAACTTCTTGGGAAAAAATAAAGAAAAATAAAAAAAGCAGATGAAATGGAGCTCAAACGACAAAAGAAAGATACAAATCAGTAAGCAAAGGACATCATATGATGAAGCCTGGGCACAATTATGGAAAAAAGTTACGGAAGCCCAACCTATCCAGTTTTTAGACGAAAGGGCAAATTATCTAGAAATGGATCAAACAGAGTCCAAATGGAAAAAATATTGAGTCTAAAGTGCATTTTACGAGACGAGGTAAGAGCACATGTCAAATTTCATGGCAAGTGGTTTGGGGACCCCCAATATAAGATATTTTGGCCTCACTTATTCTCTCATTTCTACTATTCACAAGTTAGAGAGAGCTAGAGAGAACTAAAGCACGCGGACTAGTTGGTGCCAGATATGAGAGGTAGGCTCCTCACGATGTCCTATCCTTTTGCAAAAACCTACGAAAACGGAAATGGAGCATCACCAAGAAGAGACCGAAACGGGGCTGCAACGCAACAACCACTAACATGATAGCTATGAAACTTGAGAGGGGGTTAACCCTAGGCTAGATGAACATGTTTATGACCTCCTATGCTGGTTTAGACCAATCAAAAAAGACCTAACTTCCTGGAGCCTGCAGAAGCCGACCCGAAAGAAAGTTGTCAGAATGCTGCCAAATTTCAAGAATAGGTGCTCTTGAAGGTGCCTACAAGCTCATGTAATTGCCTCTAGAGTCAAATCACCAGGAATTGGTCAAAACATCAAGCTAGGCTTCCAACTCACAAACCATCATTTGGCTTTCATGGTCAAATGATGAGTCCATTTGCCACCAAACTTCACGGGCATCATTGACATATTACCAATGGCCAACACTTATGGTCAGGTAGCAAGAAGAATCGTCCCCTCCCAAAAAGACGCTATTTGAGCGACAAATTGCCAAAAAGGCTATCCGTAAGGCCAAATGCTACACTAAATACATGGGAAGGTACCCTTCTGCATCCACAAGCCTAGGCGATTGAGGCTCCAGAGGAATCACCGCAAAAATTAATCTCCAAGTGAAGGAATCTCTTTCAGAGACTAAAACGCCAAAGAGGGAGTTTCTAGGCTAAATATCTGACTTTTTAAGTTGAAAACTAGCTAGTAGGTCTTAGGATACAAGCATAAAACACCCCAAGGCATCTAACTCACTTATGCATATGATGTCTCTTAGTCAGGTTTTGCAGAAAGATCACTCACCTGACTTCACAAACACATTGTGCATACTCTCAACATGAGATACACAAAATTTCAAACGATTTGGAGTTGATGAGGGTGTCCAGTGCCCAAAAAATGCAAAGTCTAGGCCTAATCCCACAATTTGGCCTTAGACCTACCAAAAGTGCTCCAAACCAAGTGAAATTTGACACAAGGCAAGAACATAGCATGTACATCATACCCCTATGCTCAAAAAACCATTTTCCAAAAGTAGACATTATACACGTATGATGTCTAGACGTGTCATAGAGGAGTTCTGTCAACATTCTAGGCATCCATATTTGTAAAGCATGGTACATATAGCCTCTACACCAAGTTTAGGCACCTTTGGGCATGTGTTAATCATCATCCTCATCATTTTCCAAATCAAAGTTTCCTAAACCCCTTCTATGGCCTTGGGTGCATAAACACTAGTCTAGATTCATATTTGCACACATCAAGGCCATACACACATCATGAGCTACCTCTGCACCAAGTTTGAGCCAAAAATGCCAACCTAGACATCATACATGTATGATGTAAACCCCTTGAATTGACATGCTGCTATGATTTTGGAAATTGTAACACTTTATACACATCATTATGAGCTCCCCATCAAATTTTCATCACCTTTGGATATCTTTTAACCTCCAATTACCCAAAAGGCGGAAATATAGATGCACAAACCCTTTATATGGCTTTTGACCTCCATTCTCAATCTCAAGTTCAAATCTAGGGTTATGGGCACCATCCACATGCTATACACATCTTAACCAATGACTTTCAAGCATTTTTTCATCAAAAAACATCATATACATATGATTTCTATTCTCTCATACAGATGCTAAACTCCACATCTTTCATCATGAGCATGTTTACCACATAGTATAAAGGCCATACATTCAATTTGGACAAGTTTGAGCAAGGTTGTGACCACTTGGAGCCCAAAAACAGAAAATCCTGGCAAAAGACACATTCTATGGTCCCAACTACATAAATCATCTCCAAATCAAAATCTGAGATGGTTAGAGGGTTACCCATCAGCTGAGGATGCTACAGATCATGTTTGGGCCAAAAATCTTAACAGAGACATCATACGCATATGAGGTCTTGAGAGGCCACAATGACCAATCTAGGGGGATTTCTCACTTCCAATGCCTTTATCCCATTAATCTTAGCCCACAACCCAAGTTTCATCAAGTTTTGATTCTTTATACCCATCTAAATCAAGGTTTTGGAATCCTAAGCTCTATACTTGCTTTTTGGCTTCAAACACATGAGAAGAAACCCAAATCAAATTCTAATATCATAGAAGGCTATGCCATGCTAAAACCCAACTCTGGTATAAGTTTGAGCCCTTTTGGACAAAGGAGGCATCATACACGTATGATGTCTCACTAGCCTGAAGATGAACCTAGAAGCTAATTTGACCCCTTCTAAGCCTTTACCACATGATTATGAGAGCATCTGCCGAGTTTCACCCCATTTGAACCTCATTCGCTAAAACAAAAGGCAAAATCCAACTTTAGAGCCTAAAAGGAGTTCTAATGGTCACAGTTTGTCCAAATGACATTCAAATTGAAATCCAGGCATATATACAGGATGTACATGCTATGAGCTATGCACACATGAAAAATCAATCCATTTTGAGCACTTAGACATCTTACGTGTATGATGTCTCACAGCATGAATCTGCACCCAAAATGCATTTTTGACCACATGCATAACACCCTTAGGTCCTAATCATCTTGTGTTTCAAATTTGAAGTCATTTGGATAGCTAGAAACTGAGAAAATGCTAGATTTTGTGAACAACGCTAACTTTTGCACTTGGAGTGCCTGTAGGATCAATGGAAGCCAGCAAATCACCAAAACCAACCAAAGCTTGGATAGATGAAGCCATACTAGAATCTGAAGGAATCAGACTTTACCAAGGTACATTCAGAGATCCGCAAGGAAATACAGTAGATGTGCCCTTGATCCCCAGAGAGCTCAATGAGTATGCCAACAAGGAAGGCATCCTCAACCACCTAGAGAGGGCTGATCTGCATAATTTCTTTGTAGAAAGACCAGTAGGTGTGGTGGATACATAGAGGGTCTACGAGCTAGCCAACTTGATTCAAAAATATGGTAAATCAGTGATTATTGCTTTGGATGGCCAGAAGAGTGAGGTGGTAATTACCTCTCAAATCATTGCAATTGCTCTGGAAATCCACAATAAGGAAACTTTGTTAGCAGAGAACAAAGAGATGATGTGAAGGTCTACGCTCACAAGAAGACAAATCCCACCTTCAAAGACTTAGAGGATCCAAGGGTTGCAAAAATCTGCAAGCTTTACAACCAATACTTTCATGTTGCAGCGAATGACTACAAAAGTATACCACACCACCACATGCATTAGCCACCACAATCACATGGGCACTAAGAAGCAATGTACCCAAAGATATAAACTTTGTCCAGTATCTGCATGAGCAAGTGGCTGGAATGGGAACAGGAAAGACGAATTACATCGGTACAGTAGAAGTTCTCACAAGGATTGCATATGAAGCAATAGGAGCAAGAGGACTATGGACAGAACAAACCACACAGAATGAGTGGTTGGGATTGAAAGAGGATGTTGAAGAAGAGACTCTAACATCAGTAGCCCCACCTATCTCTATGCGGCTCATGCAAAAGCTTGAGATTGTGCAGGAGGATGCAGAAGAGGAACCACCAGAGAAAAACGGAAAAATAGCCATGATCAAAGAAGAGCGACTGAAAGAGACTGCTAGCCAAAAAGCCACCCGGATTGAGCGCCTTATACAATAGCTCAAGGCAAAGAGGACATTAAAGGGATACTTTGAAAAATATTGGGTACCAGACCCTATGAAGGTGGGTAGTAGCTCCTGTCGACCCCTCAAAGATCACAATCATTATATCAGGGCATACGAAGAGACACAACGAGTAATAGAGCAACAATATCTGAGCCATTCATCATGGATAAGGTGCAGACTATAAAGAAGAAATTACAATTAAGACTGAAGAATGAAGTGCAACCCCAGCAACATCTCCCCTTGCACACATTCGATCGACCAACCCTAAACCACCGACATCTCAATAGAAGGATTTAGAAGAGATCCAAAGCTAAACTAATTCCAGGTAAGGACTCAACAAAAATTGTGGAAAGTGAAAGGAGATAAAATGAAATAAAAAAGGTTGAGAAAAAAGATGACCTTATAGACCAAACTAAACCAAACAAGGAAACAACTCAAGTGGGAGTAAGAGAACAAAGGAAAAGTCTCGGGAGCGAAAGAGTCAAAAATCGTATCGGGCGGTTTAGTCCTAGTAGAAAAAGTGAATGAGCATTTAGATGCCATGATGCAAGCCTATGAGGCAAGATTAAAAAGCAACCAGACGCTGGAACAAAGATGGTTAACATATTCACATCCAAAATTTGAAACGAAATGGTTGGAAATGTGTAGACAGCTCATAGAGACATCTCAAGCTCTAATGTAGCTAGAAATATTGAACATCCAGACGCTGGAACAAATATGGTTAACATATTCACATCCAAAATTTGAAACGAAATGGTTGGAAATGTGTAGACAGCTCATAGAGACATCTCAAGCTCTAATGTAGCTAGAAATATTGAACATCCCTAAACACGTAGTACCTATACCTAAAAAAGAGGACAAAAGCGCACTAAAAGAAAAGAAAATGGGTGGACCAACTAAACCTAGGAATGAAAAGACAATGGATACAAGGATGGTTTCGAACACAAGGGATGAGAATTGGAGACTGAAATGATAGAAACTCATGAAATGGTTGATTGTAAACGAGTAGTGAAAAAGGTTTTTGTATGAGATATTAGCAACGATGACAATGGGGTGAAAGCATGTTAACCTGTCATGCTTTTTCATGTCCCGGACAATGCTAACGAGCACAATTTTGACATATGCTAACTAGTGCAATAACTTGAGCTACATCTCCAAGATCTATGACATATGATATATCAATAGAAAGCACTTTAAACAAGGAATCCAAATGTACAACCTCCGATAAATTTTGATATTATTTGTAAAAAATTTACCGGACGCCCAACTTTTTGAAGATGTGCTAACTTTAAACTGCTAACTAGCACAAAAAGCGCGACAAGTTAACATACTTTCACCCAATGAGGAGTCTCTTGAGTCACGGAGTGATGAGCTAGGAAATGATGTTGAGGATGAGCTATCAAGTAGCTCAAAAACGAAGACAAATCAAAACAGAGCGAGGTAGTCTTCTATTATTTTCCAAATTAAAAATGAAGGAGACAAAAAAGATATGAAAAAAAATAAGTGAGAAAACCGTGGAACAAACAAGAGAAACCAAAGAAAAACGTAGTATCTTATGCTCGTGAGAGCAGATGATTGTGTCCAAGATAAAATCACATGAGAACCATTGGAATCAACGTCTCTACTATAGACAAATCTAAAGACCAAACAAAAAATAAAAACCTAAGGACACAACAGAAACATTAACAAAAATGTCCAAAATTGAATAAACATGCGAATATCAAAAGTTGAAATAGACTCTAAAAGAAGTCTTGGCAATGGAGATGGAAAGTAAAGAGGAGTCTAACATAAAGAAATTTGATGCACCCTCTCACTATAAAAAGTACACCATCCAAGATAGAAGAATTGTGATTTATCAGCTACTGTGGGAACTCAACAAACAGGATGCATCTTATGATGCACCTAAAAATGCCAAGAGAATTGACTTAGTTAAACCAGGGGAAGAACTGAGACCGGCTTACATAGCCACATATCTCATTGAAGAGGAAGAGAAGCTTTTGATATCTTCTCTCAAACAACATAGAGAGGTGTTTTCTTGGTTGTACAAAGATCTTAAGGGAGTGGACCCAAGTACATGTCAACATATTATACCCCTTGAGAGTGATACTAAGCTACACAGAAAATGTCCCTACACTTAAATAAAAAAGAGATAGACATGTTTAAAGAAGTGGAGTTTATCTATGAGATCAAACACAAGGATTGGTTGTCACCAATCGTGGTAGTGTCCAAAAAGAATGGCAAATTGCAAGTGTGTGAATCTCAAGAAGGTAAATGCTCCCATGATAAGAGACAACTATCCTTTACCCATCACAAATCATGTGATTAAAAGAGTTGCAGGCAAGGAAGCTTACAGATTTCTTGATGGATTTTTGGGCTACAATTAACTCACTATAAAACCAGAGGATCACAAAACTGCCTTTGCAATGTGATGCCATTTGGCTTGACAAATGTACCTACCAAATTCTAGAGGCTAATGAGTCACACATTCAAGGAATATCTAATACAGTTCTAAGAAATTCACATGCATGACTTATGTATGCATTCTCTACGGAGAAATGAACATGCAAACACCTAAAAGAGGTCTTTGAGAAGTGCAAAACATATAATATCTACTTGAATCCTAAAAAATGTGTCTTCATGGTAAGAGAGGTTAAAATTTTGGGCCATATCATGTCCAAAAAACGCATTTCCATTAGCTCTTGAGAAGATATAAGTCATTGTTTCTCTTCCAAGACCCACTATTATAGGCCATTATGGCTATTACTGAAGGTTTACAGACACCAGAACAGAGGATTGGCAATGTGAATATAGTCCTAATTCCTTGAGTTCTAATAATAATTCTGACCAGGAGAGAGAAGAGACCCATTTAAAAATCTGTGAACGAAGTCAGAAATTGACGATCGAATTAGATGATATCAGGAAGACTTTGCTTGAAGCAACAAAGTTTATCAAACAGGGGAGAAAAGCTGAAGCTGATGCCAGAGCAGCTGATTTGAGGACTGCCAGAGATGATGAAGTGCCAGTAATCCAGGTGGATTACAGGGTCAGGAAACAATGGGTGCTGCTATCCGTGTGATACTGGATGGAGGGGCAAGTGTGAATATTCTGGGGGCACATCTTTAGCAAAGGCTTGGTATCATTGATTTAAAACCAACACCCTTTAAGGTTAGAATGAATGATCATAGTGTTATTTAGGCAACTCGTATGATCGAGAATATGCAGATTAGGGTGGGCAAAGAGAAATTCAAAACCAACTTTTTGGTATTGGATGTCCAAGGAGCATATGGTATGCTACAGGGACGACCATGGCTTCAAACGGCACAACTATTCATGATGACGCAAATCAAACCATAACCATTCAGGGAACCAATAGGAGAATCCAACTTCAAATAAATAACACCAGAAGATGGAAGAAAGCACTTTGACCTAAGGAACTTTGCCAAAAATATGGGGTTAACACTAGAATGGTAACCTAACAGGACATAAAAGTGTCCTTTTAGGGTTTTGGGAAAAAATTCCAAAACCATAGTAGATCCACACATTTTGAAAAATCCTTTCATGAGATTATAGTTCAATAACTACTACATATGGAAAAAATGAGAAACTTGTAATTTTTCTCATCCCTTGGTCACTACAAGCCTCCAAAGTTGATGGACCAGTGCATTTTGCCCAAAACAACAATTTCTTATGGTTGATTGCATATAAATAAGAGTGGGGATTTTTGTAGGACATGAGATAAAATGCCCCGTTAACTTCAATGGGTTGGTGACCAAACATATGGTTGCTTTTACCTCACTAATTTTTTTTGGGAAAAAAAAATATGTACAAAAAAGTTGCATTTTTGCCATTCTGCGGACCTATCATCAAAGTTTCTATAGTCACGCTCAATACAGATACTATATACATGTTTTCTTAGTTCCCTTTGGGACTTTGGATTCAAAAGGAGCCATGGAGCATGTCAAAAGGATAATGGATCTCTTACAATTGGAACCTTGGGGACAATGATAAAGTGCTAAATACAGCAAACATGAAAAAATTGGGTTTAGCATTATGACCTCTAGAAGCCCATAGAAACTACTCAATATCTAGCCAAGTTTGTAGTCTATGATTAGATATGGTTACTACCTACAAAATACACACAATTGGCCTAAGAAACTAGCAATATTGAGAAAGTTATACTTGCTACTCTAAAATGTATCGTATTCTTCAGCAATCAAAAAACTCAACCATCATCATATACTATGCTATATAGCATATTAGGTCCCTCAAAACTCAAGGATGATTAGCTTTATGTTATAAATTACACTTACACAATCAAAATTGAATTTGGATATCAAGAAAGCTAATTTTGGCCAAAAAACAGGATTATGCAATTCTTGTAAATTAGTCATAACTTTCAATTTTAACACTTAACTCTCCCTACAAGAATCAAAACATGTTGAGAACTATGAAGGCCTAACCTTAGCCATCTAAATGTCACAAACATGAAGTTTAGAGTGGTATAGTTGCCAAAAAGTGAAAAAAAGCCAAAAATAGGACCCGTTTTTTCACACAGTTTAGGTTCAAAAATGTTGTGCAAGAGTAAGGTTAATGGTGAGATCGATACTCCAAAAAAAATGCTAAGTTTTTTTCAGCTCATAAGGCAACTTTGTGGATATATAGCACCTAGAAAATAATTTTCATACTCTTCAAATAATTCAAGCAAAATGGTCACTTAACAGGACACAAAAGTGTCCTGTTACCATTTTAGTGTTAAGAAGAGTGAACGGATGCTTGCAGCCATGAAAATTTTTCCACTAACTGAAATCAACTTGAATGTAGTGTTATTTGACAAGGCTCAAGTTGAGAAGCAAAGAAAGCAGTTTCCAAATTGGTTCAGTGAATTGAATCGTGGAGAGAGACTAGTTCAGTTGACTGGACGACCAGAGGAACCATTTGACTCCAAAGAGGGATATTCAAATTCTAGTACATTAGTGCACAGTGAAGAGGTCAATGGAGTTCAAAATGAGAATCTAGAACTAACAGATTCGTCTTAGGATTATGTTGCGGAGTCAACCAAAAGGAAGGGAGGTGGCCCAAATTGGTTGCTCCCAGATGATCAAGAGGTTAAAGAGTGGAATTTGGGTTTTGAAGAAAGTCCTCGCAATTAATCAAGGTGAATAAGCATCTGAACCCAGAAATGAAGGAAAAAGCCAGACTTATGTTCCAGAGATACAAAGATGTATTTGCATGGGAGCATACAGATGTAGATCCATAGGTTTTCCAGCACAACATACCTATGAAGCGAGATGCCAGACCAGTACGTCTGCGGAGGTATAGAATGAATCTGAACTATGCTAAGAAGATCAAAGAGGAAATTGACAACCTTTTGAAATTTGGATTCATCACAAAAGTCACCAACAGTGATTGGCTATTCCTGTGGGACGCGTGTCTAACCTCACCATCCTATCTTATTGCAGTATTAGCAAGAACCACGATTAAATTATCAATCCATGGAACGAAGTTGACTCGACTAGTGCATAGAGGCTACCAGAGGGTGTCAATCTCTCGAAAAAAAACTACAACTCGCATCTAACTCAAGCTACACTTAAGTGACTAAAATCACCCATTAGGAGAAACTTGGACTCAATTTTGGGCCCTCTAGAAACGCCTCAGCATAGAGAGAGGAAATTATGAAAAATGTAAAAGTTTTTTTTCAGAATTCTATTTCTCATAGTACATACGTAAAAATTTGCTTAATCACTTAAATGCATGCTCGTACAAAATGCTTTTCAAGAGCCCAACTTAAGTGTACACAAAAATCCATGTCTGTGAATCTTAATGAGCGATGTGATGTGCGATGAGAGAAAACACATAAGAGTTGTTTTCAAAATACAAAAATAATACCACAGATGCATTTCGAATGTTTAAAAACCTTAAGATAGCTTTTTAAAACGTTGAAATCTGACGTCTCTAGCTCAAGATATAGCATTTTTAGGCCTAGGGCCTCATGAGGTCAGTACCAAGCGAAATAGAGGCCCTTGAGGGGTCTCAAGGGACTCTATTTGCTTGGTATTGACCTCATGAGGCCTTAGGTTTAAAAATGTTATATTCCTCAAGGGCCTTTATTTGCTTGGTATTGACCTCATCAGGCCCTAGGCTGAAAAATGCTATATCCCTCAAGGGCCTTTATTTGCTTGGTATTGACCTCATGAGGCCCTAGGCTTAAAAAATGTTATATCTTGAGCTAGAGACGATAGATTTCTGTGTTTTAAAGAGCTATCTCAGGTTTTTGGACGTTCCGAATGCATCTGTGGGCTTAAAAAATGCTATATCTTAATCCTAGGGCCTCAGAGGTCAGAACCAAGCGAATAAAGGTCCCAGAGACCCCTCAAGGGCCTCTATTCGCTTGGTTTTGACTCCTTCATAGTCTTAAATAGTACCTATCAATCACTATCAAGTATGATCTATTCGAATTTAAATTGCGAGTACTTCATAAAAAAGGTGATTGATACTTGTGCAAGATGCACAAGTACAAGTACTTCACTTTATAGGATAACAACAACGGGTCATAAAAGGGCGTTCGGCCCTTGTGCAAGATGTTATATAAGCTCCTGACTTTTCTGATGATAGTGACAATTTCACCAAAATGGTTTTCATGGACATTTTCAAAATGAGAAAAAAGGTTTTTTCAACATAACGTTAGCCTTCTTCCTATTGGCTAAGGAGCATTCTCTCACTAGATTTAAAAGGCCCGAAAATGAGTCCATTTCTTTCCTAATAAAAAGCCAATCGCTCATTGGCAAACAAATCATATCCGTTACAACATCAAATGACATCCAAACGTAAAGAAACTTCTAGGACATGTTTATAAGACGTAAGCACACATGCTTATGGTCTCAAACCCCACTTTAGGTCAAGTTCCAAAATCGCGATTATTAGCAGCAGTGGATTTTTGACCTAGTCGTTTTCGACCTAGAATGGCTTAGCAATGATGCCCCAATACCCCGCCTATGCCTAGTTTTTTATTTGAAAGTGTAAATTTCTAGTTATGATGAAATTCGATCGCGGGTCTGCGACGCCAAAAGCTACGAAATACTGTGATGTGTTTACGTCAATGCGTAGAGCTCTTACCTGCGGTTGCAATGCAACAAACGCGATGGAAATGTGATAACCAGGGAGGGAGTAGGAAGCGCGAGAAGGAGAGGAGTGAGCATCGTTAGCTCACGTTGTGTATTTCATTATCTAAAACTTAATAATAACTTACAAAAATTGGCTTTTATACCTTAGCTAAGGTTTTTGGTGGTCAAAACTAATCATCTGGGAGTTCTACCAAAGATGCGTAATGACATGTTGATACAATTTGGAAGCTTGTAGCCCCGGCTCATTAATTACAGAGTTTATCTAAGAAAATAGGAGTTACAATATTTCCAATTTATCAAAATAATAAGTGTTTTACAATGAGAACTTCGAAAAATGGTATCCGTGTTAGCTTGTTGCTAACATTTCCCCCCCTCCTTGCCTGTGTCGTCCCTTCACACAGCTTTATGGGTTGAAGTAGTCTTCGAGCTAGCGACTGGCAAGGCCGTCTTTAAGCGCATTTAGTGCCTTTTGGTATCTGATTTTCCTTTCTTTATCGTGCACTTGCAAGAATTGCATAGTGACTCTGTTCTTTAGCTCCACTGCTGTGAGTAGCCTACAAACCTTGAGGTCAGATTGCTGACCACTGGCGCAAATATCTTCATTGGCCAAGTGAAGAATACCGTGTAGAACGCTTCCGCGAATGCCAGCATATTGTGTAAAGGTAGAAACATGCATCTGGCGTAGAAGCCATAGAGGACTTCTTCTGAAGGTTGGCCACTGAGATCATAGCACAAACCTTTATTACCCTCAAGGAATGGCATCCAAGGGACACCTGCTTGCTCTGACTTATTGAACACTTCGATGCATGTGAGCAGCATTCAGTAGATCTTATATAGCATAGCACATGACAAATCTGGTAGACTTTTAAAGAATGACATGGTGCCCTTTAGGGTTTTCACCATGTATTCTTCAGTCACTGGTCCCTTTTCTGGAGCAGGCAATCTGGGGTAGTTTAGCCAAGTTGGCTGCTTCTTGAGTAGTGGCTCATGTGCTATCCAGGTCCTTACTCTTGGTACATGACAAAAAGTTGGATCTTTTTGCAGGGCCGCAGGTGCTCTCGTGAACAAAATCAAGTATCTTGGGTTTTTGTTCAGCCAGCTCAACCTCCACTTCGGGTGGTCTTTATCTGTGCCCTTGACTTGGATATCTGTGTAAAGTATTTCTTTTACCTGTAGTAACTCAACTTTTATTAGAGGGTAGGGCAGGGACTGTTGGTGCCATTGTGCATTTATTTGATTGGGAGTGAGTTGCGTGACATTGACAGAATGAAGTACTCTCAGCTCCCAATCCATTGCTGCCTTCCACTGCTCATCTACTTCTTATATAACTTTTTCTTTTAGTGCATCTTCTTCATCCTTTGAGAGCTGGACCATGGGCACTGTGTCTTCTTCTGTAATGGTTACTTGGAAATCTTCCTCGCCACTCAGCTCTACTGTGGACTGTGTCTCCATTTCAACAAATGATACTGAGGGTATTTCTATTTGAGGCTGCTCTGAAGTGCCTACCTCTTCTTGAGTTTTTGGCTTTCCCTCTCCGAGTAGCTGGTTGACTCAGTTGAGTTTAGTTATCTCCTTTAGCAACTCGTCTTCTCTTTGGACCCGCATCAAGGCTAGATATCTGCATTGAGACTACTCTAACCTCAGCTCCAATGCGAGGTCTTTATTTTTCTTTTCTAGTTCCTTGTAGACCTCGTCTGTACCTTTGATCGAGGCGAAGGCTGGATTTTCTTGTATTTTCCGCAAGAATGTCGCCTCATCATTGATTCTTTGTTCTGAGTGTACTGTAGAGAAGCATTGGCTACATCTAATTGTACCTGGATTTTTTGAGCTGATAGGGTGGTAGTGAGAATTTCATTTGTAACTTTGTCAGCTGATCATCCTTGGCTTTGCATGCATGTGACAGTTTGGTAAGCAACTCACCCAGCTCCTCCATTTGTTTTGTCGCTTATCTCTAGCGAGATGACGTTGTTCAGCTTCTACTCTTAACTCCTACACTTGTCTCTGAAGATCAGTGATGACATTAAGTCTGTCGTCTAACTCCCCTTGGAGTGCGTCGATCACCATCTCTAACTCTTTGGCCCTTGTGCTACGGCCAAGTGCTGTTGAGTGAAGTCTTTCAGTCATCTCCTACATTTTCTTAGCATATTTGTTAACATGTAGGATGACTTCATCATCCGATTTCTAGTCTTCATGTTGTGCCAACTGAGTTGATGTTTCTGCAGCCTCTTGTGTGTCTTTTGGCTGTGTCAAAACGGCTGGTTGTTGTTGTTCTTGGAGTCGTGGCTATTCTTTTTTCGTGGAGGTAGAGGGTGGTGCCTTGTCTTCTCTTGTTGTGATGAGGTAGAGGGTGGTTCCTCTACCTCTTGTTCTTTTGACTGCTCAAAGTGTGTGGTGTCTTCTTTTGTTGCAAGACTTGCTGCCTTTTTGGTCTCTGGATATTTCTCTGTTTGCTTCTCTTGATTAGAGACATCTGCTTGTTGTGTTGTTTCCATTGCTTACTTGTGTAGCTTCAGTTGTATTTTCCTGTTCAACTTCTACTTCTTTTGTTGGTTCATTTGTGTTGTCTTTAATTGCCGGTGATGGTGGTGGGCTCGGCATTGGTTGATCTTGGTGTTCAGAGACAGGAGAAGAGATGCGGGGAGACACATCACCTTGGGTATGTTGTGCTTCTCCTTGTGCAGTAGTTTCCTCTGCTCTCTTTTGTTCTTCTTCCACCTCTTTCGCTTTTCTCGCCCCTTCTTCGGCTTCTTTCAGCTTTAAAGCTTCTGTTTCTTGGTACATCTTTTCCAAGGATTCCGTTGGATCTTCAAATTGCTTCCTGGTATGATGCTTTGTTCTAGGCCCTTTAAGCTCAGTAGGCACCCATTTTTCCAGGTCCTTTCCTTGTGCTTGTCGGCTGCATTGGTATGCATGTTTCTCTCTTTCAATGGCTTGCTTTTGCACAGGCTCTTCTTCATGTGCTGCCACGGATTTTCTCTTCATTTCCTCCCATCCGTGCTCTCTTTTCTTCATTATCCGAGCTTTCACTGATGTGCCTTTCCGATGAGCTTTCGACAGATTCTTTATCAGATTTGTAGGATTTCTTGGCGGATCTTATAGCTCGAGGAGATGGTTGGAATGACAATATCCAAGTGTTTTGGTTTGGGGCAGGTGGTAGGTTGTCGGCCATGCCGATGGCATGGTATGCAATTCTTGTTAATACCTCTGGTGCACCCAGGTAAGTAATCTTTCCTTCTTTCTTTATGCCTTTCAAACTGGTAAAGACATATTGTGCGTGGTCCACCGGTTGCCTGGTTGTTGACTTGAGAACTTGCGTGAAAGTGATGGAAATCGCATGATTTGGCGTGGTATACCTTGGTGGCCTCTTAGCCAGGAAGTGGAAATGATGGTGGTATAACCTGGCTAGCTCTTCCACCTGCTTGTGAATAAGGTCCGCAAAGGTGGCTGCGGTGGTTTCTTTGGTGAAAGTACCTACTGTTTTCTTGTCTCTTGCCCTCATTGTCATTCCTTCTGTGGGCAGTCTGAGTGCTTCTACCACTATTTCCTTGGTTATCACCACTTCGACTTTATTCCCCTGAGGGTCAGAAATCTGGGAAGTTCCATTTTTTTTTCGTGGATAAAAGCTCGTAAGCTTTTTGGAAATCCACACCGCACGGCTCCTGCTCATAGAAATCTCTGAGTCCTAGCTTGCGGTTGGCTTCTTTGGTCTCAGTCTTTGCGGAGTCATCATACACTTCTTTTGGTAGGAGTTGCAACTCTACCTGATGTCCCTCCTCACTCTTGAATCTTCCGGTGAACACTGTGGTGTGATGCTCTTCGAGCTGTTCTTTTGAAAGATAGGCTGCCTTGGCGGCTTTGACTAAATCTGGATCCAGTTGGTATGCGGGTAGCTCCTGCAACTTTCTTTCTGGTTGAGCTTCTTATTGGCCCTCTCTGCTACTTGCATGGCTCCTATGCAGTGAATGGAGTGTCAAAGTTAGCAGATTTGACAGATTTTTCTCTGAAATGTCCTTTAGTCTGAAATGCTCACAATTTTGGTCCAATTTGCTTCAAAATCAATTTTTGAACAAGCATACATGTATAAAAACATGTAAGGACCAAAATTGTAAAGTCCAAACAAAATTTTGTAACCAAAGTAAATAATCGCGATTATTTACGGCTGAGTAATTTTTTCAACATTTTGCAAACTTGGCATCACATGCTTGAAGTATATACCAAATACATACTCTGGGTGAAATATGGGCTCATTTGGATGCATAGGGTGAAAATGTCTCTGTAACAGTAGATATAAAGGAAATTTGAGATTTTGAGTTCCAAATTGGTCCAAACTTGGCTAGTGGGCTTAACACATCATTGTGCGCTCCTTGCCGCACTGTCGAAGCAAGGGACTTGCCGATACACCGTGTGCGAGCCACAAATGGCTCCAAGCACACAACAAGACTAATCTAGCAAGCTCAAAAGAGGGCAATGGTGTGTCACTCACCGCTCTATGCTCCTGCCGTGGAGGATTCCTTGCCGCGATGAAGAAGAAGCTGTAGTCGTGCCGCGCTCAACCGCTTCGCCGCCTTCGTAATGCTCGATCGCACACACGCTCTCCCTCTCTCTCTCTCACACACACATACACACACACACGAGGAGGTGAAGAAGAAGAAGATGGAGATGGAGCAAGAGCACTCTTCTATTGCACAAATGAGAGAATGAGTGAATTTTAGGTTTAGTTGGCTTTTATATGAGCTCACCCCATTCACACTTGGGCGCCCATGCTTAGCCAACTAATCCCTTGAATGTCCCAGTTAGAGTGCGCCTATCATCGGCGATCACTCTTACCCTTTTCCTATTGGTACGACAAGCCCGGTACCTGACTCTACCAAATACATAATACACGTCCGTCGTAGGTGATGGGGTGTCCGTGAGCCGTAAGGGTTAACATGCCCCCCTTCCTGATGTAGATTCCGTCCTCGGAAGCTATTGAGTTGAAGCTCGTTCGTCAAGGTGGAAGAGCATTTGAGATGAATGTCCTTAGCCTTCTTCAGTCACTGCAAAATCAAACAACATTGGCACAGTAATTGCATTCTCATAAGTGATTAAAAAGCATATGCAGTTTTAAGTAGACAAATTGATTGGTAAAAGAATTTCAAACAATTTGTCAGCAATGAACATTAAATTGCAATGTAATCAAATGCATAAACAGATGTAAAGGCAAAACAATTAAACAAGTCTGGGGTCGCTAATTTGACGGTCGAAAGGCACTAGAGATCGAATATTAATACCATGGGTAAGCTTCTTAATTTTCTGTGGTCAATTAAGTTGTTTAATCACGAGAGCCAAGTATTCATGTTCGAGGGCTGACTAGAGGCTATATCTAGAAGACCTTGTAGTTAATCTACCATAAAAGGAATTTCTCATGAAATCATCGCCTTAGTGATTACTTTTTCTTTGACCCCCCAAAGTCTTTTCACATTGATTCAATTTGATGTGTGTGCTTATTTCGTATGCCTTGGGTTTTTTGCTTTTCAAGGAAAAGCACCCACGCTGGGAACCTCTAGGGCTCTAGTACCATAGGCAATACATGTGAGTGAAGTACCAAATCAAGCTGAGAATTCTCTTCCAGCTTAAGATTTTACAGTGTGGCACTTTGATTTTTTGTTTGTTCATTTTCAGCATTTTAATTTTGTAACTTTGGGGGGTCATATAACACTGATACACCTCCCCAGGCTCATCGCACTAGTAAACTCCCTTTATAATACTTAAGCTAAAGGTCAATAGGGTCAAGCCCACTAGAAAGCCCTAGTACATTTCACACAATGCTGCCTAAATCGGATTAAGAACCTAAGTAACCATTAATTATTAGGAAGGCATTCCCCATGGTATTAAGAGAAGATTTCTAACACCTAACTTGGTCAAACTAGTTTGTCGGACTGCTTGATTTTTAAACCTAGACAAGTGATTATGACAAAAAATTACATTGAATTAAATGTTTGATACTAAGCAAATGCGATGAATATTAGGCTACCAATCGCAATCAAAGCAGACAATCATAGATGCAAAAAAGATAAGGGGCAATGCTAATGGACAAGAAACACCTGTTTGTGTCGATGGTTGCGCTTGATTTGAAGAGTGAGTCGAGATAAAGATTCCATGAAGGTCCAAATCCTATCAATAGCAACACGCTCCTGTACACACTAGGAAACAAAAGGAATACCTCCAGGAGGCACATTAGTGGGAAAAGAGAACTTTGCTAATCACTCAACTCTAAAACAGAAACACTCCTATCGTACTAATCTTACCTACCCTCCATCACTCAAGTGATGAGGATCAAAGATGTTTTATGGCATAGGTTTCTGTTTCACTGTACCAGATGTGACATGTGTAGGTCTGAGTCAATGTTTTGACTTTTAATGTGCATACTCGTTCGCTAATTGCTCTTGCTCTTTATTATTTTTTTGTTTTTTGTGAGTATAAAGCTTTATATGTAGATTCCCTAAGATTGGGAGATATAGAGATCAGGGAGGAAGGTTGAGAGGGAAACAAATGAATGATGACTGTCAGCAAACACTCCCCCCTTCCTTGGGTAAATCATACCGTTTGAAATGAGCTTGTCACCCTTTGAAACCAATTGTTCCAGTTGGTAATAGGTGGAGATTTTTGCCAGTAGTTTTCTATTACCTTAGGCGCCTCATCGAGTTGCAAGGGTGGTAAGGTACTCTCCCAAGATCGAATTTGAAGTAGTTCATCAGGTGATTCTTGAACACTGGGAGGTGTGGATTCCTTTGTAGCTTTATGGAGGTCCACTATTGTAGGTGGAGGCTGTGGAGAAGCTTTTACCTCTACGGATGCATTACATGAGGAGCTAGAAGCTTCATGGGACTCCCCCCTTCCTGAGCTAGGTAGAACAAATCGTTCTTTCTTTGGTACCCAAACTAGCTCGGGAGCGGGTGTGTAGCATTCTGTGATTTTTTTCTTTCCATGATCATTGATTCGTTTTGGAGCTACGGGATTGGGCTCACTTGGGTCAGGTGATAGGTAAGAGCACAATCTACGTTTTGGCACCCAGATTTGATCATTTCCTTGATAGTAGCCTTGGGCTTCCAATAGTCGTTTAGGGATCCATCGCAACATTTTCTTACTTTTCTTGGAGCGAGTGGTACGTTTCTTATAAGGCTTCTATTTTTTAGCACTAGCTATGGTCACTAAAGAAGCTTTAGGGACCCACTTGTATGTTTTCTTCATTACATTAGGATGAGTCTTGTCAGAAGCGATATGCATTGCTTGTAGCATATTTAAGGGTACAGGCATTTCATCCCCCTCAAGTGTTACCCAGGTCGTCCCCCTATTTTCCCAAGTGTCTATGGTTGCTGCTAGGTGGACCCAATCCACATTGTCTGACTCAGTCATCCTAGGTAGGATATCCATATAAGGAGAGTTCTCCCCAATATCCATGTCTTCGTTACATGTGTAACAATACTTTAATGGAGCTGAGTGAATTGTTGTGTCTGATCGATTATCAATGATGAATTTATTTCCTAGAGAATGCGTTCGACCACTTAAAAGATCAACTCGAATGACAGAGTCTTGGAACTGTAAGTAGACGTGGTTTTTGGACCAGTCATGCACCATTTTTGCTTCCCTCATGAACGGACGCCCTAAGATCATCTCAAATGACATAGGATGCTTGGAAAAATCCATAACAATGAAAGTTTGCCTTACCTTGTGTCCCAAGACCTTGATTACAAGATCCTTTAGCATTCCAATAGGCGTAACAATAGATCCATTAGCCATTTTTACCACTACGCTTGTGGCTTCAAGGTGAGGTCGCCCCATAGACTCCCAACAACTCTTTGTCACCATGCTGACTCCCGCACCACCGTCAAGGACCCCCTTTACAGTTAATCCTTTAGTAGTGATTGGTAGAGTAGCATTAGATTCATGATCACCTTCAAAGTATTGCCCCAACTTGTTAACGGGTACTTCAATTACAGATTCATGTCCCGCTAGGTCAGATGGTGGTGCTAAATGTTCCTCATCATTCATTACCGAGTCAGGTTTGTTCATATGTGCAAACTGTGGTTATCCAGCCTGTAATTCTCCATTGAGGAAGGCTCGAAGAGCTGAGACTAGCTCGGGGTCTTTATATAGTTTGGACATGATGGTGGTTCTAACTTCTGAAGACATGAAATCCATCAATTTGGCAACATTTAATGGCATCTTGTGGGACGTAGGACCCTGACAAGAGAATGGTGAAGATGGAATCTCCACTTCCTCAAGGGGGTCGGGCATTCCCTCACCAAACATTCTCTCTAGTAGGAAAGGTGTGTGTCCACTTCAGATTTCCTACCTGCACTCTCTTCCCGAATGATACTGGGTATAGCTAACGGCCTGTAGTTCTTGTGAGGTTGAACTTGTGTGGGAAACACTGTGTCCGACATCTAGATGTGTTTGGGTTCAGGTTCTAATGTTCGTTGAGTTTCTTCCACCAAACCCCTCAGTTGTTGGACTCGTTCAATTTCCACTGTTGGGTTTAAGTAGGTTCCAATCTTTCTCTTGCAATCCTCATTTTTTGTCTCTCGTGGCTTATCTTGGGGGTTCGCAACTAGGTAGTTTAACTTTGAATACTCTTTTGGTGTTCGTCGTAATCCCCTCTCGTGATCCTCCTCACTGGCTTTTTCCTTTGTAGTAACAGTTTTGGTCTCCGTGGTCTCTATCGAATCTGAGTCATCCTCATGGTCATTCATATACACGGGATCCTCTCCTGTCCCTATGTTAGTCTTTGAACTAGGTTTTGAGCTAGAAGCATTAAGGGATTTCTTTCTTCGTATTTTCTTCTTTCTCGCTCGGCCAATGGATGCAGCATCTCTCTCTTCGAGGATGTAATTTTGCTTTTGGAGCATTGACCGTGTGAGTGCATTCACTGGTGCTATGTTTATAGTTGGTGGTGTCCCATCAACAATCTCTATTATGTTCAATGGTGTGATTTTCGGTGCGTTTGGATTGTTAGGACACTGTGCGATCAAATGATCTATGCCACAACGATTACAAGTGAGTATTGGCATTGCCAATGCACTCCCTTGACTTGTTTGCATTAGTGCGGCATTCTTTTGCATTCTAATGGGGCACTCAGCTACTCGATGTGGTCCACCACATTCGTAGCACTGAAGAGGTTTTGGCCTCTTGCTGCTAGCGCAGTAGCTTGATATACCGGTTTGATTTTTCCCCAATGGTCTTCCATATAGTACATGGGACACTCCTCAAGCATGTCGACTCCATAGGTGATACTAGAGTCTATGTCCTCTTCGCAATCTACATAAGTACTAGATGACTCGCAACCTATTTGGTTCATAGGTGTAACTCTTGGATGAGGGGGTTGCGGTCCTAGCACTGGAGGTGGCAACGGTGTGGTTTGGACCACATTTTGGGTTTTAGGGACCATGTGCTGTAATGGCAACTGTTGCTCCATGGTTGGGGTAGGCATCAATGCAGGAACTCGAGGTGAGTCTGCCCAAGCTATAGGCGGTCTATTTTCCATGATGCGTTTAAGCATTAGGCAATCCTTCGCTTGATGGCCATACCTACCACACGCGTTACAAGTCCCGTTAAACTTTACTCTGAAAGTAGGGCATTCACTCGTAGTATGTGGGCCCAAGCAAATTGAGCACCATTGTTGCTCCCTTCTTGGATACATATGAGTGTTTTGTGGAGCACAAGTACCCCTAAGGCTTTCTTGGATGGCCTTTGTGAGATCTGCCAAAGTCATCTCGGATATCGTTTGCTCTTTCACGATTGGATTTATCTTCATTGGATCATGCCCTGATGCTTGCGAGCTACTTGACTTCGGCTCGGCAGACACTCTATCTCCTGCAATCATTAAATTATCCTCCAATTGGATTGCATTCATGGTGACTGCTTCCCAAGTAGTGATACCTCTAATGACTAGGCCATTATAAATACTTTCATGTCGTAGTCCCCTAATGAATCTATCGAGCAATTGGTTGTTGTTGAATCGCTCGTTTGGATTGCATCGAGAATTCAAATTCTTTAGGCGACTAATAAAGTCTCTCACGGATTCACCTTCTTCTCGTTGGGCTTTCTGGAGCTGAGAGGCTACACCCCAAAGTACTCCCTCTCGTATGTATTCTTTTAAGAACAGTCTCCTAAGAGTAGAGTAGATCGTTTTTTCTTCTACTCTTAAGGTTCTATACCAATCTCCAGCCTTTCCGCTTAGGGTCAAACTCAAAGCCTTACACTTATGTAGCTCATTGTGCTCTTCCAAGGAATCGCACACATGTTCAAAGACTTCCATATGCTTTCTAGCATCTCCGTCTCCATTGAATTTCTGTGTGAGCTTAGCTACTTGAACTGCCTTGCTCCTAGGCTCTCTATCAGGTGCACTACGCATGTTTTACGCAATAGAGCGACCGATAGTTTGAGCAAATGCTGCCAAATCTCCTATTTGAGCAGGTATAATGGGTGTATGTGCTCCTGGAACCACATGTGAGATGGGAGTTGGCCTTGGCCTTGGCATACGCGCGGCTCTTGGGTCCCAAATTTTGTATGGTGGTCTACCAGACGGTGGTCCAAAGTTTACAGGCTTGGCCCTAGGCATAGGGGGTGCCTGATATGGCATGTTATTATTAAATGGCATGGCTCCACTTGTATAAGAGCTTGGATAATTCCATTGTGGATTGTAAGCTCTTGGAATAATCGGAGGTGTAGGAGCTACATGAGGCTGAGGTACGACAGGTGCACATGATTGATACATACATGTAGGTATAGTTGGGGGCACTGTGCTACTAGGCATCGGCGCAGTGTTAACACATGAACTCCATGGTTTACTTCTTGTCATGCTCACCACTAGGATATGCATGGTAGTCGTAGTGTCATTAAGAGAAAGATGAGCTAGATGTGGGAAGGTAAAGCTGCCACTTGTGGGTTCAGATTGTACTGAGGCTCCTGGAAAAACAACATATGGAGGATCAATGGGGCTCACTGAGGGAGTCTCCATTTGTGACAGGGTTGGTTGGTTGGCCTTTCCCGTATCCAAGAATCTCATTAGGCCTGTTGAAGGCATGTTGATCCCTGTGTTCTGTCTTTCTAACTCGACAATCCTATGGAGGACATCACAGACTTTCTGTTGTTGCTCATCTATGCTAGTAGCACCCGATGTGGATTGTAGAATATCTAACCAACCCACATGATAGGTGTGTTCTGTGTACCGATCAGTTAAAGCTTCTGTTTGTAGGTCATACTCCCAATTTTCATTTAGGAATATCCCATCTAGGCCTGGCGTGCTAGAGGTTTCCCTTGAAGTGGAAGCATTATTGCTCCCCATAGCTTGCCCCTCCGTGCCTGCTACCTTGGGAGCACTCGGTTGCTCGGCTGGCATGATTGTTGTCATAGGAGCCTTTGCTTTCAGGGCTCGACTTTGTTCTAGCCTTCGTAGGTTCTCAATTTCCCTCTCCCTTGTTGCTTGCATATAGCGTTCGATCTCTTGTACTTCGGCAAGACTCCTACCATCGGGTAGTAAAGCCTCAGAGGGAGATAGTCCTAAAGGATCAGGAGGTGCAGTGGATGGAACATTCACATGCACACTCTCAAGAAGCATAGGGTCCATTTTAGGCATGAATGACGTATTTACTTCCCCACTCCCTTCATTTATTTCATTAACCGCATGTTCGGAGCGAGTAGCTCTACTAAGGGTCTCTTTTAAGCGGCTAAATACACTAGACCCGGGCCGTGGGCCCATGGCATGCATGTCTTGACTTGAACTATCAGGGTTTGGTGTAGGATACCCCTCCATGACTTTGTAGTGAGAGGAAGAATCACTAGACGCGATATGAGGATCTTGGGTCGCGCTACCTTGAGTCCCGGCCGAAGGTCCAGAACCTAGGGTGGAGGAATAATGGGTGCCCGCATAAATGGAGGCACTACCAATATGCTCGTGCTCTAACACTCGTCCAGAGCGTAGGTTCATATGACTTGGATCCCCTAGAAGTGTCAGTGAGGCCTGTGAAGGCTGCTCACCTAGTAATTTTGGGTGTTTTGCAACCCAAGTCTTTTCTTATTTTTTGATTTTTTGGTCCTTTTTTTTCTGACCCAGCTATAGAATAGAACGTATGATAGCTAAAAACAAGCGTCTCGGTCAGAGGGACGTGTCGTGCTTTACAGCCCTCCGTTTGGTCACTTTATGCCCTCGGAATCCCTAAAACCGTCAATTTCTAGTAAGGAACTAGGCCCGAATTAGAAAGTCTAAGGGTGCAAGTGGGAAGAGAAGGGAGGAGAGTGGAGGACTTGCCCCACATGCTCTCATTCCCTCTTGAGGGAGTAGGGTATATATATAAGAGTGAGTCTAGAATACATCATAAGACTCAGGACTAAGGCCTGGGCCTGGGCTTGGGCTTGAGTAGTGTAGCCCCCCAGTCACTCACGCTTAAATATTTTCGGTTTCTTTTTTTTTAAAAGATCTTTTTATTTATTATTTATTATTATTAGTATTAAATTTTTTTGGGCGACGACTGCGCGCGGTTTTGGTGACCCTTTCTTGGCCACACACACTCTCACCTACCTAACCTCCCAGTCAACAGCTCACAGACAGCTCACTACCTTATCTACTTACTAACAGTGCTGCTAACCACTAACTAACCTACTAACTAATCTGTTAACTGCTTGCTGACAGTGAGCTAACTGTCCACCTACTTCCTCTCTCACTACCTGCTGCGCAAACACTGTGTGCAGCCAAACCTTGACAGAAAACTGTGTGCAAACAGAAATTGCTAACTGCCTTCCTACTTATTCATTCACTGCAACCAAGCTAACGACTACTAATTGTGCAAAGACTGTGTACAAACAGAAAACACAACATTATGGAGAAATCACAGAACTTGCAGACAACACAGAAATTAACAACATACAGAAAAACAACTCATTCCTCTTCCTCTTCCTCTTCCTCTTCCTTCCTACTACAAACAACTCATAGGAGAAGCACAAAGTGCCTCTTGGGCTTAGTGCAGGGTGTTTCCCCGGCAGCGGCGCCAAAAATGTGCGCTCCTTGCCGCACTGTCGAAGCAAGGGACTTGCCGATACACCGTGTGTGAGCCACAAATGGCTCCAAGCACACAACAAGACTAATCTAGCAAGCTCAAAAGAGGGCAATGGTGTGTCACTCACCTCTCTATGCTCCTGCCGTGGAGGATTCCTCGCCGCGATGAAGAAGAAGCTGCAGTCGTGCCGCGCTCAACCGCTTCGCCGCCGTCGTGCCTTCATAATGCTCGATCGCACACACGCTCTCCCTCTCTCTCTCTCTCACACACACATACACACACACACGAGGAGGTGAAGAAGAAGAAGATGGAGATGGAGATGGAGCAAGAGCACTCTTCTATTGCACAAATGAGAGAATGAGTGAATTTTAGGTTTAGTTGGATTTTATATGAGCTCACCCCATTCACACTTGGGTGCCCATGCTTAGCCAACTAATCCCTTGAATGTCCCAGTTAGAGTGCGCCTCTCATCGGCGATCACTCTTACCCTTTTCCTATTGGTACGACAAGCCCGGTACCTGACTCTACCAAATACATAATACACGTCCGTCGTAGGTGATGGGGTGTTCGTGAGCCGTGAGGGTTAACAATCATGTACTTTGGATGTGATGGCAAAATATCAAAATTCTCCCATTTTCGCTAGAAAGTAAATAATCACGATTATTAACATCTCTACCAAAATCAACATTTTTTGATCTGTGTATGAGATATGAGGTGATTTGAATCAAGAAATGTGGTCCATAACCCAAAAATTGGCTTGCAAATACTTCTTTGCGTTTTTTGGCAATTTTCCAGGTTATAGGCGCTCATTTTGGCTCATGCTTGATTTTTGGCATGTAATAGGTGTGTGTACACATGATAGGTGAGGTGATGATTCAATTTCCAAGCAAAAATAGTGCAAAAGTAAATAATCGCGATTATTTACAACAGTCACAAATTTTTTGCAGAACTTAAAATTTTTGACATAAACACATTCTACACACCTAAAACAAGTCCTAAATTAAATTTAGTCAAGTTTGGTCTCGCCAGCATCACTTTGTTCTTTGTCGACTCTGAAATCTCTGATTTTTGTGACTATACTACCTGTTGAGTTGGTCAATCATTTTTTGAGGCTTTGGACTTGTCCGCAACATAGTCATGAAGTAACTCATCCAATTCCGGCTCATCTGGAGTCAGTTTGATCCGGTATGTCGAATTTGACGCTTTGTAGTCTTCGAGCCGTTTTCTGCTTTTGAAGGGATTTGCTTGATTGATTTCACTAAACCAATCATATACATTGTATATGAACCTCGTAGGCAAGCTGTCTATGGAGTCAAATCCAAATTTTGGCATCTGCCAAAAACCTAGCTCTCCTACTGGGGACCCCCTCGACCCCCTGTCAAATGGTCAAATGATAATATAGAAAGGTTCTATTATGTTAGGACATGCTACAGTTCAAATCTCATCCGATTTGGTCGAGCTGACACGTCGCTATGGTCAATTTTTGGTCATAGGTCTTCGTGCACTATTCAGTTTCTAGCGTTTTTTCTAGGGGTTTAGACTAGCTACCCGCCATACAAAATGGATCATTGACGCTTCTTGTAGCTCATTCTTCAAGAATTTTGGAAAAGTAGGTATGGCCGCCTAATTCAAGCTTCCTGCTTCCATCTTCTGATTTCATTGAAAAATTTTGTGCTTGTCCGCCTTGTCTTTCTGATCACCATATTTTCTTCCGTTTTTCCATCTGAGCTTCTTTGCTATTTATTATTAATATTTGACGTGTTTATTGAAAAAATCAAAGAAAATAATAAAATGCTCTAGAAAAGTAAAGTGAAAATCCAATAGTTAAGAAAATCCATTGAAAAACACAGCTTTATTTTTTTTGTTGGATTTCTTCATTTTTAAGTCTCATTATCAATAAAAATGATGAAAAATAACCAAAAAGGACTATTTTTTGATGATTTTTTGATAGTATATACACTATTTATACTCATCGAGAAGATATTATCAGTGAATTTTCCCTTGATGATGAATTATAAGGGCATTATTAGGTAATATTGCAAAAACTCACACGTTAACATCGAACTTTTTCCTCCCTCTTCAAACATTGCCCTTAATTACTTAGTGCCCTTCCACCCCTCCTAGATGGCGTACTCCCGGACGACTGTGTGCATGGGTTGAACAATCATGTCTATGCATAGTCGTGGTTGGCTCTACCATGCTTTGAAGATCAATGCAATTCAAACCACTATGTTGTGCAAGAGCTGGTGGGCTCTTGAGTAATTAACTCAAGGGGTTTCTGATGTCGAGGCTTTCTAATGATGTCTTCCAAAGAGAAATTCTTGTAGCTTGGGTGCTCTCTGTTTGATTGTACCATCAGGATGCTTCAGCATGTTGATTGCTTGAGCTGTTGGTAGCACTTTTGACTATTGTCGAGCTTTTTCTCGCCATTGGTAGCTTGATTTTCTTGGTGTTGTATGGTGTGGTGGAGTCTTTTGAGACTTAATTCGCCATTTGCTTGATTGGTTTTACGGTTTGAGGAGAAGATAAGTACTCCTTTTTCTTTCAAATATATTTCAAGTTAGGTTCCTTGCTCGGAGATGCTCATCTCTGTGTTACTACCCTTGGAACCTTCTTTTGTTTTTTTTATGATGTTTTGGGTACCTAGATTTGAATCGGCTTATCCTTAAGCTGTGCTTTTGGTACCCAAATTTGCCTGACTCCTTGCATGCTACTTGTAGCATTTTCTTGTCGAGGGGATGGAGAAGGTTGATTACTTTGTGGTTTGGTCTACTGATTGCTTCCTTTCCATTCCTCCTTGCTTGGCGCAATTGGAACAATGAGTTGCCCGCCTTTAGGTGATAGCTTGAGCTGATTTGTATCCCAATCTGGTACTGCTTTGTATGTCCGCATCCAGGGAATTCCAAGAATCATCGTCTCATTCATGTGTTCATCTGGTAAGCATACAAACTGATGAGGACATGAACATCCATGTACTATCATGTTCAAGTTGACTACTCCCAATGTTGGGGTTGGGTTCTTGTTGCATCCTTTGATTGTCGCTATTCCTGCTATCAATGCTTGACTTGTTGCCTTCTTGTACGTGGAATAACTGACTACATTTACGCTAGCTCCTGTGTCGATTAAAGCATTGGTGCTATGATTTTGAGCTATACTCTGATGCGCAGGTCCATTCCGTCTAATTAGTAATCATCTGTTGAAACTGCATCTTTAGGTAATTCCCATTGTTTTCATCTATTTCTAGAGTGTTGATGGGAATCGGTATCTGTTGATTCCTGAGAGCAGATTTTTGTTTGAGTACCCAAAGACGAGCTTCATCTTGGGCTTCATCAATAACTTGCTATCGTTTAATCCTCCTTTGTGTGACTGCATGCATTCTTTCTAGCAATTCATTGGTTAGCGGAAAATTATATTTCTTTAAACGACATCCAATAATCCAATTAGCCATTGGTTCACCATCTAGGGTGGACAATTTTATGGCTCCACTTGGAGATACATCTTCAATACTAAACGGTCCATTTCCCTTTTTCTTAAACTTGGGAATGTGTTGCTTAAGTCCCCTTTCTTGAAGGTTTTTGTGATTAAGTGAGAATCAAAAAATTGTTTTTGCTTTTGCTTTTGTGCATAGATGTGAGCTACAACAGTTAGCCTTTGCTCATCTAGCTTTTCCAAATCTTCAAGTCTCTCTGACAATTCATGTCTAGTCCACTCAAGATTCCTTGCTACCCTTAATGTCGGCAATAGAAATTCTATTGGCAGTATGGCATCAAGACCATAAACAAGGTTAAAGGGTGTAGCATTTAAAGCTGTTTTGAATGAAACTCGATAAGCCCATAGAGTAGCATGTAGATTCATTTCCCAGTCTGTCCTTCCTGAACTAACCACTTTCGTCAGCACTGAGCTAAGATTTTTGTTCGTATGCTCAGCTTGTCCGTTTGCTTGTGGGTGATAGGGAGTTGATTTGTTATGGATGACCATAAACTCATTAAGCAAATACTCCATCACCTCATTGAGGAAATGAGTTCCCCGATCACTAACAATTTCTATTGGCAGTCCATATCTCGTGAATACATACTCATATAAGAATGCAGTAGTGGTTCTGGCATCATTCTTTTGAGTTGCTTTAGCCTTGGCCCACTTGGTCAAATAGTCCGTAGCTACTATGATATATTGAGCTTGGGTTCTATAAGCAGGTGGTTGTATTAGCCCAACAAAATCTATACCCCATTTTTCCAAAGTTCTAGCTCCCATCATTGGTCTTAAGGGCATGCTATCTACACGTGTTGGCATTTTTTCTCGTTGACAAGCATCACACCTTTGAACATATTCTTTGGCATCTGCAAAAAGTGTTGGCCACTATATGCCTGCCATCAAGATTGGTCTTGCGGTGGTCTCACTAGAAAAGTGACCTCCAACTAATCCAGCATGTGCTTGTTCTATAATCGGAATATACTCGTCTTCATTTGCACAAAGACGCAAATGTTGGTCCTTGGCTCACCGATACAATTGGTTCCCAATAAGAGCATAGTCTCTTGCTTCAGTTTCAATTGCTCTTTGACAGTGTTTACTCATATCCTCAAGAAATGTTCGGCTTGATAAGTAGGTAAACAGATAGTTACTCCACTTAAGAACATGTGACATTTGAAACAATGTTACATGAGGTATGGGTGTTTGTTTTTGACATTGAGGAAAATCCTAACAAAAGATCGAACATCACTCCTCATAGTTGGCCAAAATACTCCAAGTCTCAAGATTCGTTGTATAGTTTGGTCTTTCGCAAAGTGAAGTCCTACTATGGTAACATGTGCTTGACTTAGGTATTGTTTTTTTTCTTCAGGATTAATGTATAAGAGCAGTATTCCATCTCAATTTCTTTTGTATAGCCTAACAGCTAGTAATTGATACATAGCCGATTGCTCGATTAATCCGATCATAATATGAAGTGGTATTTGTGATTCCACTTGAGCTATTGTCATCAACGACACCATGTTTTCCGACCATCGAGGTATCATTTCCACGGAGAACAAATAGGCATCTGGTAGATCATCGTCTACCCCTTTAGGTGATTCTCCTAAAACAATCCTTGACAAATGCTCTGCTCGTTGATGTGTAGTTCCCTTTTTTACAACCTCACTGAAATCAAATTCCAAAAGAATGATGAACCATCTCACTATTCTTCCTGTGCTGCATGGCTTGTTGACCAAGTACAACAAAGCTTGGTGGTCCACAAAGAACACAAATTTGTTGGCTAATAGGTAATGTCTATACTTTTTAATGGCATAGATCATTCCTAATCCTTCCCTTTCGGTGGTGGTGTAATTCTTTTCCACCATGTTCAACTGTCGGCTAGCATAAGAAATAGGAAAGTCAATTTTCTCGTCTCCTGGTTGAGCTAGTATACAACCGATAGCAAAATTCGAAGCATCTACATGTATGTGGAATATCTTATTCCAATCTGGTGCTTTCAATATTGGAGCTGAGGTGAGAGTTTTCTTAAGCTTCATGAAGGATTCTTCACATGCCTCGGTCCACTCAAAGTGTGTAATCAAGCTATACATGGGTTTTGCAATTATAGCGTACATGTAGATGAACCGTTGGTATTATCCACAATGCCCCATGAAGGCATGTACCCCCTTGACTGTTTTTGGTCTAAGCAAATCAACAATGACATGAATTTTTTCAATATCAGTAGCTATGCCATTTTTAAACACTATATGTTCAAAAAAATTTCCTTGTCTACCCATGAATGTGCACTTTTCAGGATTTAAGTAAATCCTGTAAAGTCTACATTTTCCGAATACCTTTTTGAGGTGTCCAAAATGATTAGCTCGGATTGATGAATGTACGCATAGATCTTCCATATATACTTCTAAGAATTTCCTAAGGTATTCTTTGAAAGCATGGCTCATCAACCTTTGAAATGTGGCTGGAGCATTAGTTAACCCAAACGGCATAACCCTATAGGCAAAAATACCCCATTCTATTGCAAAAGCAGTTTTATGCTGATCTTTTGGGTCAACCAAAATTTGATTGTATCCCAAAAAGCCATCTAAGAAGCTGTAAGCTTCTTTTTCTGCAACTCGTTCCAAAACATGCTCAGTGATTGGAAGAGGAAAGTTGTCTCTAATGGTAGCTGCATTCATTTTTTTGAGATTAACACACACTCGTAATTTTTCATTCTTCTTGGGTACTACCACAATCGGAGACACCCAATCCGTGTGTTCAATTTCGTAAATGAATTCAACTTCCTTTAGTTTTTCAATCTCTTCTTTTATCTTCCTGGCAAATGTTTCATTATACGTGTATGGCCTCTGTCTACTTGGTTTCACATCATCTGTCATGGGTATGGTATGTTGATAAATTTTTGAATCAACACCCTTGAGATCCTTGTAAGACCAAGCAAAGATATCTTGGTATTCTTTTAGCAAGCTCAGCAAGAGCTCTTCTTCTTTCTCTATTAGGTCATTTGCAATGTAAGCAGGTCTAGGCTCTTCTCCTAGTTCAGCCATGTCTATCTTTTTAGCGTTTTCAGGCCCTTCTTAGGACTCGCCCTGTTTTCGTAGTTCCCTAACAGATTGTTCGACTATGATTTTTTAATCTTGGAGAGTCTACTTTTTATAATGGGATGGAACACTCATTACATCCTTACCATCCTCTTCCGGGGTTTCCATTTCGGTCGTATATATCTCCTTCAGAGATTTTTTTCAACTCTTGATATTTCTTTTTTTGCTCAACTCATGTCATGAGTGGTTTCTTATCCTGTTGGTTTGCTTGATTATCCTTCCTTGATTTTCTCGATGATTTAGACATTTCTAGATTTTTGTTTGAAGGATATCTGCCAGCGATTTTGTCCTTGAAACAATCATTTGCATCTATCTACAATAAGAATTGTATTCTACTAGAGACTGATGGCATAGGTCGTGTTTTTGCATTTCTGGTGTCTCTTTTTCGTCTATACCAGTTTTGTCTTCTTGATTTCTGGTTGGGTAAGTCAAAGAAATTTTCCTCCCCTCCTTTCAAGAGTAGCTTAGCTCTTGTGCATGTTCTTTTTCTGACCCCGAATCTTTTGAGGTAGCTGAGTGTTCATCTAACTCATCTGTTGCATCATAGTAGAGGTCTGAAAAGATTTGTTGAGCTTTCATTAAGTCCTTGGGTTCCTCATCTTCATCTTCAATGTTGAGGGTTGAAATCATTTGGATGGGAATTATGTCGTAGCCATTCTCATTGAAAAATTGAGTAGGCATAGACAAACGCATACATCCATTGTCGCTAAAATTTGAGTCCACTCGAATGGCTCAAACAAGTTCTCTCGAAAGGATTCATGTACATAGGCTTCATCTGTGCAATCCCTTTCTAGAATACATTCTTCTCGTTTTAAACTCCCATTTTCTGAAGCTCCACACATCCAAATAGGAGTGTCTTTGTTTAACTAGGATGGAAGCTTAGTTTGAGCCAAAGAGACTAAATCAAATTCTTGCATGGGTGTTTTCAAGACATCTCTATAAGTGTGATCTTTTAAATTTAATCTTGTTAATCCCACTTGCTTCAAGCATAGATAATTATTTTTCCAATCTTGGATAAGATGTACCTGTCGCATGAAAGGTCTTCCCAATATGATTTCATAATTGAGTTTTTTCCCAAAGTCTACTATGGCAAAAGTGTGTTGATATTCAATTCCACAGGAATTGACTATCACTTTTTTAAAGCATCCCTAATGGTCTCTCAATGTGTCCATCAGCCAATTGCAATTTCATTCGAGTTTGTCTAATGGCTGGCTGTCCCCAGGATTCCCATACTACTTTCGTGGCTATGGCTATGTCTGCTCCACTATCCAGCATTGCAATGGTTCTATGTCATTATATTTCACTGGAAGGGTGGTGTTTCCTTCTTTCCCTTCATAGTATCGAATGGAACAGATCGAATCTCTTTGTTGTCAATTTCGTGTTTCAATTTTTCCAATTTTTTTGAGATTAGCCCCGTTATCCCCACCTTCTCTAGGGTTTTCTGCAGATCATTCCATAAATATGGTCTGAGTTTAAACAGTTCTCCCAAGGTAAGAGTGCATTGGATGGGTGTAGACATGATTGAATGAATGTTGTCTACTTCTAGGGTCTGTTCAGCTCTTTTTACTTGAGTGGTTTTACACACTATGGATTCATCTTCGTTATTTTCCAAGTAAGAGGGTAATGTTTTCAAGGTCAATGGCTTTGACATTCCTAAAGCTTCAGATCCGCAATTTCCATACAAGGATTGTACATCCATATTCATATCAGAAGGTAGGTTATACAACCGAAATTCCTCTATAGGAGCAGACTTTAGAGTTAGGCTCCCATCATTGATCTCTCTAACTTTTTCCCATAAGTGTCTTGGCCAGTCTTCCTCTACGAATGGAATTGCGTCTAAGGCATCTTCACTGTCTGGCATTATAAGTTCCAGTTATTTTGTTTCAAGGTGGGGTTCTGCCACCACATCGGGTTTTTCTTTAGTGTCTCTTACCATAAGATCTTCAAGTTTTGTGATTCTTTCAAGCTTGGGTTTTTGTTTTTCTAGCATTTCTTGCGTGATTCTTACCAAATTTTGATAAGCTTCTAGCTTAGCTGCTTCCATGTGTGGAGAAGGATAGTTTTTCTATTTGTTTTTCATGTTTTGGCATGCTTTAAGTCCTGCTTGGTAGGCTTCCAAGGCTAAATTAATAGGCTCAAACATTTTATCAACCAGAATGGATCCTCCAGATTTCACGGTTGTTTCCTTGATTTCAGTTCTAGTTTCTTTCACCTTTTCTTGGAATAGCTTTTTTGCTTTCTCCTCGATTTCAATCCATTGTTTTTGTTTTGTCATCTCATTTCTTTTGCTTCTACTTCTTTCGATCCTTTGAGAGGAAACTTTCGTATTTTCCAAATCATCAGAGGAGTTGTGCTTCTTTTTCTTGGCCTGGGCTCTAGCAATTACCTTGATTGGAACAATCGGTTCACTCTCTGATGAGCTACTAGGTATCACTTGGACTACGTTTACTAGTATTTTACCCTTTTTTAAAGGAATTTTAGGATAATCTTCCGGAAAGTGTCCTTTGTTTTTGCAACATTGTATGCTATTGGCTTCAACTGGCTTGAGGTTTTTGTCAGGCTCTGGACATTCATTTTTCCAATGATCATCTGCACCACAGTTGTGATAGTTTCCCGTTCTTGGCTTAGTCATGGGTTTTACCATGGGAGGTCTGACACCTTGATTAGCTACATAATACATTGATGCGAGCTCTGGTGGAGCATAAGTCACGGTTTCTTCCATTAGTGGTGGATGTGAATTATACCAATCTCCTTCTACCATTATTGTAGATGGACTAGGCTCCGCATAGGTGTAACAGGCACTAATGCTTGTTCATCTATGACTCCTTCGCAGTGTATATACTTTACCGACACTGCATTATGTCCTGGGTACGGAGGTTGTTGACCCAACACAAGCTAAGGTCTTTCCATATCCATTGGTGGTCTTTGAGCTTGGGCCATATTAGGATGATATCTGTACATGGGTTGTCCTTGTGGCCTCATAGGCACGTACTGAATTCCCATCATACTTTGGTTGAAAGTAGCACTCGTGGGTCTCATGGTTGGTCCATTTACCCTCAATTGCACACCATTTTTGTGGGCTAATTGGTTGTCCATGTTGAGGTATCCCTTGTCCTGGTCCTCTCATAGGGGCTTTTTGCATGTTGTTCATCCTTTTGAGCATATCTTCTATGGTTGAAAGTGGTGCTGCAGCAGCCGTTCCCACTTGTGCTGGTTTAGTGGATGCCGTTTTCTCACTTTGGTTATCTTAGGGACATCTTCTTCTTTAAAAATATCACGATTGTCTCCTAAGTCAATAGCATCTGACACACACTGTATGCTTTTTAGTATATAGTATAGCATGAAGCTCTTTCTTTAGCAGTCCCTCTAGAAACAAAGATACGAGTCATTCTTTTGCAGGTATCTCTAGACCTGGTCATCTGGAAATGTATTGTTTCATTTGAGCTACACAATCCCTAACAGACTCACCATGTTTCTATTTAAAGTTGTAGATTTGAGCTACCGTATTATGTTTGATCCCTGTTTTGGAACAAGTAGCTACAAATCCTTGAGCTAATGTGTTCAAGTCCATGATTGACCTTGGTGGAATGTTTTGGAACCATGTCAATGCTTTTCCTTCTAATGCCATTCCAAACCCCTTGAATTGAGTATGGAAATCAAATATACGTTCTTCTCTTAGCACTTGCTTAAAGCTTGCTAAGTGGTCATATGGATCCCCTAATCCACTGTATTTTTTGACCCATTTCTAAAAATCAGTTGGTCTGACGCTTCTGTTTGGTTCAACTCCCGGTCTCCTGGTAGTTGGTCATGTTCCGAGTATTTCAAACCAGCCTGTTGGAAATAGTGACTCATGTAGCCCTAGACTAACCTTAGTGTCACTCGGTTTTCTTCGAGATGAGGTGGTTTCTGGTTTCTTAACATTACTCTCAGATAATCTCTCATGATGTTCATCTCTTGGAATTGTTTCTGGTCCTTGTCCCAATATCCAATCCCTTATGGAATACCCTTGGTATTTGGTTTTCTCTACCTCCTCATGAGTCATCATAACAAAGTTTTTGTTATAACAATCCCTAAACAGGTAGGTTGCTAGGTCTGTTGATCCCTTATCTTTGATTTTGAAGATATAGATGATCTTCATGGCCGTTAGTTGTCCTGATTTGGCATGCAAAGTCCACATAATATCTTTTACGTTCCTATTCTCCCAACAATAGACTCCGATCCTAGGATTATCCGTACTAAGCCGTTTCAAAGGCTTCAAATCTACTTGATCGTATCCCTCAAATTCTAAAGTTGGTGGTCCTTCTTTTGCTGACATATCTTAGATCATGGTGTTTACTTTGAACCCCCATTTGTCTATCACATCAACGTTTTTGACTTGTACATATTGAGTTCCATTTCTGTCCATGTACATTTTTCCTTGTTTGTTTGCCCTAATCTCTTCTTCGAACTCAATACCATGGTCATCAATGTGAATAGCATACTCCTCGTTAGGGTCCAAGTAAACCTGGGCTCCATGGCGGTTAGTCTTATAAAAAGAGAGTATATGCTTATAGTGTATTGTCGTTCCAGTTTTTGAGTGAGTCGAGTAAGAAGACATTTCAGATGTTGAATATGAAAAAGTGTCTGAGACTTCTTCAAGAATTGTGTGCAAGGAATTTCCTTGATTCACGCTTTCTTTGGTGGATACTCTACTGGAGGTTTCTCCGTGTATGCCCTGATTTCTTAGTACACGACCAATTCTAAGGTTCATAAAAACTGGTGAAGCCCTGGATAGAGTACTTATCTTTGGATTGACTTGTCGTCAATTTCCACTTGACATGATTGCAACCTCTGCCGAATTGCCGATTCCTCGTCTGCAACTTGATTCTTGTACAAATTTGATCAAGTTAGATATTCTTCTATAAAGACAGTAGAATTTTTGCTAATTGTCATGATTGGTCTATGTGTATCACTTCAAATCGAGCTATGGGAGTCAGCAATTGACTTTCAGATTCGACTTTAGCAAAAAATCAAAGGATTAATCTGCAACCTGGAAACTAAGTAAACATGTACCAATTTGGATCCGATTGAACCCAAAATTGCCCGGTGGCTTTGTATTATGCTGGTCTAACACTTTACAAGTTCAAAAGTCAAAATTGATGTCCCTGGGTAGAAGTAGTAAATAATCGTGATTATTTACTTTTGCTAGTTTTTTGTAATTTTTGGCTTGGTTTAACAAGTGTACAACCTGTTAAAGTCCTTGGACAAGTTTCAACAAGTTTGGACAAAATCTGATCAAGTTTATCAACTGTTTTGTGTCCGCAGACTTTGATTTCAAGAATCTGGCTTAGGTCTCACTTTTGTGGTCCAAATTTCACCAAAATTGATTTGTGGGGTCTACTTGATATGCTTGACCTTGTGGTATACTTAAATTTGCAAAATTTTTAAATTTTGAAGCAGATGTAAATAATTGTGATTATTTACTCCAGCTATATTTTTGCAATTTTTGTCCCAACTTTGACACAGATCTATTAAGCACCTCAAGTTAAGATCCTTAGCCAAGTTTCATCAAGTTTGGAAATTTTTGGTCAAATGGTCATCAATTTTCTGTCCGCATACTAACTTTGCAAGTTTGGTCACAATTTTCAATCGAGTGATCCAAATCTTACCAAATTTGGTTTGTGGGCTTATTACAACATGGTAAAACTAGTGGTATGCTGACTTGGTCGCGATTATTTACAACTGACAACTTTTTGCATTTTTTTGGTCACCTGAGAATGTACACATGTTTATCACATCAATATAAGCCTATGAATCAAATTTCAACAAGTTTGGACAATCTTTTTCCAAATTTACACTGAAGATTCAAAAAGTCAATACAAACTTTAGTTTTTACCCAATTTTTTGCCAGTTTGGTGATCCAAATCTTTTGTGCCTTTATAAAAGTTGTTTGTACACATGCAATGAGTCAATGGTATGAACCTTGGTCAAATTTGAGCTAAAAGTTAATAATCGTGATTATTAACTTCAGGCTTGAAATGAACCAATTTTTGCAATTTTCAATGGACAGTCTTTTTATGAGCTATTTTAAGCCTATGAATCAAGTCAAAACTTACTTTGGCCTAAAATGTCAAGAAAAAGTAATCTGAGTTTTGGCCAACTCTTGAAATTTTTACCTCGAAGTGTCCTTGAGCTTACCCACTGGTTCATACACCTTTTATGCTTACTCTCAAGTCGGATTGAGTGCTTTCGAATCTTTTCGTGCTATTTCTAGCCGTAGACCTGAAATTCTGCAACTTCCAATAACAACTCACAATGATTCTTTCAGAGAGAGCAATGTTCTAAAATCCACCTCGAATCCTACTTACCCTACTCCTAGATTCTCAAGCAATGGGGTTGTGGAAAGTGTCCACAAACACTCATTTTCTTGTCTTTTATGGTTTTCTCAGCATTGATCTTAAGACTTGTATCGTCTACCAATCATCCTCAAAATCCTAATCTATTTCTACAATCCTACAATCCTAAAGGCACTCAGCAAGTACGATTACTTCCAAGCTACCTCTACACAGCAAAGACAACAATCTTAGGCTATGCGGTTTCTAAAAGAAAGTTTTGAACTCTAGGCGATCCTAGAGAAAGTTAAAGGATAACTTCACAAGACGCTCATATTTTTTCCTAGTTTAGGTCTCTTCGTTCCCCAGCAGTGGTGCCAAATGTGGGACGCAAGTCTAACCTCACCATCCTATCTTATTGCAGTATTAGCGAAAACCATGATTAAATTGTCAATCCATGGGATGAAGCCGACTCGACTAGTGCATGGAGTCTACAAGAGGGTGTTAATCTCTCTAAAAACAACTACAACTCGCATCTAACTCAAGCTACACTCAAGTGACTAAAATCACCAAAAGCCAATCGCTCATCGGCAAACAAATCACATCCGTTACAGCATCAAATGACATCCAAATGTAACGAAACTTCTAGGACATGTTTATAAGACCTAAGCACACATGCTTATGGTCTCAAACCCCACTTTAGGTCAAGTTCCAAAATTGCGATTAACAGCAGTGGATTTTTGACCTAGTTGTTTTTGACCCAGAATGCATCTAAATGATTAGCAATGATGCCCCAATACCCCGCCTATGCTTAGTTTTTTATTTGAAAGTGTAAATTCCTAGTTATGATGAAATTAGGCCACGGATCCGATGCCAAAAGCTACGAAATACTGTGATGTGTTTATGTCAATGCGTAGAGCTCTTACCTGCGGTTGCAATGCAACAAACACGACTGCAATGTGACAATCGGGGAGGGAGTAGGAAGCGCGAGAAGGAGAGGAGTGAGCATCGTTAGCTCACGCTGTGTATTTCATTATCCAAAACTTAATAATAACTTACAAAAATTGGCTTTTATACCTTAGCCAAGGTTTTTGGTGGTCAAAACTAATAATCTGGGAGTTCTACCAAAGATGGGTAATGACAGGTTGATACAATTTGGAAGCTTGTAGCCTCGGTTCATTAATTACAGTGTTTATTCAAGAAAATAGGAGTTACAATATTCCCAATTTATCAAAATAATAAGTGCTTTGCAATGAGAACTCCGAAAAATGGTATCCGTGTTAGCTTGTTGCTAACAATTCCCTATAGTGGTTGTACCGAAGAAGAATGGTAAAGTCAGAGTTTGTGTGGACTATCGAAAATTGAATGCTCACACTATAAAATATCTCTTTTCACTACCCTTCATTGATATGCTTCTTGATGAGATTGCACGCCATGATATGTATAGTTTTATGGATGGCTACAATGGTTACAACCAGTTAAAGATTGCTCCTTAAGATAAGACAAAAACCACTTTTATTACTAAATGGGATGCATTCATGTATTTAGTCATGCCATTTGGTCTCTGCAATGCTCCAACAACATTCTAGCATTGCATGATGGAGATATCCAGTGAATTCTTGCACATATTTCTAGCTATATTTATGGATGACTTCACTGTATTCACAACCGAGGAGAAGCATCTACTATTTCTGAAAATTGTTTTTGAGCGATGTCAGGAGAAGAGGGTCTGCATGAATCCATTCAAGTCTATCTTTCTGGTCTAGAAGGGATAATTACTGGGGTATATAGTGTCCAGAAATGGCATAGAGATGGTCAATGATAAAGTTTAGTGTGTCCAGCAAGCCAAGGCCCCCCGCACAGTTTCTGAATTGAGTTCATTCTTGGGGTATATAATTTTTTACATAAGATTTGTCACATGTTGCTACAAAGGCATTACCTCTATATGAGCTTACCAAAAAAACCAGTAAGTTCATCTAAACTTATGAATGTGAAGAAAGCTTTCAATGTCTTAAAAGTGCCATTATAAGTAATTTGGTACTCCGACCTGGAATGCTATATTCCATGTGCATGTCGATGTTTCGGGGCTGGCAATGGGGGCAATATTGGCTCAACCAAATGGAAGGACATATTATCCAATTTAGTTTGCTAGTCAAAGATTTAGTCTAGCTGAACAGGGATATACTACCACAAAGAGAGAATATCTGGGAATGGTTTTAAGCGCCACTAAGTTTTGACATTACTTACTGGGCAAATTATTTCATTTTTATCTGGATCATCAGACACTACTATTTTTTATCAACAAAGTTATTATCCAAGGAAGATTAATCAGATGGATGATGTTCTCGATATTCCACAAGCCTGGTAAATCTCATTATGGTGCTGATTTTTTTTCCAGAAGTACTGAAGGCTACTCTGAAATATCCTTGAGGGATGAGCCAATAGATGCAAAGCTGCTTTAGGTAACAATTGAGAAAAATTCAAATCCTGAATGGTATGATGTATATCAGTTCCTTTCATGAGGAGGATTCTCAGACAATTGGACTCAGAATCAGAAGAAAGCTCTTATCATTAAGAGTCTGAAGTTCACCATAATAGGAGGATTGCTCTATAGATTGGGCATAGATTGTGTTCTTCGAAGGTGTGTCCCAATGGAAGGGAGGATGCAAGTCATCTCTGAAGCACACGATGGGGATTCTAGAGGACACTTCTCTACTAATACCACTCATAAGAAAATTCTACAAGCTGGATTATGGTGGAAAACCCTAATAGTGGATGTCTGAAGTTTCTGCAAGACTTGTGATATATGTCAAAAAATGGGTAGACCAACAACAACTCATATGACTCCACTCACTCTAGTACAGCCTCTAGGAGTATTCATGAAATGGGGTTTGGACTTCATGGGACCATCCAAGAAGGTCACTCTAAGGAAAAACCGATACATCTTGATGGCTACCTGTTATGTCACGAAATGGGTAGAGGCCAAGGCTCTTCCAAATAATACTGCCAAGTCCGCTGTTGTTTTTTTGTTTGAAAACATTATCTTCCGCTATGGATGCCCCATGAAATTGTTTCTGATAAAGGGACACATTTCATTAATGACACAATGGAAATTCTGATGGAGATGCTCTCATTTAAGCACAGGAAATCGACTCCATATTATCCCAGGTGCAATGGTCAAGCAAGAGTAGTAATAAAACCATCAAGAATATTTTGACCAAGATTGTTAAGAAGGAACCACACTAGTGGGATATCAAGCTCTAGACTGCCTATGGGCCTATAGAACAACTTATAAAGTCACCACTTGAATGACACCTTTCAGAATGGTGTATGAAACTGAATTTGTAGTGCCTATTGAATTTTTAATTCCCAATATCAGAATGGTAGTTGAATATGGATTAGATTTTAATCATAATCTCAAACAAAGAGTGGAGGAATATTGCAGTTGGATGAGTTACGACAAAGAGCCATGCTGGAACAGGAGATTGTTCAGCAACAAAGAAAGCACTGGCATGATAGAAGGATAAAGGTTAGGGAGTTTCAAAAGGGTGACTTAGTTTTGCTATATCAGTCCAAACTGGGCCCTAAGAAACCAAATTTGAAGATACCTTGGGCTGGTCCATTTGAATTTGATTGGGTATTTTCAAATGGCATAGTGAGGCTGAAAGACTTATCTGGATTACTCTTGCCAAGTGTTTATAATGGGGCCAAGATCAAGTTATATTATTCTAATGACAAGGAGACCTTTAGAGGTGATGATACTGATATTCCAGGTACTGATGACCAAGGATTGTCAGATTTGGCTGTTCTAAATCTTTTCCATGTCAACCTAGTATCAAAACCAATAAAGTCTCAGTATGACAGACCAATGCCAGTAACCAAGCTAGTGGAGTTTCAGAATCAGTACCAATTTCTATGGGGGAAAAGGGCCAGTTGGAATAAATGTGGTAATCATTAAGGTGATTATTGAACAGCATGGCCAATGCATGTGTGCCACGTCGCCACCAATGCACATAACTCTAGGAACGGTAAGTAGTGGAGCTTTTATGGCACGTAAATGTATAACAGTGAGGTGTGTGGACACTCGTCCTCACAAGTCTCTTGTGCGACGACTACTTGTTGTCACGAACTCACCATTGCCAAGCTCTGATAACTCTTCACTCCAACCTGAAACCTCCTCATCGAGAGATTCTTCTTATCCCTATACCTAATACACCTCGTTGCAGGTTAGGATACACAAGTAAGTCTTCTTCCTCTATAGCTTCGCAGTCATCGCAGAGTATGGGTCCCAAGAAAATGTCACATAAGATGAAGGACATAGTGGATGAGACTGCATCAATCATTACTTCTATTCAGGCCTCCCTACCACTCATTTGATACATCAAGATACATAGATATGTGTTTAATGAGCAGGTAGAATCGTTGCTGCAATTATGGGGTCCGCATGTGGTAGTACAGGCTACGAAGTTCGATTTTGATGCAACCATTATTAAATAGGTCCTTAATTCTTTTGGTGATGAAGGCAGTGCCACTTTTAATGAAATTAAAATGACAGTCACACCTGAATATATTGCTTATGCCTTCAGATGTTCTAACAAGAAAAAGCCCAGCACAGCATCTGGAGACCAGATCAGTCTAGCTCTTAAGGAGGATGAAGCAACCAAGAAGAAAAGGAAGGTTGGTGGGCAAGGCTGCACTGGATGTTCCCTCAACCTACAGGTTTATTGTAAAAGCTGTCAGTCTAAAAACAATCCGATATATGTGTTTGAGAAATATTTTGCAATGCTATTGGCAAAAAGGCTAGATGATAAAGCCAAAATCAATATATGCCAAATTTTATCTCACAATGTCTTACAACAGACTGCTAAGCTAAAGTCACAGAGTGTGTTCAAAGCTTGGTATGTCTGGTAGTTTTTGTACTAGGCTACTGCTCCAAAATCCTTTCCCCAAGTAAAGCTAGCTTGGAATCCTAAGCCTATTCCATTAACTGACAATGTAGAGTTATCTTCAAATGAAGAGGACAAAGTAACCAACTGGCCATCACTAGACAAAAGCGGAAGGCCACACTGGCTGAAGCCAGTAGCTCAAAGAAACCCAGGATTCTGTTAAAAAAGAGTACTACTCTATTGAAGGAACTTGAGAGTCGGATCCAACCCTTGCCCATTGAAAAATCTTCTGAAGACCACACTTTAGCAATGCCCAAAGAGCATACGCAAATAGTAATCAGCATTGGACAAAGCCAGCAAGAAGCAACAACTGAACGGATAACAAGTAGTGAACAGGTGGCATCTGATAATACTGGCAAAGGTGTCAAAGAATATGATGTTAAAGAATATGTCCATTATGCTATGGGCGGCTAGACACTGACTATACTATGTTGTAAATATACTTTGGATAATAGTTAAAAAGAGAAGAAGAGAAGAGCAGCTCGTTGAATGGCTACTGCAGGGTAAACAATTGTGTGTGTGTGTGTGTGTGTCTCGATGTGTGTTGGTGTGTGTGCGTAGTCTTCTTTTCTACCTTCTCCATCACCTGCGCACTCTACAAAGTGGTATCAGAGCTCAGTTTAAGGAGCTACAGTCAATACACAGGTTTCCGCAGCTCTGGAAAACAACAAAAAAGAGAGGTTTTTGGGTCATAACTCCCTCACCCGAACTCGAAATACAGTGATCCAGAGTCTATCTTTATGTTTTTGGGCATTTCGAACGCATTGGCATACTCAGATTTGCCAAAATCTGTAATTTTCTACAACAAATAGCCAGCTCACACAAGCATAGGAAATGTCCAGTTTTGCACTCGGCAGTAGATTTACAGGTTACAAGTGAAGAATTCAGCATTTACACAGGTTTTGGAGAGCGACATAGAGATTTTGCATCATGATATTGTGTTATCAAAGATTATGTTTGGTTGTTGTGGGTCCGTTATGGACAACCGCCTATGTAAGAAAGGTTGTGGGAAGAAGTTGAGGCGGTTATATTGTCAGATTGAGTACTTTGTGGTTATGTATGGATATGCAGTCAATGTATTTTGGAAAACTGTAGCCTTTGTGAGGGTCGAGTGAGGTTTTTTGAAGCCTTGCCTTGGGAGCTTTGGTACCTTGGCAAGGTGGATTAGGTACTAGAGCGAACCCCCGACTGGCCCCACGAAAGACCTCATATGTCGTTTACGACTATGGGAAGAAGGTGGATGTATGGATATGTGGTACAACACAGCGTATGGATTGCATTTGCATACAGGTCCATGTGGACATTGTTTTAGAGTATTTATGCATAGTACTGAGTCAGTCTGTGGCAAAGTGAGTCAGTGGATTTTCCCTTGGTAGTGAGAGATTTTCTGTCAGTGTTTATGAGCACTTTGGTTGATATTGTCACTTGAGATATTGTCCAAATACAAATGAAACTCTGCCGAAGTTTTGTCAAAATCCTTTGGAAGAAATTGAGAGAGTGAAGATGGCAGAAAGTTCAACTCAAGTCACATAGATTGTTGGAGAGAAGCTGACCAGAGAGAACTACAGCATATGGTCTTACAGGATGGAGAACTTTATCATGGGAAAATGTTTATGGGATTATATTACAGGTGAACAAGAGTGTCCCGAGGTTGGTTTGGAACCAAATAGAGAGAATGTTGAAGCACATAAAACATGGCAAGCAGGAGTAGAAGCTTACAAGAAGTGGATCGAGAATTCAAGGAAAGTGATGCATTGGATTTCACTATGCATTAGTGACTTCTTTATACCACATGTGAAGAAGGCTCAATCTCCAAAGGAAGCATGAGAGATAATAGCAAGAATGAACAGCTCTAATACAGAACCACAAAAAGTTCACTTGAAGAAAAGGTTACATTGTGTATGGCAAGAAAATAGATCCATATGAGATTATGTGACAGAGATAAAGCAAATACAAGAAGATCTTGCGAGCATTAATGTTGAAGTTCTAGATGATGACTTAGTTTCAGTGACATTGAATGGTTTGGGACCGGAATACAAGTCATTGGATACATCTATATCTGCTCGAGGACACATGCCTGATTTTGAAGAGTTTGTAAACCTTTGTTTGCAAGAAGAGGTAAAGTTAGGTAAGTCAGGTCCTTCTACATCAAACAACAATTCCAGAGATCAAGTTTTTTACTCTAGAGGTCGTGGAAACAATAGAGGTGGAAGAGGAAACTATGGTCATGGAAAAAATGCTGGAAGAGGTCAATGGCAAAACCAACAAAGTCAAAGTTACAATGATTATAGCCAAAGAGGCAGGGGGAGAGCCCGAACTCGTGGACGTAGAGGTGGAAGATTTGTACATCCTCAAAGAGATGGATATTGTAACAGATGTGGCATTTATGGTCACTTTGAAAGAGAATGTTACACAAGGCTAAATCAAAATCGTGATCGTGGTGGAAGAGGCCGAGGTTATGGCAGACATGGAGGAAACTTTGATGGATACAATCCTCATGATCAAAATATATATGACAATAGATCGAGTGGACATTTATTTCCTATGGAGCATGTTGTTGGAAGCATGGTGCGGCCACATCATACAGATGATTGGTACTTAGATAGTGGTGCCACAAATCATATGACATATCATGGTGAATGGTTTGACAGAAAAGAGAAATTAGAAGAGGATGAGTTTGTCACTACAGGTGATGATACTATGCATCGCATTACACATGTTGGTTCAGTTCCATTGCTAGAAAAAGACGGGACATACAACACATTGGGAAATGTTCTATATGTGCCTTCAATCACAAAGAATTTAGCATTAGTTGGACAAATGACAGATCAAGGGTTGCAAGTCCATTTTAATCGTTATGGCTGCTTCATAGAGGAGTTTCACAAAGGCAGACCAGGCAAGATATTGGCACGTGGAAGAAAGAAAGGTCGCTTGTTCTCATTGGAAGCTGGAGATCCATGTTTACACAGTGGTATGTATGCAAACAAATCAGCGCTCAAGATAATTGGGCAGAGTTATGGCATAAGAGGATTGGTCATGTCAATTTTAGAAGACTAAAGCATATGCAGTCAAATCAAATTGTACGTGGATTACCAAAGTTTGGCAGATTGAATTCTGATCATGTTTGTGAAGCTTGCCAATTTGGAAAGCAATCTCGTTTACCATTTCCAAAGAGGGGGAGAATTAGCCAAAGTCCTTTGGAAATTGTTCATTCAGATATTTGGGGACCTTGTGATCATGCTACACCAAATGGTTGTCGATATTTTATCACATTTACCGGATGATTACAACAGAATGACATGGGTTTACTTTCTAAAGGCAAAGTCAGAGGCATTTGAGGTATTCTTGGAGTTCAAAGTTATGGTTGAGAAAGAGAATGGTTGTCAAATTAAATGCCTACGTACAGATGGAGGGGGAGAGTACATGTCACACAGTTTTGATGATTACTTACGTGAACAAGGCATAAGAAGACAGATTACTTGCAGATACACACCACAACAAAATGGAGTTGCTGAGAGAGAGAATAGAGTCATAACAGAGATTGCAAGAGCCATGATGAATGAGATGAATATGCCATTAACATATTGGGCTGAAGCAGTTCATACAGCAGTACACATTATGAATCGAACACCAACAGCTGCCATTCATGAAATTTCACCTTATGAGAGACTTTATGGGATCAAGCCAACAATTTCCTACATGAAAGTTTTTGGATGTGTTTGCTATGTTCATGTGCCAAATGAAGCAAGAAAGAAGATGGAGCCAAAGGCAGTGAAGTGTATATTCTTGGGCTACCCAGTTGAAAAGAAAGGTTACAAGTGCTATGATCCTACGACAAGACAAGTTTATGTCAGTAGAGATGTCAGATTTTGTGAGCATGAAGCATGGTATAAACCAAAGCCAGTGATGATAGAAGATGAGTATGAAGAGCAAGAGAATGTGCATCATGTTGTTGATAAGCTAGGACCATCAACAAGAACTATTTCAGGACCACATATGGCAGAGGAGAGTACAGGAAGTATCAACCCATGGAGCGGTCGTTTGCGAGATAAGAAGAAAGATGAGAAAGGCAAGAAGAAAGTGGTTGAACAGAGTTCTGGAGATGAAATCCTCGATGAAGAGCATGGTTTACCACATTTGAGGACACCTAGTAGTAAGCACATTGAGAAATATGTACCCCCATATGCAAGAGTTGAAGAGAAGAGTGCACCACAGTTGAGAAGATCAGAGAGGGTGCGTTATCCAGTTGATAGATTGACATACAACGCTTACATGCATACACATTATGCATACATGGTTTCACGTTTGCAACATAAAGAGCCTACATGTTTTCAAGAGGCAATTGGAAAATCAGAATGGAAGTCAGCTATGGATGATGAGATGGATGCTCTTGTGAAGAATGACACTTGGGATTTGGTTCGCTTGCCAAGTGGAAAGAAAGCAATTGGTTCAAAATGGGTATACAAAGTCAAGTGCAAAAAAAGATGGTAGTGTGGAAAGATACAAAGCGAGGCTTGTTGCTAAAGGTTATGCACAAACAAAAGGTCTTGATTATGATGAGACATTTAGTCCAGTTGCAAAGATGACAACAGTAAGATTGGTGATAGCAATGGCAAGTATGTTTGGTTGGAAGTTACGGCAAATGGATGTGGATAATGCATTCTTGAATGGTGACTTGGAATAAGAAGTTTATATGATACAGCCAGAGGGTTATCAACATCCAGAGTTTCCATATTATGTGTGTAAGTTGAAGAAAGCATTGTATGGTTTGAAGCAAGCATCTAGAGCTTGGTGTGAAAAGATAACCAGATTCTTGAAGAAGATTGGATTTAAACAGTCTACTGTTGATCACTCATTGTTTTTGAAGCATGTTGATGGAGAGATCGTTGTTATTGTTATCTATGTTGATGACTTGATTCTCACTGGGAGTCATGATGAGAAAATTTTGCATGTCAAGAAGAGTTTGTTGAGAGAAGTCAACATGAAGGACCTTGGTGAGTTGAGATATTTCTTGGGAATTAAAATTGTCAATACATTATCAGGAATTTGGATGATACAAAGACAATACGCGTTGGATATGCTTGAGAAGTATGGAATGACAGCGTGCAAACCGGTTGATACACCTCTTGATCAAAATGTGAAGTTGTTTGATGATGGACATTACATTGAGGATGTCACTATGTACCGCAAGATGGTTGGAAGCCTTCTTTACTTGACAATAACAAGGCCAGATTTGAGTTATGCAGTCATTAGGAAAAGTTTGGACTCAAAATAGGACTTTTTGGCGCTAGAGAGAGAATGATGTTCGACCAATAGAGTTTGAGTCAGCACAACGGTAGCTCCAATTTATTTGATTTTTATCTCAAATTTATGCGTTTTCAAAAAAGAGTTTTTTCTGTTAAAAAGATCTCCATAAGAAGATACGACGCGATTTGTGCAAATTATTCTCCTGCCATGGACGACAAACGCCGAATGTGCCATAACTCATATTCAATGAGGCACGTCTTTTGATGAGAACACTTTTCAAGCTACTACTTGTGTAAACTAGTGAGCCTCTTTTCTTTTATCGTTTTTGCGTAGTCTCACTTCGCAGCTAATAGAAGCAGAGATGGAAGGAAGACGACCACAACGACCACCCGCCTCTATTAAATCTGTGGAACTATTCAACAACTTTGACTTAGACCATGGTCGTTGGATGTCTACCACAGTCACCATTGGTAGTTGGGTTCTGCTGGAAACAAGAAGAAGAAAACGGATGTCAAATGAATTCATCAATAGCTACAAAGGACGTATGAAAGATTTTCGCTTGTCTCAAACGGGAAAGACAGTGAAAGAGGTGCTCATTGAGCATGCATATATGCACTCCGAACTACGACTACAACAGTCGCCTTTGGGGTTTCCTGCTCATAGACCAAACTGTGTGACTACTATATTGCTAAAAAGTTTTTAAAGATCCTTCAAGTTATTTTGTTGGCTATTTCTTGTGACCATTTTCTTATCTTTTGTTTTTGTAGATATTTATCCTTCTAACAAAGAAGACTGGCAACCAGTTGAGTGCATAATTGGTATTTTTGATGCTTTTCATGCTTCGGTGGGAGAACTTATGTACAAAACTAGTGCAAGAAGAGCTCTCGCAGAGAGGGGAGTTTTCTTTTACAACTACTTTTACAACGCCCCTTGCTCTGTCCATGGATTTGGCACTTTGAAACCTTTCCCTCTTCCCCAACAAGATTCCCCAAAGTGGCCAGTTCCAACTTCAGAAACCTCTGAGTGTTTTAAACTCAAGCTTCATCAGGAAATTTTGAAGTGTTTGCGACCAAACATTGCAAGCAGGCAAGTACGAGTCACTCTATTTATGCCATTACATGTCTTTATAGATTTCTTCCACGATGAGGAGGTTAGAAAAAGAGAAACCATGTTCATCTGCAAATCCCAAACTTGCCTTGATTTTTTGGATGATAATTGGGATGTCAGTGATTCTGAAGGCATTTTGTGCAAAGTTGACAAGCGCTCGGTTGTGTGCAAGTGTATGATAGCATCACAGAATTTTATAGTTTCTTTCTACTACATGAGGTGGCATCGAGTGAATGGTCAGTTGGTAGCTATGGATCAAGATTTAAGTGACGATGCTTTTAATCCCTTGATGTCCATCGAGATATGGTTTTCAAATTATTTGCTTACAATTGTTGTGGTTAGATCAAATGTCACTTTAAGACAGGTTCGAGAGGATCTGTTAAATGATTCCGATCTCAATTTGCCTTCAAAATTTGTTTTCAAGTGTAACATGCGAAAGGTACTAAGCTACATGTATTACTTTTATACGTTGATGTCTCTATCGTGCTCATGTATCCCAATGTCTTATCTCATACGTTGCATTGAAGGTACCTCACAGACAAGAAAAAACGACTCTTTGTGCACAGATTACCAGCGACAGACTTGAAATAGTGAGCTAACTTTACACAATGATTCAAATACTATTCTCAAAGATTACTCGACAAAGGCAGCTCTCTACATTACCAAACACCATTGGATCCTCACTCAACAATTTTTTTGGAAAATTGTACTCAACATTTTGTAAACTTTGAACCATAATCAAAACAAAAGTCAAATTTTGATCCACTGCTTGTAATCAATTTGTCAAAAGTACATTTCATAATCTCTTTCTAATCTTGTGCGTGCGGTGATGTGGGGGCTGTTTGGTTGAGGTTGAGGAGAGGTGGTGGCTTGGGGGTTTCGGGGCTCTTGAGCTGCTTCATGAGTAGGAGAGCTGCTGGGTGGGGGGTTTGGGGGCTCTAGAGCTGCTTCATGAGCAGGAGAGGTGCTGGATGGTGGGTTTGAGGGTTCTGGAGCTGTTTCTTCAGAACGAGAGCTAGTGGGAGCTTGGGTTGGAGAGGCATCTGGGGAGATATTGATATGTGCTTGTGTTGATGTGGCAGACACGGGGTATCTTCTCGGCAGAGGCCTAGGTGTGGGCCTTGCTGCTGGCAGGATAAAAGCATCACGTGCTCCGTCTGGACGCATGGTCGCGCAATTGATCAAGTTTTCAATCATTATGTTTCTAAAGGAAGAAACATCAACCTTTGAATAATCTGCCAAATTTCTTACCTGCGTTAAGAACATCTTGTTTATTAACATAGCTACTAACTTATTAAGATACAAATCTGTAAACGAGTGTCAAATACTTACACTTCTACGACTTCCATCAAGCATGACCCCTAACAAAATTTCTGCATTGAATAAGACCCTCCATCCACAAGAGTAGGAATCATCCTGCTTAGGGACTTTGCAACTAATAATCGTAAGATTCTTACATATCTGCTCTTGCATTAAAGCTTCAAGAGCAGACACAAGCTTCCGAACAGATCTACACAAAATACAATTAAATTTCACAAGCGACTTTTAACAAAATTCTATGCGATGTCGAACAAAATACAAAACCTCTTACCTACGTACTTCACCATGAAATCCATGGGATGAATTAGCAAGGTAGCACCGGTTTCGTTCAAGGTGTAAGAGAACAAGACTCCAATGAGATCTGTTACAAATAAATATAAGCAAAACATATGTCATCACAATAAATTAGAGTTCAAGATAAAATAATTTCACTATTGAAAACATTGCGTACCCTTCATGATAAGCTAGAACAAAAGAATTTGCCGTATCCATGTTCACTGACTGGAACCAGTCAACTACTTCCACTAAAGATGTATCCTCGGCCGTCAAAACGATCGAGAGGTTCGAGTCAAGGATGGCGACATCATCTTGCATATTCCAAGGCAAATTTGAAACTACAAAACTGTAAAGAAATTCGTGTCATACAAAATTGAATATATTAAAAGAATTTATTGTGAAATAAAGAATAGAACACACCAAAGCAAGCAATTGATGATTGAGTCTGTGAGTTCCCTCGTTCGGTTCTGTAAAATTGCAATCTCGTGGGGGTGATAAGGAAAATACAGAATGCATCCCCACACAGGAAGGCCAACATGGAAATAAGGAAACAGCAATGACAAATCATCAGTGTTGGCGTCGCTGATGGCATTTGCCATTTGTTCCTCCATCATCTCAAGGCGTAACTGCTCCAATCTCTCACTATCGTCTTCTGTTGTGTCCCGCTCGGTGTTGAGACGGGTGCTGTATCGATGCATTTGTGTAGACACTTCACGAACTTTGACCTTGTCAATAGGTGGTATTCTAAGAATATTGTCCATCTTTCGGTATGAAATACCGGCAGGCGGTATTGTTTTGTCATACCTGAACCTGAGAAGGCGAAATGTGTTGATGTCTCGTGGCATCAATGTTGTCCTATGGGCGTGGGCCGAGAGAATGTAGCCATCTTGGAAAAGCTCTACAAAAAAATCCTCGGCGGCCTCGTGCAAGCACCCCATTGCACTTCGAGACCACCAGAAATTCAGGTTGTGTTGCTCGCAAATCTCGCGAACAACTCTCTCGAATGGCAGTTTAGGTATTTCCAATGAAATGTGCTTTTGGAGCTTACGAAGTTCGAGTAGAACGCTCCTATTCTACTCGTATCTTCTTCTTCGCATTGTTACGCGTAACTGCGGTATGGTCTTGCCCGGAATCACATGCGATGTTGACGGTTGCACTGTAGACGAGCTAGCCTGGCCCTGCGGAACAGACTGGCTAGGATAAACCTTTCTTGCTGTTTGCTTTGTCCGGGCCATGACCTGAACGAGGAGAATGCGAGGAAATATGGAAATCTGGATGTGGGTAACAAGGCAGAGTGACTAGAGACACTTTGGAAAAAACGGTGAGAAAAAAAAGGGGGGGGGGGGGGGGGGGGGTGTTTATATTAGCGGAATAAGTATAATGAGAAGAGGCAGCTACATTAATCATGACATCGCGAGGTATGACGGGAAGCGTGCGGGCATAATGATTACGTGCCACATGGCACAACAGGACAAAACCGATATTGGTGGTGCCGAAATTAGTGGCACTGCCTATTTGCGGGGTGGCACGACGAGGAAAGAAGCGCCCCAACGGGTTGCCCTAGCAACAATGGTATGTCGCGGCACAACGCGAGGAGGCCGACCAGAATACTCTGCACTAGTCATATCGCGTTATGACGCGACAATAGGCTGTCGTGCCAGAACGTGATAGCGGTGCTTTTGTGGAGTGGCTGCACCCATTTCGCGTTGTGGCGCGACCGTTCTACGGCGGCTGACATGTGGCGTAATCATCATGGCGACTGCATGATGCACACGTGGCGCGACAAAAAAGGCGTCGCGGCACAACGCGAGGAGGCAGACCGCAGTACTCTTGACTAGCTCTATCGCGTTATGACGCGACAACAAGTTGTCGCACCAAAACGCGACAGCGGTGATTTTTTGGTGTGGCAGCACCACTTTCGCGTTGTGGCGCGACCGTTCCACGGCGGCTGACACGTGGCGTAATCATCACGGCGACTGCATGATGCACGTCGGCCCCATGATGCACGTCAATCGATGTCATCATTTTCCTTGGGAGTCTTATAAATATGACTTGCTCCCCCATTTGCCCTTTGTTTGGATGTTGTGCTCTCTCGTCTATCTTCGCTTTTGAATTTCCGTTATGGACCCCTGCAATGTTGACGCAGAGGAGGAAGTGCCTTGCTCTCAGGATGCCCCCCAAGACAAACTATCTCATTTTCTATACCGCATTGGGCTTCAGCAGCGCGAGACAGAGATCAGGACGATGTTCAATCCAGATTTTTCTTTGCATGAGTGGATTGTCTCCGTGCAACATTACCTATCAGGTTTTGAGCAGACCTACCAGCAGCAAACGTCTGGTGGCATTGTCGAGATACAAGGAGTTTGTTTTGTTCACATGAAGGATATCAATTCAGACTCCTCCAAGAAACACATATTTTCTAGGAGTTGCCTTAAGCTGCCAGTGCACTTGCGGATAACAGACCACAAGTGTACACTTCATAACAGCACGTGTCGAGTGGTTGAATATTATGCAGGTTTTATTTTATATTTGCATTTAATTTTGGATGAGCATGCTGATGCTGCAGAGGCCTCGCTAGAGGATCAGGCTGGGGAGGGTCAACAGCCCAAGTCTCGGGGAAGCCTTGCCTTGCAGGTTTTAGAGGGAGTGCAGCTTCCGAAGGGTGCTTTGCCTACTAGTGTTCTACCTACCATACCTATTGGTGATTTGCAGTATGTCTTGCTTAACGACATTATGGAGCTTTTGGACCTTCGAGAGGACTATTGCCTTGCCATTGGGGCACAGAATCTCGAAGAGGATGATGTTGTCATTGAACCTGAGCACGACAAGTACTCTGTTATAGATGCCCATGTAAATGACGATGAGTTCGTTGACCCCGCAAGTGCACTTGTGATGATTTACAATGATGTTTCTAAGTATGAGCGCACGCTTCCAACAGAAAAGGAGTTCATGGAAGTGCAAAAAATGCTAGGGATTGAAGAAATGGGTAAGGCAAGCACTTCTTCATCATCTTTGGCCTCAACCTCCAATGCGCCCACTGGAGGTCAGGGCGGCATCAACCTATGGAATGAGGACTTACTTGAGGAAGATGAAAACCAAAAGTAATCTTTTTTTATTTGCCTTACCTTTTTGGTTTCTACTTATCTCATTTCATAACTTTAATTTGTTGCAGTTGGTGGTCTATGATGATACCTTCATTCCTCGCACTCGTGGACGAGGCATGGGAGATTTAGGGAAGAATTCCTCTCTCGGCAAATACTTAAAGAATCTTAAGTATCCGAGTTTTTTGGTCTTCCATTTGTCCTTCTCCAATGACAACGTGGAGCTACCCTTGATGACGTTGAAGACACTTTCAAGATATTTAGGAGGGGCCATCATCAGGTGGAATGTAGATAAAATAATGCTTTTAGAAAAAAAGGCCGCATTGTATATGTTTGGCCAAAGACCAAGGCAAGAAGAAGACACACAGCAGGCAAAAAGGCCAGAATATTTTGTAACTTTTCTTGACGAAGATGAAGAATAGAGAAGCTCCAATGTATATTGTTGATGCCAAAAAATAGTACATTTTCTTTCAAAACAATGAGTACATTATGTTTCTCACTTTTGTGACTGGTTGTCTTCTCTTGGCACAAAAAATTATATTGTGTTACAATGCGCTATCTTTAGGAAGTCTCAAACAACTTGGGTCGGAGTTGTCCAAGTTTTTCCAATGCGTTCTTTTTGAAGTCGCCACTCTGCATGTCGCGATGCCGCAGAAGATGCCTCCCATATTTCCTTCTTCCGTCGTTTGCTTGCTTGCCTCATTGCTTGGCCAATCTGACTGTCTTTGACACATTCCTTTCGGTGTGTTCTATGAATAATTTTTCGATAAGTCCATTGATGTAGTTCCTCCAAACTGTTGGCTTTGTTTGCACCACCTCCATGACGAGTGTGGCTAAAATAGCCAGTACGGGCTTGGTAGTGAGTTTTCTCCATACCTTGTGTAGACCATATAGCCAAGCTACCATACTGCCTAGCAAACCAAGGCATGTGGTTGCATATGATATGCTGCAAAAAAAACCCAGCCTATTGTTTATATGTAAATATATAAACACAATTTTATCAAATAAAGTAATATACCATGTAATGAGTTATGTGTTGATTTGTCCATGCAGCTATGAAAGACCTATGGAAGGTCTCTAGAGCCTTTTGAAACAATGTATAGTCAGTATCTCTCCAAGTATTGAGCTCACAAAACTTGAATATGGAATCCAAACTTTTCCACACGTTCGCTTTGCGAGTCCTTGCTGCACCATTGTCTGCGTGATCAACCACTGCATTGTGTAGGTTTCTCCACCGGTTGTATCTCAATGTCAACCTTTCCTGAGCACTTTGGCTTTTGCGTTGTCTGCCACTTGTTGGCATCGACAATAAGAGACAGGATTTCACACCACCAATAGACAACTTCTTTGGCACATCTTGACCATTCTTAGACCTCTTCTCGTCCTGCTCTATTTTCACATGTCCTCCATGCAAGCCCATATCTGAGAAAACTGTTTCCAATGATAATATAGCCCTTTGTTTTACTGATGCTGGCCGAGTGGTCCAAGAAAAACAAACGTACAGAAACATAAGTTTCTCAATGATTCTGCAGAGTGCATGCATCGTGCAAATATGTACTCTGGATAGTGGAATATCCAACACTGGGCGGAAGTTAAGGTCCTGCAAGTGCATGTCCGGTGCTCTCCTCCAATTTCTTTTGTCAAGACCAATGACTCCTCCCATGCAATACAAACAAGGGCTTTTACTTGTTGCTCCTTTTGAGATGTTGTACATACACTTTAGGGTTTTGAGATCTCCAGCCATATGCCACTCTATTGTGTATGAACCCATGCCTAATACATCGAGTGTCTTTCCATTTCTTTGTTCGCTTATGACTTCAGGAATACTTGTTTGATGGAAAACCCAGTTAAGAATATCGAAATTCTCTGCAGGCACCTGAAATGGGAAAACCAAACCAATCAAATGAAACATGTCTAACCATTTTTTAAAGCAAAAACTTGTTGATATCAAACCTTGAATGTGGCTAATAAGAAAATATTGTTTTCAGATTGCACACTAAAGTTTCTAGGGTCGTCTGAAGCAATGCTTTCATCTAATGCTCTATTCATAAGTGTTATTGTGACACGCTCAACCTTTGTCTCTTTCACTAGCTCGCACTCATCCAGTTTAAGCACAAACTTCCAGACTCCATTGCAAAGCTACTAAATCATAAAATATATTATTGTATATGTCATAGACCACTTCCTCTGCTGATGGCGATCTGTACATTGCCTCAATGTGAAAAGGAGTTCCCAATGTCCAAAGCACTTCCTGGTTGACCTCCAGTCTTGTCTTTCGAATGGAGAAAGGATTTGGCAGCAACGTGTGCTTGAGATTGAACTTCTTACTTTGTTGCTGCATAGTTCTGTAAACATAAAATTAAGTAAATGGACTATTTCCAAGTTTTCAAATGCTACACATATCCAATATACCTAAAAATTGCAGACATTTGATTTGACAGGTGAAGACAATTGATTCAAACACCGGACATACCTAAAAATTGCAGAATAACCTTTGTTGGATATTCCGGCTTCATCCAGAATTGACTAAACATCACATGTTTGGAGTTGATTCTGTTTCAAAACAGTGTCAAGTTGCTTAGCAACAATCTTTCAGTAGCGCTTATCATCCAAAAGTCTGGCGACATCTTTGCGTTTTAGTATGAGACCATAAGGAATTGAAGAAGTTGGTGTGTTGTTGTCAATATTTGACTGAGGATGTAACAACGATCTAAGCATAAATATGAAAAGTAAGATATAAAACTACAAATGTAAAGATGAATTAAACCTGTTTGAATGATAATCTTACTTGATTGCTTTAACCCTCTTCTTCAAACCCCCAGAACCAACCTTCAGTTGTTCAATGTCTCGTAAGCGTCGTTCTCTTAACCGAGGACCCAAGACAATATTTTTTTCTCTGAGATCCTGCGTGAGCTGCGTGATGCTTTCGTCCTTGCCTTTCAGTTGTTGAGCGCACTCTATCACAATTTGCTTCAAGCAAAAGTTTTCTTTGTGTGCAAGGTCTCTCTCAAGCTTAAGAATATCACTTTTGGCCACCAAATGCTTGGTGTAGCCATATAAACCAGAATAACCGTCTCCTACATAGTTCAGCAATGACGTTAAGTTTTGTGAACAATGGAGTTGAGTTGGTGATAGGATGCTCACGATATATCCTACCATCCACCCAAAGATCGACGCTTTTTTTACCTTGAAATCTGAAGTTCTCTTTTGAAGCTTTGGAAAGGATGCCTCGCTTATTCTTCTTGTGGAGGGGCTCGTATTCTCTGGACAGTTCGATATGCATATGATATACATCGTTTTGACTCCTTGTCTAAGTTCTGTGTGAAGATGATAATGACATTGAGATGACTTGGTGAATGAGAAAGCTCAAAACAGAGGAGAGCGCAAGAGTGAAGCAAATGAAAGAGAGCTCAAAGGATGAGACTGCGCGCAGGCAGAAAGCAAGAGAGACGCAAAAATGAGAAGAAGAATAACATTCAATGCACCTCGTTGAGCGCCAAATCTTAGTTTTGAAAAATCCAAAAGATTGAGACAATCAGCGTTCAGTTCGGAGTCGTCGTATGTTATCATTGTCTGAACATTTTTTTAGAGTTTTAATAAATGTACCCCCCAAATATGATATCCGAGTTTTTTTGAAAGTGACAAAATGAAATTAGGGACTTTTTATTATCTCTCTCTAAGCTGACCTGGCATTTCTTACAAGGCCCATTTTTTAGTCCAAAATTTTTCTAATGGGGTGTTGTGAGTCAATTCATGCAAAATCCATGTAAAAGTCATCTTGATGCAGTGAGATGGATTATGAGATATGTGAAATCCACTATCAGTTATGGAATGTTTTATGAAAAGAATGGGAAGCTTTGTCTTTATGGTTACACAGATGCAGATTGGGCAGGAGATTTTATGGATAGAAGATCTACAAGTGGGTATGCATTTTCCATTGGCAATGGTATGATAAGTTGGAGTAGCAAGAAGCAATCAACTGTAGCATTATCAAGTACAGAAGCTGAATATCGTGGAGCATCTTTGGCAGCATGTGAAGAGTCATGGTTGAGAGTACTTATGGTAGACTTTGGTTTTGACTATCTTGACAGTGTCATTATATATTGTGACAATATTAGAAGCATCATGTTGGTACATTATCACTTCATTAGAGAAAAAGTTTTGGCAAATGAGATTGATTTGGTGTATGTGAAGACAATGATCAAGTTGTGGATATATTCACAAAAGATCTTGGAAAGGAGAAGTTTTGCTACTTTCGTGAAGCATTGGGAATCCATCTAATGCAAGCTCACTCTGAGCTTGAGGGGGAGTGTTAAAGAATATGTCCATTGTGCTATGGGCGGCTGGACACTGACTATACTATGTTGTAAATATACTTTGGATAATAGTTAAAAAGAGAAGAAGAGAAGAGCAGCTCGTTGAATGGCTGCTGCAGGGTAACGATTGTGTGTGTGTGTGTCTCGATGTGTGTTGGTGTGTATGCGTAGTCTTATTTTCTACCTTCTCCATCACCTGCGCACTCTACAAAAGGAAAGACAAAAGCACTTGCCAACCTGGTCACCAAATCTCCTTTCAATGAACTGGATTTATCTGTGGCCAAGAAGGATTAGTTGCAATAGTTGCAAAATAACCCTCTCAAAGGCAGATTGGTACTTCAAAAATCAGATTTTGCAACATTGCCATGTATGGCTCCAATCATGGTTTATGAGCTAGCTGAATGTGATTCAGCTACAGTAGTTGATGGCTGCTCGACAATCATCCAAGCATCGTGGAACACTATCGTCCATTCCTTAGGACAAATGATGGATGTATCAGCTTCCAGTGAAGAACTGGCTAGGCTGAAAAAAGAATTGGGAAGCAGCCAACATCATATTCATGAACTTTAGTAAAATATAGATGATTAGTCTCTCAAGCATGCTATTGCTGAGAGTCAGTGAACTCAAATAATTAAGGAGCTACAGACAAATATGTTGAAACTAGAAACCAAAAATCGGTGATTGAATGAAGAGAAGGAAATTGCTTTGAGAGATGCTAACAAATTTTAACTCTGCCACATATGAAGCGTGCATATTTCAAAGAACTGCTAACCACCCACACTATGTTAAAAGATTCCCTTGTAGAGAGATACATATACAGTAACCTTGCTGATAACCTGAATCCACAAGGAAAAGTAACCTTGAATATGGATAATTTAAAAGAACTCATTGAGACTATTCAGAGTGATATGCAAGATAAGATCACTGAATATAATACAACCGTGGTAAATCTGTTCATTATGGATTATATTAGTAAGCAAGTTGATACTGAAGAAGAGTCTCAGTAGGAAGAAGAGCTTGAAGAGGAAGGGGATGACAAGCCTGATGATGATTCTCCTCTTTCCCCACCCTCAGACTCTGGAGCTGGTGGATCAAGTGCAACTGGGGGGCAGTGGACCCAACAAAGGCTTCCAAAGGCTATATGTAGGAGCCAGGGAGATGGTTCAGCATTGGAAGTCGACTACTTTTCATGATCAAAAGCTGTGCCAACCACCTATTCATCCCATCAATATCTAGCTACTATAGGAAAGGGTGCCTGAGTGGACATTGACTTCTAATGATATGATAGTCAATTCACATTTGCAGAGACAGTCTACTGCAGATCGCCACTCCATAGCTATTGAACTGGACTTGCTGCTAGGAAACAAACCTACATACAGATGTATGAAGGATTCAATTAAAAGAACTCTTCCTTTAGATGCAGATTACCAAGGTGTCTTGGATCAGAGATCAACCTTCCAATAGATAAGGACCCCAAACCCAATTGTCAGTAGGAGAACAGGAAACTGCTCTCCAAAAAATCTTTCAGCTGGTCCGGATTACTAGGAAGATGATGCAGTAGGAGAACCAAACTGTCCTCAATTTTTTGGAGTTTGTACTTGATTCTCCAATACTCCTATATGCTTTACCTACCAAGGAGGCAAAACTGCCAAGATTATTCCTAGCCTTGTATCCTCAACATCTGGAACCAGTAGATCGGCTCGCTTATCTCAGCATCACTGATAAACTCCGTGATTGGTATGAGCGAGCCACTATGGAATGGAAAGTCTAGCAATCACTTGTCAATGATTCCCTCAAAAATGGACACTGTCATGGATCTACAGAGAGAAATGCAAAGGTTCAACCTCGGTATGGGTCAATGGAAGGTCCAGCTCCGTGGATTAATAAAGATCACAAATCAGTTACTTCAACTGACTGTGGAGTCCTCCAAGATTTTTGAAAAGGATATCACTGCCAAAACGGGACTGGGACCACAATACAGAGAAATGGTGGAGATTCTCTTTGAGGCCAGAATGAAGACAAATTAGCCACTCCTGTAGGGATGGATTCACACAGCCTCGCATTGTCATAAGCTGGCCAGAACCCATTGACTAAGGGCAAACACAGTTTATATGAACCTGACACCAAAACTTACAATGCCCTCACGCCTTCTGAATTTGAGATAACCATAGAAAGGTGGGACTAGCTTGAGCAGGAGGCCACTTACAGACTTATTTAGAAGGACAATGCTAGAATTGGGACTTCTGAGGCACCAAAGAACAAGGGCAAGAGGAAGCAGGTTCAGTGGAAGGATACTGGGTAGTTTCATCTTAGAATCAGACGGTGGATTTTCCCAGCTATCTAGTAGGCATTGGAATCTCCTTGGATGGCTACCCTTGGAATAATAACTATATGGGTATCAAGCACTCAACAAGCATGAATTATGGTATAAAGCTAGCAATACCAAAAGAGTACTATCATGAGGAACATCGGGCCAACTTAAAAAACCAGATTGGTTTTCTCAACAACAAATCAGAATCAAGCGGTGGATTTTTTTCCAGTTAGAAGGAAATTTTGGGTTATACCAAAATTCAAGAAAGGAGGAAAGGATGTAGAAGGCAAGGACAGTCCCAACAGGTGAGAACTGCTCCTTAGAAGGCCGACTAGTGGGAACTACTACATCGGTAGTAATTTGGCAGTAATTATAGTAGTTACTGCAGTAACTTTGTAGGCCTATAAATAGAACCCGTTACAATGTCTCCGGGGCTTATTTGGCTTTTTAGACTTTTGGCTTACGGCTCTTGCTTCTAGACTTTTAGCTTCATAAGATTTTGGCTTTCAACTTTGTAATCACTTACTCCTGTAATGAATCCTCAGACTTCATCTCAGATTAAGCCTATTGTACACTGTACTAATTATCTTTGTACTACTGATCTGAATCTATAATATCATTCCCAGTCTTCCAGTTTGTGTCTTCTATTTCAGTACAGTATTCTAGTTCAGTTCTCTGTCTCAGTCTAGTACTTAATTCCAGTCCTTACTAATTGAATTGCCTAGATAAGTGGTAGCTCTAAACTCTAACACTGGAATAGTTGTCTAAAGAGACCATCTCTCATTATCCTTGGAAGAGTACTACTCAAAGTTTGTAAAGCTTAGACGTTACGTACCATCAATGACCATAGAGCAGCAAGTAGCTCGCTTTTGCCAAGGTTTAAGAGAACCAATTAGCTCGCGATTGGAAGCCCTGAAGCCTACCACTGTACAAGATGCTTTACTACGAGCTAAACCTTTGAAGAAAGAACAAGGGAAGAATCGATCAAAATCAAAGATTCAACGATAGACAACCACAACGGGTTTATGCCGCTACTGGGCAAGATTCTTGACGCAATTTCGATGCTTTGAATGTGAAGAGTTGGGACATTATCGGAACACTTGTCCACGGCTGACTAATGGAGCAGTATTAGCAAGTGAAGCATATTAAAGACATCACCCTTTTTGACATAATGATGGTCGCTAGTAATTAGAGTAGGAGTATCCTCACTTTTCCTCGAGATGAGGACATCTCGAATCCTTAAGTTGGGGAGATTGTAATGTACCCAACATTTTTCAATAAAAGTATTTCATTTACTTTGCAAATATTTGAGGTTTGCATTTTATTAAGTCAAAGAGAATTCTAATGGAACGATCGGATCAAAAATTGGACTTTAGAACTATTAAATATGACACTTATTCACTTGAAAACAATAAGGTTGATGGGAAACTTAAGCCTCAAGATTGTATCTAGAGATAAGAGTTGACTCTTAGAAAAGAAGGAGCAATTTTAGGAAAGGAGGAGTCTTTTTAGGAAAAAAAGAGGAGGGAGTTAAGTGTAGAGTTCTTTTCTTGGAGCCCAAGATTCTTCTAAAATTAGAGAACCGAAATTGTGCATCGGAATTCGTGTCCGCAAAAAATAAAAAATAAAAATTGGGAGCGGCGAACGTACCCGAACTTATTCTTCTATTCTTAGATGGCCTTGAGAGCCTATATAAAGACTCCTCTCCCCTCACTTTGAAGGGACAGACACACACTCTCAGAAGCGGAAGCTCTTTAGCCTTGACGTCGGAGTTATCTTCTCTCCCTTAACCTCTCTCTCTCAAGCTCTTACCCTCAAGCCACCTCCATCTCCAAGTCTTTCTTTACCATCGTCGTGTTGCCCTTGGAATTCAGGAGTTCTCTTCTCTCTCTCTCTCTCTCTCTCTCTCTCTCTCTCTCTCTCTCTCTCTCTCTACATCGAAACGATGGCCCCAAAGCGAGTGACTCGAAGCTCGAAGGACGCTCATGTTCCTCCACCTCCAAGGATGGTGCAAAAGAAGGTATCATCTACTCCAAACATTGTTGAAGCGGATGTATTGGTCGCAGAAGAAGTTGAAGCCGTCCAACCTCAAACACAGGAGGTAATTGAACATGTCGCTAATCCGGTAAGACAAATTTATAATTCTCTATTGCTATTCATGATGACTTGGGAAGCTAAGCATAGGGAACCCCTTAAACTGTCCAAGAAACGTGATTCTATCACAAGAAACAAGCATATGTTTTCATAGATTAATGAAAGAACTCTTTGCTAAATTATCATTGTTTGTTGAATTGTTATTGATTAATAAATTGTTATTGTTTGATAAGTGGATTCTGATTGATATAAAGAATTGGTTGACTATGTTTGCAGAATCATTTAAAGAGAAGAATTGTTGAAAGAATATCTTTTGTTTCTCGCGGGTAGCGAGATGATTTCGCGGTTAACGGAGATTAAGTTGAGGTTATCGACTCTCTTTTGTTCTTCGCGGTTAGCGGGATGCCTCGCGGGTAGCGGGATGCTGGCGATTAGCAAGATGCCTCGCGGTTAGCGAGATGGGAAGGTCGCACAATTCGCGGCTAGCAAATAAATCCTTTGTAAAGGCTCTATTGGTTAGACAGAGAAAGTCCGCGGGTAGCGGCAACTCATGAGAAATTGGAAAAGTTATTTTTGTTGAATAATAGGGCTGTCTTCATTAGACCTTCTTTGAATTGTTTTGGTATTGTTTGAAGGGATGTATAAAAGAACCTGTGTTTGGAATTAATTAAGGAACTTTGTTTGTATATGTAAAACAGTGTGGTACAAAGTGTGAATGTGGGGTGGAAAGTGGGAGTTGGCTCAGGTTGCTAGTCAAGGATGGGTGGTCTCGATTAGTCGAGAAACTCTCCACTCCCTCTTATTAAGAGAAGTGAAATTAGAGACTTATTGTGCCAAGAGTCGAGATAGCCCAAATCTATGTGACACAAGATTACTATTAAGTTTAGACTAAGTCTTATGTCATATTTATGGTTTATGGATGGCGGCCGTGCCTCTTAAACGTGGGGGAAAAGGCGTTGTTTATGGATTCTAAATATGTCAATGAGATTTCGTATTTATGTTAGGAAACAACTTTATTAGAATCCTAGATTTATTGACCTGGCTTGTGGCGTATGACCCTTATAACCACATAAACGATTGATAGAGGACTTCCTCTCTTCGATTGCTCGTATCTCCACTTTGTGAAAATAGAGTAGGGTGTCATCAATGGAAAAGGAAAATAAAAGAAGGCTATCTATCAAGTCTCCCCAATCTTCTTGGGATTGGGGACCTCACAAATTTAGAGTGCCTCTCGCGCGCCATTTCGCTACAATCCCTTTTTAGAGGTTTTTTGGCATTTTCTCTCTCTCCGAATGTCAAAACAGGGCAAGTAGATAATCGATTTTTAGGTATTTGGGCGTTTTGAATACACTGGCCGTGTCCAAATCGTCAAATTCTGGAATTATCTAACAATTTTATATATTTTTTAAATTTGAATGATGTAGAAAGCCGTATTGAATGAGTTGCGCCGACCCCGTGAAAAAGACAATCACATTTAATGAAAAGCCGTATTGAATGAGCTACGCCAACCTCGTGAAAAAGACAATCACATTTAATGAAAAGGTGACCGTTTTCAAAAAATGCAAAAAGCTAGGTTTACTTTTCAAAGTATCAAGTTGTCTTTTTGGACGTACTCAATAAGTGCAAAGGCATTTTAAGAAGATTTTCTAAAGGGAGAAATAGAGTTTCTTAGAAGGCCCTCCAAATGACCTCCGAAATCTTCTAATGTGGAGAGAAAAAAATAGATTTTCCCATTTGTTACTCTAGTAGGCAGCTAAATAGTGCAGAGAAGAATTATACCACTACAAAAAGAGAAGGCCTAGGAATGATATATGTCATTAAAAAATTTAGACACTACCTTCTCACGAACAAGTTTGTGTTCTTCGTAGACCACCAAGCACTGTTGTACTTGGTAAAAAAAACCTTGCAATACAGGAAGGATTGTTCGCTGGTTTATAATATTGCTTGAGTTTGATTTCATTGTGGTCATCAAGAAAGGAGCAACACATAAAAGAGTAGATCATCTTTTGAGAATGTTCCATGGAGAAGAACCCAAAGTTATTGATGATAAACTTCCAAATTCTTATATGTTTCAATGTTGAAATGGTTCAAGGTGGAGTGAAGAGGTCATTCCTCTACTCACCATAGGATCAATACAGGTAGAAAGACAACCGTCAATCATTTATCAGATAAAAAATCTCTAGTTTTTGGTTGGATGTTTATACAAGAAAGGTAATGACAAGATCTTGAGACTATGTGTACAGCCCAACAAAAACAAATACTACCTGATACAAATACATGGTGTTTCATAATGGGAAAACACAAACATTCCAAAGACTAATGAGACTTGGTGTCCACTAGCTAAACATGGAAAAAAGTATCCATGAATACATAAAATCATGTGAAGCTTGTAAAAAACAACCACCAATGGATGCCACGCTCTTTAGAGTAATTGGAACGCTCAAATGGAGTACTTACATTATTGAGTACTTAAATGCCAAGACCTTTTTGGGGCGATTGAGTGAAGCACAAATGAGAATTGATTTCGAGACAACTATAGCAACAATGGAAAGACAACCAATTGAGATTATGTGCTATTGAGAGAGAATATTTCTCAATCCTAGAACAAGCACATGCAGGCCAACCAAGTGGGCATTTTTCCGCTGGACAAAATAGGTAAGCTCATACTTCTTGCAAGAATATGGTGGCCAGTCCTGTTCACAGATGCAAAGGCATATGTAAAATAGTGTGATGAATGCCAACACACTAAAGTATCTCTACGGAGAGATGGCATGCCCTTATGACCAATAATAGGAGTTCAAGTCTTTGCCAAGTCGGACATAGATTATGTAGGCCTCTTCATACCTCTTGAATACCACACACACACTCAATATATTTTATTAGCAACATATTATTTGACCAAATGGATGGAAGGAAAAATTAGCCCCCTACCACCCCCAAGCTAACGGGCAAGCAGAGAGTACCAATAAAATCTTATGCAGGTGCTAACCAAAATTGTGAGTGACTGAAGAACTGATTGGGACCTAAAACTACACTCAGTGTTATGGGCTTACAATGTGAGCATTTAGAAATTCCATTTGAATCTCTTTATTTAACCTTGTGCTCGGAATAAATGATTTTCTATCCATGAAATTATTGATTTTCACACTTAGAGTTGCAACAGAGCTAGGTTGGATGGGACACAAATTCTTTGAAAAGACTAGTCATCTTGGAACAACTAGATGAAACTAGATTGAAGGCGATAGTAGGGATATATGCCCAAAAACAACAAATGAATGCTTTCTATGACCAACACATAAGAAGCAAGGAGTTTCCAAAAGGGGATTACGTATTGGTGTAAACCCTAAAGCAACACTCCAAAAAAACTCAAAAAGCGAGGGATGGGGACTTTTGTGATTCATGACATATCGCAAAGCGGCTCCATCGAAATTGCAACATTGGAAGGTGAGGAGATGCCTAATTGGATAAGTGGATGCAGGTTAAAAAAGTATTTTCTCCCATTGACACAAGAAGAGTTGGAAACAATTCATGCGGCAACAGGATGGAAGAATCAATTCTATGCTATTCAAGCATGGGCTAAGGAGGAAGCCAAACCCAGAATACTAAAGCCGAAGGAACAAGCCAACCATAGAGAAAATTGGCAGCAATTCAAAGGCCACAATCCCCTCCAATAGAATCAATTCAGATGAAGCCTACATGGCCTGGTGGTATGGATGTCCAAATTACCAATGTCGATGGTCAAAGCTTTTCTCACCAATTTAATGTAATGGAAGATATGGATCTTAATGAAGCAGTCATTCTTGGAGTACCTTGGATGCGCACATACAAGGCAACACCAAATTGGTAGGATGACACATTACAACTCATAGTCGAGGACGACTATGATTTCAAGAGAGAAGTAATGTCATAAAATCTAATATCTAACTAACCCAAATTATTTTCTCATAATAAACTAATCATTTAATGTCGGAGAATAGACGGGAACAAGGGTTATAATATAGAAATGTAGTTTTGGGTCTATCTAGACATGGGGCCAATGGTAAAGGGGCCCAAATGAGAGATGATCTATCAAAGAAAAAGGCTAGCTAATGGAGCTTAAAGACCTTAGGGTTAGCTTCATTAAAGACCTCCAATGGTTAGTGTTAAAAGTCCTTTGACCTTAGGTAAGCTAGGGCTGTGCTTGAGGTGGGTACCCGGCCCAAGTTTGAGGTGCTTTTCATGCTTGCTGACTAAGGTGCTTGATGTGCTTGTCGTGCTTGCTGACAAAGGTGCTTGAGGTGCTTTATGACTAAGGTGCTAAGGTACTCCATGAGGTGCTAAGGTGCTAAGGTACTCCATGACTAAGGTTCTTGAGGGTAAGGTGTTCAAAAAGTCAAATCTAATCCCTACTCATGAGGGGGCAAGCCCTAATTGTAGGGGCTAGAGAGAGAACACACACACACACACACACACACACACACACAAGGCAAGCTTTGTACCAAGAAGGCAAATAAGACACTTGTCAAGATCCTCTACATGTTGTCCTCATAGTGTGCCTAGAGTCTATAGGTTGGACTCCCAAGGGGTCCAATGATAATTTAGTTGATTTAAATAGTTGGTTTTGCAGTTATCAAGTCCTCTCTCTCAAAGGGAAAAGGGGGACACTTGTCCCAAGACTACCCTTGTTGCTTGATATGTCTCTTGCATGTGATTGGATAGGCCTGGAGGGGTCCAATGAGCTTCAAGCATGAGCTGCAAAGGGGGGTTGAACAAAGCAAGAAGGGGGTTTACTTGGGGGGTATACTCTCCCACACACACTCACATGCACTCTCATTGTGTGAAGTGCAAAGTGCGAGAGCTCCATTTCCTTCTCCAAGTTAGTAGAAAAGTTTAGAGACTACACCAACACTCTTGGCTATGGAATGCAAATCCAACCAAGAACCATGCTTCAATACTTAAGCTTGCCATCTTCTCCATCTTCACTACTATGCTATTATGTATGCTAGCAAGAAGAGTGATGATAAGTGAGGAACTATTTCTTTCTCCTACGAATCTTTCTTCTTCTCTTCCCTGCCCTCATTACCCGCTAGTTCTATCCACCTTCGAAGGTGTTTGAGGCCTTGGGACTAAGGATTGGGATAGTTAATGCTTTTTACAAAGTCCATGTTATGCTCGTGATGCTTGAAGCTTTCCATCTTCATTGCATCACCTAGGTCACAAGGAACACAAAGATTGTATTGTACCAAGTCTCTCTTGATGGGAGAATCTATAATACAAATGCCTATTGGAGGGGGGACCAGCTCCACATAAATCCAGTCCTCAATTGTTGTCAAGTTCTCTAAACTCTCTCTCTTGCAAAAGTATTGTTCATGTCAAGTTAATGAAGTACTATGATTATGTTACTACTATCAATTAAGTTCACCCTCTATGCTCTCAAAGTAGTCCCACAAAAATGTTCTCTCTAATTCTCTTATTCCGCTATTCTCAAATTTCATAGGCCATTTCCATTACACAGAAGGTCAAGATGAAGCGGGTGAAATCTCAAGACCAAGCTTCCTTACCCACAAGAGATTGAAGATGGCCAAAGATGCGCAAGCAGCTGTGGGTGGTTGATCAGATGCCAGTGACACCGGCACAATCATGCACACAACATTGAATGCCAAGTACGCTTATCTTATTGGCATTACCCACGAGGCCCTGGTGGAAGGTGCAAAGGTTGGAGCAAGCTCTTTTGGTGTATGCACATTATACACCATTAAAGGAATCTCTTTCTTTCAAGAGCACATTACATATGTAGGAAAATGCTACAAGGGAGGGAATGATGAAAAATTTGATAGCTTTCACATATAGCAAGGAATGCAAACACTTCACGCCTCCATTATAAGATGCGTTGGATTTACCACCAAGGCTCCCTAGATCACAATCTTTTCATACTACAATAAGGGCACCTTGGGGGACATGATGTGCCGCCTGCCATTTTCCCACGGAGCGTTCAGATGCCACATGCACATGCTACAACATGGCTGGAGGTCTTTGCCACCAGCAAATCAACACTTACTAGAGATAGAGGGTGCATGGATCAAAGTAGTGATTGAGAAATGAGAAGATGCCAACAATCCTACACGCTTTAATTGATGGCGTTGCAGTTGCTCACTTAGATGGTATAGTTCACAATGACCTGCACCTTTCAAATTAATGCTAGACTTTACTCGCGCAAATAAACCCCATGTCAACATCATTGATTGGGACATGATGCTTAGAATGCCAGCCAAGCACGTATCAAAAAAATTATTTGCATCCAAGCCCTCAACCGGACTTTGCAATTTTGAAGGCAAAGGAAGTAGAGGTAGGAAAGATTGCAAAGCGACCGTGGATTGCTCCAAAAATATATGATCCACGGTTTTTAGATGCATACACAAAAGCAAGCGACATTTATGCATTAGGTTTTCTTTTTGACATGTTGATATAGAATTTTGGAGTGCAGCTAGGAAAGTCTTATTTCCAAAAGAAGTATTTTACCCCCCCATCAAGATGCCATCAGGGCTATTTAGATAAAAGTGGACTGTTGGTGGATGAAGTTAAGAGAGCGGAAGCTAGAAGAAACCCACCAGATGTTTTGATCTTTTTCAAAGATCATTAAAGACAGACCCTAATCCTGTCTAGCAATTGCTTGTTGAACTTGTGTCGTCTTTTTATCCGGCCTGAACATTTTGTACTTCGTACTTTGTCTTGTTATCTGGGTATTTTATTTGCATTGAAGGCTATTATTTGGGTTTGGGGTGGTTTGCCTCATTGAGTCATTTGAAGTATATTTGAATCTATATGTCTTTCGTCAATTGTCATTGTGATTTTTATTTTTTGCACCAATTGCAGAATATTTTAAAGAATTAAGAATCATGATCGACCCAAAAGAAGGACATGTGACTGTGTAACCTTAGGTCAATTCACAAGGAAATGACTGTACCCAACGCTCGGATACACTCCCCAGGGATCTGCCTAGTCAAAGTGCCAAGGTTAGAAGAGGTTTTACTTTATATAATTATGCTCGTCGGGTTTTTTTATTTTCCCGACGGGCCCGCCGGATAAAGGACGTTGCTCGGTGGGCCTTCCAAAAAAATAAACAAAACCGGCGGGTCCGTAGGAAAAATGATAAAACTCGGTCGACTAATCGGCTCTATTGGTTTTTGCAAGTCATCATTAGAATCACGTTAACAATTAACGTGATCACGTCTTTTTCTTGTGTAATTAATGGTGTTATTACTCTTTTCTCTCACCTCTAAGCTATTTGATTGAATGAAAAGGTGTTGAAAGAGAACCATTAAAGATAATCTAGCTAATGAGATTAATTGGCATGCAATCAATTTTAATAAAGATGAAGCTTTGACAAAACGAACTCATAAAATAAGATATTTAGTACAAAGGTTGCATGAACCACAATATAATCATCTTTGCAACCCATGGTGCAAGGGTTGATGTTTGCACATGACATGTATCTTAGCGCAAGGACTCCTGCTCAAGAACAATGTTCTAATAAAGAGAGTGAGCATGTTGAGAGGCTTGTCAAATGAGAGAAACTACCTTCTCAAGAACAACATTTAGTCACTCTCCTAACCGGACCATGAAGAGGCAAAGGTCTCCCCCCCGCCCGCCCCCCCCCCCCCCCCCCTCAACAAGAAAAGGTTCCTCTTCCTAGAGTGTGAAAAGTGAAAAAGGTTGCGTTCGTCAAAGAGAAGAAGATCTTCCTCATCATCACCAAGTTCTCCTTTTTCCCACTCCCAAGAAGATAGCTCCTATGAAGCTATATCAAACAAAATGAAATGTCATTCACGATGATGAAAATGGGCATATTAGTCTATGCTCGGAGGCTAGCACACAAACTTCAAGGTTTCAAGAAAGGGGAAAAGAGCATTAGAAGGGGAAGGAGGCAAGCACACAAACTTCAAGGTTTCAAGGAAGGGGAAAAGAGCATTAGAAAAATAAAATTCAATATGATCTACTCTTTCTCTGAAACTTATTTTTTTATTAAAAAAAGCCATACTCACAATTATGAGTGGTAGATAAATGAAATAGCATAATAGCAAAAATACTTGCAACACCTCCATGCTTAAAACAAACCATGGATGATAAGTAAAACAATGAAGACCTATAGCCGCACATATAAGTCCATATAATGAGGCTTTTTACATGGAAGCTCGAAACCAATATAGCACATAAAGTGGAACATTGATTGGATGTAACCATGTCCGCGATGCTGCCACCAAGAAAGACATGTCTAGGCAGAGAACCAAAGAAGAAACATACTAGGTACCGTAAGAGACCATTGAACCACAATCATAAGAGATTCAATCACTAGCAGGATGCACACCCGACATGCAATCAACATATTCATGCCCTCAAAAGAAGACCACCATTGGATCAAGCCAATTGGGGAGCCTCACCTCATCATGAGGTGTGTCCTAGTGCCACCATGGGGGATGCCACTAGCCACGAGCGGACACTCAACCACGAGACAAAATAGACAAATAGAGCCACTCCATTCCTTTGTGAGGAAAAGGGAAGGGGGCATCAGCTCGTGTGGATAAAAAATAGGGGAGGGGGAAGGGTGGCATGGCGAGCTTGAGGGAGGAGTAGCTAGGTGTTCTGCCCCCTTTGAGGCCAACCCTATCCCTTCAGTACCAGCTGATGCCATCTCCTCGATCCGCCACCAGCCAAACTGATATGCAAAGACAACGACCACTCCCTATTGCACCAAGCTCTTTGAGCCTCCCCACTCTAGCTTCTTGTAGGCTGAATGAGCATCGGATAATTGTAGATCTTAGAACCCCCCTTGAAACTCTTTCTCTGAAACTTAACATTAGCTTCCTTTGTATACCTTTTGAGAGAGATGCCTAGATGTTGTTATAGTTACTATCTATAGAGAAATGAGTTAATTGAATATTAAAATGGTCTACAAAAAAATGTAAAAATAAAAAGTTATAAACATAAAATCAAAGCAAAACTTCTCTACCTCTCTCTCTCTCTCTCTCTCTCTCTCACACACACACACACACACACACACACACACACACACACACACACAGGTATGGTAAACCCTAGCCATGGGGTTTCGCTTTTCTCTCATGATATCCTGCACGAGTCCATGACAATCAAGATATAATCAAGAGGAGAATTCAAGAGAATCGAATGGGAGGAGAGTAAAAACGAAAAAATACATTTTAATTTTGCAACAAAATAGCATAGATATAGCTTATTTTGCAAAACTTTCGTTTAAGAATTGGCTTAAATGGATTTGTGTATGTTAGGGATAATATATTTCACGAACACTAGCCAAGTTTGAAGTGTCTTTGAAGCTTCCATACTTGCGAAAGGAAGAAAATCTTAATGGCGATTATTGAGAATGTGTGTCCATCGCTCAAGATGCATTCAAGACCATGTAGTATATAGTGTTGAGGCTCTCCCACGACATTACATGCGCCGCGTGGGGGTACCCTAAGCTTCTTCTTATGCTCCACACAAGAGGTGTGGAGTCCACCTACAACCAATTTTTGTTTCTTTTGGCATGATGTTTAAAAAAATCTAAACCGTAATCAGAATATAATAAGCTCAAGTTAATCTAATTTTGTTGAAGTAAGACTATTGAGACTCTACGCATGCTGCTCAAAGTAGCCCAGACATCTTTTTCTTTCTCCATCCATCCATGATTGAATAATGAAATATTAAGTTTCCACGATGCATGTCAATATTTTGGATGGATGAGATTGAGTAAGAGAAGACATCGTATTTTAAACAGATATTTCTCATTGCATATCTGGGATGAGATTGCCTTTAGACTTTAGACGTCAAGGACAAAATATATCTTTCTTTTTTTTCTTTTTTTTTAATAGCAAAACTCACAATTGTGAGTGAATTATATTGAACAGCCCAAAAAATTACAAGGTCTTGTCGTGCTCTTGTTAAGGCATGACATCATCCAGGGACCATACTTACATCAGCCATCGATAAATAAAAGATCTCAGAATGACAAGATTATGGACCTTGTGTATCAAGGATGGATGAGGGGGAAGGACAAATATATATCTTATAGTCCCCCTAGTTAATGTGGAGGCACGTTCATCTTATTCAATTTCTTTGAGTAAAATATGCTTCATTATATTTCCATCTATTTACTTTTCATAATTATATATGCAAGACTCCCCTCATGACCAAGTAACACGGTTGGCGGGTAAAGGGATCCACAGTGCGCAACTCAAGCATGGATCTCGGGCCTTCCATGACCATTAGAGGGCGTCAGTTTTTCAAATGCGCATGTGTGGACTTGGTGGTTAGCACACATGCCAAGAGTCGTTGGGGCATGGGATCATGGGTTCAAGACCTGGTTCTGCAAGGGCGCCCTTCATATTTGGGGGGCTATGTTTACCTCGAGATTCAGGCTGACAGTTGTTCGTCTTATATTCCCTTACTCCAACCCACGTGCGGACCCGTGTCACTTAGTGCCATGGCAAGACTGTTCAATTTCCTCTTTGAGGCGTGAGTCCTTTTGTGAAATTTTCTCTTGTCTTCTTGCCTCCGGCCAAAACTTCAATAATTAGAGTTTAAGAATTGGGCTCAATGCTGCATGCATGATGAGGACAGTAGGAGTGATAGATTGACACATGAAAGGTCACCAACCGTCAATCTCCAAAAATTTAAAGAAACAATAGGAATAGGCTTTTTAAAGAAAGCGATCTTGTCATGGTTCTCAAAGAGGGGTACATCTCAAGTTGAAGCTCCTTCAAAAGCTGCAATGAATAAATAATGTTTAGCCCATGTGAAGAAGACACACCAATACGTGCTTGCAATAAGGAATTTCAAATAATGCACGTTCAAACTTCAAAGTCTCGTTGGCTTGTTAAAACAAGGCAACTAGTCAACCTTTTAGTGTTAGACGTGTGTTCTTAAAAATGGGGCTAAAAAATATTGAATACTTAAAATATCCTTTCTTTTTTTTTTTGAAAAAAAATTGAGTTATAAAATAAAAGGGAAAGTACAACTACCCCTGAGGAGGGAAAGGGGTCATCCTTGCAGAAAGAAAAGAATGGGAAAGCATACATCATTGGGAGAGGTATCTAACAATCAAGAAAATCTCGGGGGGGAATTGTAAAGAGAAAAACTATGATGTCTCCATCTAACCAGCTTATGGATATCCTTAACTTCAATGCTTGACGCTTCTTTGACCATATGAAGACAATTAAACTGATGGCCAAAGGGATTGCAGATGAAGAGTGATTTACACTCTGAGTAGCTTTATTTCTCTCTAACTAGGTCTGCCATAGAAAAGAGCCCCGTAGGCACGTCCAAAGAGCAACATCCATGAAATTGCACTCCCCTAAGAGAAGGGCTAAGTGTTGATCCTTCTTTGTTGCACAATTTTTTGTAGCTCATTTTTGAAGTGGCCATTACATTTACAAGTTACAAAGAGATGGGTAATGGACTCTTCCTGACGCTTACACTTTGAACAGATTCCATATGATATCCCTAACTTCTTTGCTTTGGTTCCTCTCCAAATTCCTTGATGTGAAACCACCAACCACATGAGGCAGCTATATTTGATAGACAAAGGATAAGCCCAAATACACTTGAACCTGTACTCCCATTGCTTGGCTTGCCACTGGAGACCGCATTTACCGTTAAGCTTCTTCACTAACTTTGAGCCCATTCTGGCAGGGCCGAGGTTGTGTAGGTAAACGTGAAGACAAAAATTTTGAGAGGGAAAGATGCATACTTTTAACACATTGTTGAATCTTGCTTGAGAAAGCTTGACACCTTTCAGAGATTAAAGCTACACAACCTTTAGAGATATGGAATTTTAGAATGATCTCCGTTGGAGCTAGAGCTACTCTATCTTTGAAGATATCCTTCCAACACCTTATTCCAGCTTTAAAACATTTATGGTCTTTCCTAGAGAGGGTCCATCCTTCTGAGATCCCATACCATCCAAACAAAAGAGAGTCTTCAAGCCAGAACTGGTAAGAGTATCTCGAATCTTCTAAGAGAGTCCAATAGGCCTTAATCTTTTCTCAGACACATTATAACCTGCACACAACACAAGACCTTCTAGGGGTAAAGTTAACATTTGTTATTCGTAGCTCATGAAGAGAGAGATTTGTCCATGCTTTTTAGCTCCTTAGATGAAAGTGAGAAATATTTCCTTTAATTAATAAAGCCCAAAAATCAATAGAAGAAGCAACTCTTGTCACCCATTTGCTAGCCGACTTTAGTAGCAAGCTCAGTTAGATTGATAATGCCAAGTCCCCTTGATCGTTTGGGCTACAACAAACATCCCAACAGACTTTTGGCACTTTGTGAATTTCTTCTGAAACTCTCCAATAGACCTTCCTATTAAAGTAAATACTTTATTCAATCGCACCTGAGAAAGAGACCAACATGATAAAAATAAAACCAGAGAAGACAATAAGTAGTGGTTTAGAACAAAAACTATGCCTAAGAGATTTGGTTGATGGTTTTGCCAGTTGAAAGGCATTTTCTTGAACCTTTCCAACACCCAGTCCCATCTTTGGTTCAAAGAGATATTAAAACCCATAGGGATCCCAAATAATCTGAAGATATGACCTTCCTTAATTTCTTTGTATGCAGCCTGCACAATTATTGATGGTGTTGGTCCTTCAAAAATTTGTACCCTATCTTGGAGTGGTTGATGAATGAGCCACTAGCCAGGCAGTAGGTATTAAAGTGACGTCAATTGATAATATTTGGGACATGCCCAAATATTATCAATTGACGTCACTTCATTTCTAACAATTGTATTAGTATCATCAACAAACTATTGGAGACATAGTTGATCCACAGAACCTGGTATGTCAATGGCATTAAGTTTCTCTTGAGACATCAAATCTTTCATAAGCCAACCCAAAGCATAAAAAGAAATTCCATAAAGCAAGGTGAACAATGGACAGCCTTGTCTGATGGACTTGTGTAAAGGAATGGCGTCAGTAACAGTGCCATTGACTCCAATCATGGCTGATGCATTCCCAAAAAGGATATGAAATGATATGAACAGCCTGGCGAGACTCATATCTTGCAAGATAAACTCCCATTCAATTCTGTCATAGGACTTATCAAAATCATTTTTGAAGAAAACATAGTTCTAGTTAGATTCTTATGCATGTTCCATTCCTTCCCAAAGTTCTATGATAGCATCAAGAATGAACCTCCCTTTAATGAAACCTTTCTGTTTCTTCAAAATGAATTGGTCCATGAGAGGGATAAGTCTCTTGGCTAAAGCTAAAGAAAGATCTTATATACAAAAGTCAGACAAGTGATAGGTCTCTAGTTAGACAAAGTCATCCTTTGAGCCATTCTTGTGTATGGGCTTTACTACACAAGAATTACTAGAGGAGGAAAGAGTTCCTATAGCTAGGGCTTCTTGCTAGACCAGTAATAGATTAGGAGTCCAAAAATCTTGATATGCTATGTGAAATTCATTAGGCACACCATCAAACCCATGATACTTACCGTTTTTTTAACTTTCCAATAGTTTCTTTGATCTCCCCCTCTAAAATAGGTAAGTCTAGCAAAACAACAATGTGTTTGGGCACTGTTTTCTTTCTTACTTGGGCAATTTTTCCCCTTGCATTAGTGATATCTGCTCCATAAAACCAAATCCATTGACAATGACAAAGCCTTCATCAAGCAGCCAGGGCACAAGTTTACATATAAGGACTTGATCTACACATAAACAAAGATGCCATTGAGATTGATCTCCCAACACCTCAAGGTCCATAAGCCACCCCACTACATCTAGACAAATTTGCACATCATGCTGGTAATGGCCATGGGGCTGGTAGAGCAAAGGGTCATCCACCGATGCGACATCAAGAATTACATCTTAGAAAATTTGGTTGAAGCAAACTTGAAAGGAAGTAAAAAGAACAAGACATACATGAACGCAAGCCTTATGCTCACCGGAATTGCATACCATACCCTTGTGTGGTGAGATTGAATTTGAATCATGCGTCTTCGACTTCAATTGTGATTATGATTTTAGAGACAAGAGCGTTTTGCACTTTAAACTTCTTTGTTTCAAAAATTTTCACTCGTAGTCATCATTTTTTTAAAAATTGACATTTTCTCTCAAAAAAACAACCACGCTCACTAATGCAGCAAACACTTCTCTCTCTATCTCAAAATCTCTCTCCTACTCTTGCCCTAAACTCTCTCTTGAATACCCTTCTTTCTTTTATGCGATCACAGTTGATTGGTTGTCCTAGTTGCCCTCTTGATTTGGAGCTCCGTTAAAAGATTTGTTGGATTGATTGTTAAGGTCTCTTAGAATTTCTTCTACGACGTTTAAAACTCCTTTCTCTCCTTTCTCAAATGTAGCAAGGCCAAGCCTCTTCTTTTTCTCCTATCCTTTGTCAAAAAATCAACAACGATACTCTCTCTCTCTCTCTCTCTCTCTCTCTCTCTCTCTCTCTCTTTAATTCACTATAGAGATTTTCTCTCTCCTCTCACTGCCTCTTCACTCAAGCATGGGGAATGCCCCTTACTGGGTTTCAATAAATAAAAAATAAAAAATTAAAAGATCTCTTTCTCTTTTCTAAAACCATGAATTAACGCATAACAAAGTCTAAGTATACCATAACTTCAAAACCATTAATGACTAAGTAGAAGCACCATACCTCTGTGTGAGATCGAACGGTCCACCCATCCACATCCACTCCTACACCGAACCTTGTGTGGGATTGAGTGGTCCACCCATCCACATCCGCTCCTACTATGGACAAAGAGAATTTCACTTTGCTAAAAGCGAGATAGAACCCCTCCAACTTACCTGAACTAGACATAAATCGAGGTTGCTTTGCCTCCCTCCATAGAGCCATACTCTAAAAAATCCCAAATACCACTAAATGGTAGGAAATCAACACCAACCATACTACTTTCGGTGCCACGCCTCTTTGATGCCACATCGAATGTTTAGGCCAGGTCAATATAGGATCCCTAATGCATTAGCCGTGTAGGTTACTCAACCCTCGACGTGCTAACTATGTAGATGAGCCTAACAAAAGAAGAAGAGATCTAGGCTCCACATCTCTGATCTAGCAAAGCACCAAGTCATCGGCCCTTTTTTTAAAGGCTAAGGGATGTAAGTAGCCTAATCTTCTATCGATGTTATCATGAGAAACATAACACATGAGTCCAATCAAAATAGCATCTTGCATATAGACAAATAGTTCTTTTCAAGGAAAATCAAGCGATAAGGGGTCTGTACCCTTACACGTATCTTATAAGCCATAAAAAACACTTGATAATCTCATCCAAAATCGTAAACCATAACCTAATACTCATCACACAGGTGAGCACTTCACCGTACTCTGGGATCCATATTGCAAGACCAACTTTAGTACATAACATGGGTGCAAAACTTTTGGTAGAATATCCATAACCAAGAAAATAATCCAAGAGCCACACCGGCTTCCACAAACAAAACCATAAGGGATCTTGAGCCGTTGACCACAAACACGATTGAGCCAGCAGACCCAATCCTTAAAGAAGGAATTTTTATGCGTAATAAGAAGTCCCACAAATGCCTAAACATAATCTCAAACACCATTTTAGAATGTTTTAGCCATGCATAAATGATGTACCATGATTGGACCTCACCCCTCTTGCACATACAACTCATTTTGACATTGAAGGGTGGAAAGTAGTACACTCATACACATGAGATATCCACATCTATTCTTGAGGTTCCATACATCATTAAAAATCACCATATCAATCCAATCATGATGCAAAATAACCTCACCACTTTGATTAACCATATAACATAACTTCACATGTAGGTTGTTAGTGGGTCGTCGTGTGATGGACGTCTATAGCATAGCTTTCTAGCACTAACATAATGTCAATACTCAAGGAAGCGACTCATATGGGGCACAAAGACTCTTTAAGGGTGTCAACCTCAAGAAGCGAACCTAAAAAACGTCAATATCTCTAGCACATGCAAATCTATCAATGCAGATCTGGCAACCTACCTACGTCCTATGCACCGCACTCAATCATCATCAATCTAAAAGGACTTGATCAGTAGTGTGCCTTCATCTACCACTGCCTGCAGATGGGGTGATCTTAGCTTTTGTTGTTTCCCTTGAGCTTGGTCAGAAGTGCCAACCTCTATTGTCTTTGTCTCTTCTATTATCTTTCCTTTTTCATGTTGTGCTTCATGATCAGTTGGAATCTGGTTGATTTTTGAACTTTCAGCCTCCTCCTCTTGAACTACTTGTGTTGTTGACAACACTTTGTCCTTTGTTTGTTTGGGTGTATCTGTGTGCTCTTTCTGTTCTTTTTCAATCTCTGGGTCAGCTAATTATTGAGTAGGGGAAGGTACATGTACATTGATCGTTGATGGTGTGTTTTCTATATGACCTTCAAATTTTTCTAAACCACCTTCCTCCTCTTGATTTATTTCTTCCATGTCAATTTTGTCCACCTCTTGTGCCTTGATAGACTCGTCAAATGATTCAAGATCATCGACACATTGGTTCTTGGCTTCTTCTCTTTCCCTTTGTTCCGCCTTGCATTTGAGCTTGTTCTTAATCCGTTGCCAAATGTCGCTAGCAATATTCAATTTTTTTGCTGCCTCTTTTCTTCTTTGTTGTTTGAGCTTTTCTAAAGCTTCAGCCTTCCTATGTTCTAGTGGCGTGGTCTCCTCATTCTGATCTCTTTCATCGTTTGCTTTAGTTCCAAGGTTTCTTTTTTCCCCGTGTCTTTGTTGACGGAGTTTTTGTCTTTGGACTTGAGCTTCTTCCATAGACCTCCGTGCTTGTGTAATGGGTATTGCTTTGGTAGCCTTGTTTGACTGTACTTTTACTCTTGTTTGCCTCAATGTAAATCCATCTTCTTCTTCCTCCTTTGAAGATTGATACTTTGAGGGAGTGTCTCTTCCCTTTGTTTTAACTTCATCACTAGGTGGCACATCTGATTCTTTTTCTATGCTATCAGACTTATGTTTTTTTTAGCTTTCCCCAATTTGCTTTGTCTTTGATGGTTGTCCTATAGATGGTCCTGCCACCAGATGCACCGGTCTTTTGGATTTGTGAATTAAATCCAACTATGTTCTCGTAGGTGGTGATTCATCAATCATGCCTAAGGCTTGGTAGGCAATTTTGGTCAACATTGGTCTACCATTCATGTATGATTTTCTTTTACTTCCTTTGATGTTTGCTTCTCACTAAATTGTCAAGGATGTAATTTCCAAAGTATTAGCAGTTGACCACCCTTCTTTCTGCCAGCCACATTGCCATGAACACTGCCATATGCAACATTGGTTTCGTGTATTGCGATGGCTTTTTCACTTTGTGGCCTCTCTGCCTTCAGGAAGGCCTTTTCATTATCTATTGTCTTAGTCTTGCGTAATAGATTGTGGGTTCCTTGCTGCAAGTGACGAGCTTCATTGATGATTTTTGGGGTGATATTTACTTTGAATGTAGCCCCATTTTTTATGTTACTGTTGTTTCCCCGTTGTATTTCATGGAGCTGATCAGCTCATGGGCTCTCCAACAATATGCTCCCCATGGTGGTAATCTCAAGAAGCTGTCAAAATGTAAGCATCCGGTCCCTTCTAGCACTTCAGGTTTTGGTGTATCGTCCGTAATTCCTTGGGGAATATGGTAGCTTTGACTATCATTCCATCGGCTGCTTGGAACTTCCCAACATTGAAGATGTTTGCAAGTATTGATTCTAAGTGATGCGAGCTTTCTCATTGGATGAGATATTGGTGATCTCATAAGGTGCTGCCCCCACTCCTTCTCTGCTTCTTACGGGGCATTTTGGGACTAGTTTCAAACTGATTTTAGAGTTAGGATATGATCAAAAGGTTGTCTGAAAATGAAAAAACGCGAACTTTGACCATAAATTGAGAAATAATCATAACTCTATCTAAACTACTCAAAATTTGACCAAACTTCACCAGTGCATCTAGGACAACTATAGTCACAATGGCAAGAGATCACATATAAAATCTGACTTTGAGGTACATGGATCGCTATCCATGCTGGAGCACATTTTGATGATTTAATCATACCACGTGGTTGGGCACCTCCAGGTGATACTCTAGTCCAAAAGTTTGGGGTTTGGATCATTGGTTAGGATTTTAGGCCAAATTTTGGAAAATTTGATTGACTTAGAGAATTTGAGCTCTTTGGTTGAGATTTTGAGAGCCAAATGACTTGGTACTTCAGGGCTAGGCTTTGTAGAGCATTTAGAACCAGATGGTAATGTCCATTCTTGGCTGGGTGAAAAAGGCACATGGATTGCGATCCATGTTGGGCAGGGTTTTGGAATGCCATTTGGAATACTTGTTCCTATAGTCCATCCTAGCACACTTGTGAAGTTTTTCAAGTTTGGGAATGTTTTTCATAAGTTTACTTCATTTCTCAGTTTATGGCCATATTTTTCCAACTTTGACCATATTTGTTTTTTGGACCCCTTTTTTATCAATTCCCTTGGTTGGGCTTTGGTGTTTCCTTGACTGTTGGTGACTTGTATGTGAGGATCACCTTGTTGTCCATTTTCCTATCAATTTTCAATACTCTTTGATTTCATTTGAGGTTGGAGATCTAGCTGAGCAAATTGAAGGACTTGGGAAGCACTTTTAGCTAGATTTCACAAACTTTGAAATTTGAGTGTTTGTCTTTGGCACTTTGTTTTCCCCCACACCTTCTTTGAACTTCAAAATAAACATTTATACACAGTCCTAACATCAATTGCCATGTATTTCTCTTGTATAGAACCACTGGTTTGTAAATTTGAACTCTGTCAGAATTTTTTTGAGAGGTACATGGATTGCAATCCATGTTCTGAGGTCAATTTCTACCAGACTTGGTGCGTTTGTTTTTTATACATATTCTGAGCCATTTGACATAGAATTTTGGGGTTTATGATCATTTTATCACAGATTAGACCTAAAATGACCATTTGTAGACTGAAATTGCTAAAACTCTTGGTTCTTGGTGATTTAGTGTTCCATTTTGTGCCCAATTAGCATGGCATACTCCTCCTTGCTACCTCTAACCCTAGACTGAGATTTTTGTTGAATTTTTCATTAGGGTACATGGATCGCAATCCATGTTGGAGCATGGTTTGCAAATCTCTGGGTTTATGGAGAGTGTACTGCTCAATTTTCTTTGAGATTATGATTTTGGGAACATGGATCACGATCCATGTTCCTCATCCTTTTGCCACTGTGATTAGCTGGGCTAATTCTACCAAGTGTCAAGAGTTTACTGGTGGTAAGGTTTGTGGTTTTGACATGTGTAGCTACCCCAAATGTGTCATAAAAGTTTGTAGATTTCTCGTCTTTGATTTGATCTATTTTGTTGATTTGATGTTTTTGGTGCATAATAGCACATGCACAATTGTTCTTGCAGGGTTAATGATTATACCTGACAAATTTGGTGTAGTAAGACTACTGTGGTGGTCGCAGTAGAGGCGAAAATGCGGCAAAGAACTCTAGGTTTTCCCTCTCTCTCTCTCTCTCTCTCTCTCTCTCTCTCTCTCTCTCTCTCTCTCTCTCTCTCTCTCTCTCTCTCTCTCTCTCTCTCTGAAATGCAAATGAGCTTGATATGCCCCATTCTGACTATATGTTCCCAACCTACCCGGTAGGCTTTATGGATACTTACCTTGATTGCTCATATTTTTTTGTCAAACCATGAACGGTTCATCATTTGGAAATTTGATCATCAAATGGCTTTTAATATGTAGTTTTGATCCCTCATAGGTTGATCAAAATTTGACAGGTGCCAAACCTTTCCACATTTTCCATGTCTGAAGCCCTTGCTTTGTTGATTCGATGTTTGCTTTCAAAACTCAATCTCATCTCTCCTGGCTCAACTTATTAATTCTTTTGTTTTTTCTAGCTTTTTTAGCTTGAGTTTAAGAGAAAATTACCAATAAATATTGTTATTTCGTAAGAAATTATTATGCTCACTCATGTATACATCATCTCAGTGTAGCATCTTACTTCTCATGAATTTTGCAATATGGCTCAATAATATGTTTAAAAGAGATCATGAAAAGGTAAACAATTATCAAGAAAACTTTATATACAAAGTTATGATCATCTTGTTGCTAGTTTTTGTTACTTCCACCTTTCCATTTTGAGTCATCCTCAACGAAGATATGATGTGGTATATGGGCGGAACAATGTGTCTATGCAAGCCAGTGTCATGTGGCCCTGTTATGCAAATTGAAAAGATGCATAGGGTAACAATATGTTGTGCGAGATGGGGGTCCTAAATTATCCCTTCAAGGGCTTTTGTTGGCGAGGTTTCTTTGAATCTATTAGGCCCGAATAAAAAGAATTTGGATAAGACACGCACATTCTTTGATGGTAGAGGTTGGTAACCATGACATGATATTTTTTTTTGTTGGTTTGGTTTCTTTTGGAATCCAGGTGAGTTACTTTGATTGGTAGCATGGAGATTGTGATCCATGCCTTTGTCAATGTTGTTTTGGTCATTATTGCCATGTTGTTGGTGTTAATTTCTTTTTGTTTTGTTTGATTGGATTTGATATCCAAGGAGAAGTGATTGATTGGCCATTGGAAGCCTCCTATTCTTTGGAATGAGAAGGATTTGCGTTTGAAGAAGTAGATCCAATTAGTTGCATTTGAAAGTGTGTAAAATTGCTTTTGGGAATTCATAAGTGTTAAGGATTTGACTGCATCACGATCTTCTTGACCCAAACCTTTCTGACTGCCTTGGTGGAATGTGAAGGTGTAGTTTCAGGTTTTCCTAAAAGGGGTTGAATTTCCCAAAAGTGATCTGTTTGTGCCAATGGAGTAGTGAAGTATATGTCATTGAAGTTGTCATAGGTTTCTTAGCGGGTAGAGGATCCCTTTTTACCCTACGACATCTTTCCAAAATGGATGACTAATCCATTTGGTGCTTGAGAGACATAGCTGTCGCAGGCATGTTTGCTCTTTAGTCCATTTTAGTCTCCCAAGTAGAGTGACAACTTCTACTTTTTGTTTGAGAGACTTCGTCATCACAAATATGATTCTAAGCATGCATACTAGTTAAATTTGTGCACAATAAAAAGAGAACTAGTCTTATAAGACAAAAACATTGGTTATTTAAAAGAAATTTGTACGTTTGCTTACCCTAATGTAGACTTGTAAGCATTGACAAGGTTCATATTATCCTTAAGTTGTATTCCTTGCATCCATCTAGCATCTTCAAAAGGATACTTTTTGAACTTAATAAGATGCCGTCGAATAATCTTACCATGTTGTAGTACCTTGTCTTCATGCCAAAGGATAGCTTTGGGTTGCAACACCTCTTGGTCTTTGATTAGGGTCTTGAATAATTGGTTCACTTGATGGCTCTCCTTTGTAGGGCTTAAGTAGGCTCACATGAAAAGCATTGTGTAAGAGCCAATGGGTGGGCAACTTGATTTGATAATCCATCTCATTGATTGGCTTCAAGATTTGAAGAGGAGCATAGTATCTTTTTGCTGATTTATCATAATACTTTTGATGGCCCATAGGATTTTTTCTCGTCATTTGCCTCTTGGGAAACTTAAGTAAGACCCAATTGTTTTCTTTGAACGCTAAGGCCCTTCTATGTTTGAGAATCAGCTTTTTCTGTTTGTTGAGAGATGGATATAGCCTCCTTAATCTTTTGAAAAGATTCTTGTAGGTCACGGCTATACTCATCGGCAGCAAGAGAAGATCTTCCCATGGACTTTAAGTAGCCAGGGACTTTTAGGTCTTCCCTCGCTGATTTCAAAAGGTGCTTTTCTCATAGAAGTATATACAATATTATTGTACACATACTCTACAAGAGTTAAGTACTTTTCTCATTGTGAGCATTGATCTACTTTTGTAACATAAGTCTTTAGTAGATTGAGTATCATAAGATTGGCTGTCTCACTTTGGCCATCCATTTGTGGGTGAGAGACAGAAGAGAAATTCAATCTTGCCCCTAGATTTTCAAAGAGACCTTTCCAAAAATTAATGGTCATTCTAGGATCTCTATCCGACACAATGGATGTTGGCAATCCATGGTGTTTGAAAATCTAAGATATGAAGAGAGTTGCCATTTGGTGTGCCTTAATAGTCTTTTTGACAGGAATAAAGTGTGCTTGCTTACTAAACCATTTGACTATTGTCTATATTCCCGTATTCCCATGGATAGACTTGGGTAATCCAAAGATAAAATCCATCTCCCATGGTGAATTAAGGATTGGAAATGCCTAGAGTAATACAGGTTCATTCCCTCTATCATACTTGGTCTTTTGGCATACCACACATTTTGAAACATGTTCTTGTATGTCTACTTTCATGGTAGGCCAATAAAAGTACGTCGCTACTCCTCAAAGAGCAGGTTGAATGTCTCTATGCCCGGTATAGGGAGAAGCATGGGATTCATACATAACCTTCTCACGAAGGGAGTGGGTAACACATAGCCTATTTCTGTGGATAAAATAATCATCCTTCAAGGTGAATGGTTCCTCTTTCTTTCCCAAAGAAAGAGCTGACATTATGTCAATAAATTGAGGGTCATTAGTATACTCATCCATCATAGAAGATAGATCATTGTGAGATGTTATAGACATCGCATTAACTTTCGGTTGTTGTGAAAGTGCATCGGCCACTTGATTGTGCTTACCAGCAATATGAAAATAAAATTGCAAAAGAAAATTTGCCCACCTCATTTGTTTGCTGGAAATCTTGGTTTGCATTATGAAGTATTTGAGACTTTGATGGTCTATTCGTAAAATAATGGGAGTCCCCAATAGATAGTGCTTCCATGTATCTAGGGCATGTAGAATAGCTAAAGGCTCTTTCTCATAAATTCCCAAGACCCGTTCATCCGTATTGAGACTTCAGCTCTCATATGCTATGGCATGCCCTTCTTGAAGCAAGATTGCTCCAAGGCAGTCACCACACGCATCACATTGGACCTCAAATGGCTTTAAGAGATCCAGAAGCATGAGGACTGGTTGGGAGGTAAGCTTCTCTTTGAGCTTGTCAAAAGAATTTTTCTCCTTAGAAGTTCATGAATACTTAATGTTTTTCTTTGTTAAGTCGTGTGATGGTCCTGTTATTTAAGAACATTTTGCTATGAAGCCTCTTTAGTATGCACACATGCTAATAAGCTTATTAACTCATGTAGATTCCTTGGATTAGGTCATGCTTTTATTACCTCCAACTTTGATGGATCCATTTGGAAACCATCTTGAGAGATAATATGACCTAAGTATTGAATCTCTTGAAGGAAAAATTCTCTTTTCTTTTGGTTGAGAAAAAGCTTGTTCTCCCTCAATGCTTGAAAGATCACTTGGAGATGTTGCTTGTGTTCCTCCAGGGACTTGTAGTAGATGATGATATCATTAAATAACACTCCAATGAATTTGCGGTAGGGTCTAAATATTTTCTCCAGTAGACGATTGAACGTGGCTGGTGCATTGGTCAAGCCAAAAGGCATGACTAGATATTCATAAAGATCAAACATTGTACGAAGCGCGATCTTTAGATATCTTTATCCACTATCCTTATTTGATGATAATCACTTTTAAATTCAATCCTACTGAAGCAGGTAGAGCCTTGTAGATAATCAAACAAACCTTCTACCCAAGGCACAAAAAAATTGTTTTTAATAGTGATATGGTTTAATGCTTGATAGCCCACACACATACGGCATGTACCATCTTTCTTTTCCACTAAAAGGGCTCTAGAGCAAAAGGGAGAGGAGCTAGGACTCACCATACCTTTGTATACCAATTCTTGTACTTGCCACATGATCTCCTCCTGTTGATCTTGGAAAACTTGATAAGGAGGGTTGTTAGGCGGTGAGCTTCCTGGTAGGAGCTCAATTCGATGGTCATCATCCCCTTGTTTTGGGGGTAAGTCCATAGGGATATCATCAATGAACACATCTTGGAATCCTTTTAGAAAATTAGACAAGTCTAACTCTTCTTGATTCCTACCATTTACATGTGATAAAACATAAGGATCTTTTAGGGACTCTTTGAAAAAGATCATGTACACAGAAACTGAGCTCTTCATTGATTTATCAAAAGCAAGAGGATTTACAAGTGGTATAGTACGACCAGACTCACTAGCATCTATATACATGCTCTTTCCCCTCTAGGTGAAGTAGATTCTCCTTTCAGGAAACTTCATGTTGACAGCCATGCAATTGAACCATGGTGCCCCTAGGATTGCATCCTCATGTTGGAGAGGAGAGATGAAAAATTCAATTGAACCATGGTGCCCCTAGGATTGCATCCTCATGTTGGAGAGGAGAGATGAAGGCATCATGCTCCCTTACCTTTCCCCAAGCATAAGAGAGCAATGATCCTTTGCAGTGAGCATCCTCTTTTGGAGCTTCAATGGTGGAAGGTCTAGGATTCTCATTGTGGGCATTTCTCTTGAGGCAAGAATAATAGCCATGTCCTTGCTCCCCACACCTAAAACATTTGTGGTCCTTGCAAAAAGCTTCAAGATCTTTAGGAGATATTTTATTTTTACCTTTGTAGAGTCTCTTTTCCTTGGACCAATTGTTGTTGTTGTTGTTATTGGAATTTCCTTGGGAATAATTTTGGGCATTGGTTTTTCCCTTTGCATCACTCTTGTCTTTGTTTTCCATGGGCTTGACATCCTGTCTTGCCCCTTGTTGGAAATTGATTCTTGAAGAAAACATAGTTGTGGTGGATTACTTCAGTGATAGAACCAGGCCATTGGGAATTGACGTACTCAAACATCTCTTCAGGTAATCCCGTACAAATTTGTTACTTTTGCTTGCTGAAGTCTGTCTTTTGAAAGACAGTAGCCTTGAGATGTAAATACCAAAACTTGTCTACATATTTGTGGATAGACTCATGGGAGAGAAGTTTCAAACTTTGTCATTCGGTAAGCACTTTGTCCTTTGCATTGCTTGCAAGAAATTGCTTCACAATGGAAACTCATAGAGCTTTCCATGTCTTTAGGGCTTTGCCGATGCCACAAAGGCTAGCCCACCATTGACGAGTTGATTTATGGAAGTGCATAGCTACATGTCATAGCTTGGAGGACTCCATAAAGCCCTCGTCTCCAAAGGCCGCATCAAATTTCTAGATGAAGGCCAATACTTTGTTGGTAGCACCAAAGGTATAGGTAAGAAAAGAGATATTGTTTCCTCCCTCTTTGAACTTCTTGAGCTTTTGTGACCTTCACCATGCAAGGTAAGATTTGCGATGTCCTCCCCTCTTGTATCCTCTAGGAGAATAACCATAGCTTTCGTCAGAAGAGGAGGAAGGTGAAGAAGAAGGAGAATAGGGTGACCTCTTTCTTGCCCTTTTCTTCCTTTGTTTCCTCTATTCCCTTTCAAAGTGACAAGGAGAAGGACTGTGGGTTGACCATTTCCTCTTGTGAGGAGTTGGCGACCGTCTAGACCACCGTTTTTGTGGAGCCACATCTTCGAGGTAACTTAGGGATTCCTTACATTCTTGTTCTTTGGATTCCTCATCTTGTATGGGAGAGAGTCTTCTTTTGGGTGTCTCATCAAGAGGCCTCCTAAGCTCTCTCTCTTCTTGGAAGGGAAGGGAAATTCCGTAAGGACAAAGTTGTTAACTTCGGCCTACAAAGCAGGGTTGCCCATAGCTTGTTGTAACCTAATAACAAGATAATTGACAAACATGGAGGAGGCATCATTAGCACCTTCATGTGCAAAATCAAAGTTATCAATGTTCATTCTACTCTCTTGGTTATTCTCAGCCATGCTAATTATACTTACGTATAGAATACTTTGTGCATTTTCTTAGTGTATTCTTTGGCAATTCAAAACCTTAGTTGCTACTCCTCTTAGCCTTTGAAAATCAGCACTTAGGCATCTACACCCACGACTCGAATTTCTTCATTATAGAGAGTAGTGCAGTGGGTCAAATATTGTAGAATTGTTGAGGGATAGCTCCTTTTGGATTTCTTATGGCTCAATAATGGTAAAGTCATAAGAAGTCTAAAAAGATCCCATTATTAAGACCAAAGCTCCCGAGGTGTGCACCATATCCCACATAGTGGGCTCAACAAACCCGATAATAGATCCTAGTCCCACTTACCCTAATATCATCAACCATTAATAGGCTACTTAAGGACCTCTCTTCTTAAGCAAGAAAAGAGAAACCAAATGCTTTGATACTAATGTAATGGAAATGGACTATGACCTTTGAGAATAGCAAAATTAAGAGAGTTACAGAGAACATTTTTGTGAGACTTCTTTGAGAGCATAGAGGGTGAACTTTTAATTGACGGTAGCAACATAATCAGTACTTAATTAACTTGGCATGAACAATAATTTTTCAAGAGAGAGAGTTTAGAGAATTTGACAACAATTTAGGACCTGATTTATGTGGAGCCGGTCCCTCCTCCAATAGACATTTGTATTATAGATTCTCCCATCAAGAGAGACTTGGTACAATACAATATTTGTGTTCCTTGTGACCTAGGTGATGCAATGAAGATGAAAACAGCCATGCATCACTAGCATAACATAGAATTTATAAAAAGAATTAACTATCCAAGCCTCATTCCCAAGGCCTCAAACACCTTCTAAGGTGGAGAGAGCTAGCGGGGAATGAGGGCAGGGAAGAGGAAGAAGAATCATTCATAGGAGAAAGAAATAGGTCCTCACTTATCATCACTCTTCTTGCTAGCATATTAATGAAGACGGAGAAGATGGCAAGCTTAAGCATTGAAGCATGGTTCTTGGTTGGATTTTCATGTCATAGCCAAGAGTGTTGGTGTAGGCTCTCAACTTCTCTACTAGATTGGAGCAAGAGATGGAGCTCTTGCACTTTGCACCACACAATGAGTGTCTGTGTGAGTGTGTGTGGGAGAGTATACCCCCCTTCTTGCTTTGGTCGACCCCCCCTTGTAGCTCATGCTTGAAGCTCATTGGACCCCTCCAGGCCTAGACAATCATATGCAAGAGGCATATGAATCAACAAGGGTAGTCTTGGGAGAGGACTTGATAAATGCAAAAAAAATTATTTAAATCAACTAATTTATTATTGGACCCTTGGGAGGCCAACCAACAGACTCTAGGCACACTCTGAGGGCAACATGGAGAGGAACTTGACAAGTGTCCTATTTGCCTTCTTGGTACAAAGCTTGCCTTGTGTGAGTGAGTGTGTGTGTGTTCTCTCTCTAGCCCCTACAATTAGGGCTCACCCCCTCATGAGTAGGGATTTGATTTGACTTTTTGAACACCTTACTCTCAAGAACCTTAGTCATGGAGTACCTTAGCACCTTATTCATAAAGCACGTCAAGCACCTCAAGCACCTTAGTCAACAAGCATGACAAGCACCTCAAGCACCTTAGTCAGCAAGCACGACAAGCACGTCAAGCTTGGTCCGGGTTCCCACCTCAAGCACAACCCTAGCTTACCTAAGGTCAAAGGACTTTTAACACAACCATTGGAGGTCTTTAATGAAGCTAACTCTAAGGTCTTTAAGCTCCATTAGGCCTTTCTCTTTGACAAATCATCTCTCTTTGGACCCCTTTACCATTTGCCCCATGTCTAGATAGACCCAAAAGCACATGTCTATATTCTAACACTTGTTCCCGTCTATTATTACACATTAAATGATTAGTTTAATATGAGAAAATCATTTGGGTCGGTTAGATATTAGATTTTATGACATTCTGCTCCTCCTATAGTTTGTCCCACATCTCTATTTTTGTCATATCGCAGGTGGGAGGGAGATCTTTTCTAAGTCTTTGCAACTGAATTTTATATTGCCCAACACTGTCCTGACCTTGTGATGGGGGTCAAATTATCGGATCCTTATAGGAATCAACAACTCATACTAGCCTCACCTCGTAGCCTATGCTCTGTGTTCTCCCATATAGCACTTTTAAATACTTTAATGAAGACATCGAATGGCACGCATAATAATTTTATTTTGAGCTAGCGTCATCTTTGCACTAGAAAATAAAAAAAAACGTACCAAATACAGTTTCATGGGTGCACCGGCACTCTCACACTAGTTTAGACAAACCATAACCGTGACTTGAAGACTTCAAAAAAATGGCTAAGATTATATTGATACAGATTGAAAACCATTTTCACTTTAACATGCTATGTTTACTCGTGTAAAATGCAAAAAACAAGTTACTCTTAAGAAAACCATTCAAATCAAACAATACAGGTTAAAAACCAGAAATATTTCAGTATATTTTCTAGAAACCATAAGACATGAGTTTATGTTTTGCATGTTGCACTCTCACACTAGTTCAAGCAAACCATACCCTAACTTAAAGACTTCAAAAAATTGTGCAAGATTATATTCATTCAGATTGATAATCATTTTCACTTTAAAATGCTATGTTTAATCATGTAAAATGAAATAAAAACAAGTATCTCCTAAGAAAATCATCCAGATCCAACGGAAAAGGTTAAAAATCCAAAACATTTCAAAACTTAATACTTTAAAAAAATGAACTGCACATGCACATACAAATTATATGGCATTTGTACGGTCGTATTAATGACGTGAACTCCACATTTATGCAAAAAAATGCTTCTAACAAACAATACTCAACTAGCCACGTTACCAACCAAGTGCCACCCAAATCTAAAGAGCAATATTGGCTTGCATACAAGCATCATAGAGCCACGTTACCGACCGATGTCCATATGTTTTTTTGGAAAGGGAAAGGGAAGTTGACTCACCATAAGGATACTAGAATCACCACGTTACCAACATAGTACACAGACAGTGAGCCAATACTTACCACAAGGACACAAAAGGCACGGTACCACACAATGTACACACACACACACACACACAAAACACACACCTAGGTCGTGTGGTTAGGTACTCCATTGCTACGACGTAGAGAATGCTCCCACACGACCCCCTCTCTCCTCTCAACATACTTGTGAAGGTGTTTGTCTCTCTCTCTCTCTCTCTCTCTCTCTCTCTCTCTCTCTCTCTCTCTCTCTCTCTCTCTCTCTCTCTCTCTCAGAGTGGCTCAAGAAATAATACCCAACGGGCTCGATCGGGGCCCTATATATATTATGTTGCAGGCCTGCCAGGCATTAGGGTTTTCTCGGTGGGCCTGTAGGGAAAACACTAATGCCGGATAGACCCACAAGGAAAACCATTTTGCCCGTAGGATTTTTGTGGGTTTACAGGTTGCTCTTGACCGGTTTGTTTGTGATAATGTTAAGTGTGATTATGTAAATATGTTAAATAAGACCTTGTGGTCACACAAAATTTTAGGTAATTATATAAATATTAAATCCATGTTTGCTAGCAATGAAACCTTAATTAGCTTTAACTTGCCTTAGGCATAAACTCCCCCTTTCATAGGTTACATCTTTGGGTGCATAAGCAACCATCATTTTCACGTAAATATTCAAACTAGAATGCTTATAAAACCAAAATTAAGGAGAAGATTATTAACATGAAACAACACAATACTGAGGGCTAGATTTAATAAGGCCGACTCCCCCTCAAAAGGCTTTTTACTACCATTAAAATAAAATACTTGCATTTTTAAAGAAAAATTAAAGCTTATTTACTATCTCATTTGGTCATTTTAGGCTAAAATAATGCCAAAATTAAGCTTAAAAACTAGAACACTAGTTATAAAAATTAAGAAATTATTATCGATAATTCTCTATTAGAATAACCAAAGATAATTAGAAAAACTTCTCCTAGTTTTTCTAGTTATTATTAATAAATTATCTTTTATATATATTAAGCAAAAAATAACAAGGATAATTCAATTAACTATGAGATAATTATGAAAAATAGCTCTTATCTATATCTACCTATGTTAATTACTAGAGATATATTTAATCTATGAACTAGGCATTTATGCTAAAGTTAGTTCTAAAATAAGGAAAATATACCAAACAATCACAAAAAATTAAGAGAATGCATTTGATAGCCTTAGTGCATTCTTGGATACTTTGGGAAATTAGAAGAGGCAAATAAAGTAATCTAAGTGTAGTAGCTATCATTTAAATATACTATGATACCACATAAAAGAGTTTGAGATCAAGCGATAGATGACCATGAGGTTGATAAATCAACCTAAGTTTAGTAGCTATCGTTTACACATGCTATGACACCACATAAAAGAGTTTGAGATCAAGCAATGAATGACGATGAGACTGGTCTCAACAACCTAGCAACACCAATGGAGGAGGAAAGGAATGTTTGGGAGATATTGGTTGATTAGTAAAGAATGAATGTCAAACCTTTTGGTATGGTTCCTTTTAAACTCTCTTCTTACTAGCATTGAGATCAACTGATAGTTTTTGTGACATGAGATAATGCCCAAGGTGCATTGTTTCCAGTGTGATGGGATCATGTCCAAGTCGGCCTAGCGGACTACTACGGACTTCTTGTTTTGTCTTCGCATGAGATGATTCCAGTTTGACATCGTTGTTGCTATGTCGGGAGTACGCCCATGTTGTCTTAGAAAGTTACTTGTTGAGAAACATGAGACACTTAGAATGGCAAGGTTTTTTGATAATGTATATATATATCTATCATGATTCTGCAAGTAGAATTTTTTAAGAGAAACCCATTCCAATAGTGTCTTGGAGGAAAATGATCCAACTTGTTTTCAAAATATTGATTAAGTATTGTTTGTATGGTTGTTAACAAATGTGAGTCCTAAACTAATAAATAACTTGAATGGTTTTTTTCATAATTTGATAGTAATTAGAAAAAAAAAATAGAAGTAGTCTAAGTACGTTGTGAAAGCGAAAGAATGATACCACAACGGTAACATTCAATGGACAATTGGACCCAATAACTCAGGTAGCTTTTCAAAGATTTCTTTTATTCTTGTTAGCATAACTAATGTCATGCCTTAGAAACTAGAGCTACTTGATGGTTGTGAAGGCTTTAGGTTAAAAGGTGCAAGTTTAGCTACTCTGGAGCATGCACATTCCAGGTTGACTTCTTATTAGATGTGTAATGTCATAGGATATGTTGAAGCTCAAAGTCCTATGCATCTTGATTTGAGGATTTGAGGTGTTGAGACTCACGAACCCATAGTATACGTGTAAAGTATAGAAAGTAGAGCATCAACTATTGGGTTATGGTTTTTCCTTAGTTTTCACAATAATATGAGATAAGACCAACCCTTCCCTATTGCTTCATGCCTAAAGCTACAGGTGAATTTCCACTAGGTCTTTTAGTCTATGGAAATAAGTTTGGAGACTCATCAAAGGGACCTCATACTTCAACTGGTTAGGAGACCTCATATATATGGAATACTAATATAGGTTCCTAAAATTTCAAACATTATGTGATAATCCTATAGAATGAACTTTGTAATCTTAGAATTACCTTTTGACTTCTTCTACAAAGTTGTAGAACTAGAAAAGAACTAAGTTTTGATTTATTTATTTTTGGCAATATAGCCTTGTATGAGCAAGTTATAATCGATTTAGTGTGAAGGCTACTTTTTCCTCCTTTTCAAAAATCGTGACTTTGAACTTTTAGGAGGAGGTGAAAGAGTCATGTGGGACGAGTGTCTAAGCTCACTCCTATCTTATTGCAGACATAGCGAGAACCACAAATAGAATTTTCAATCCATGGGATGAAGCTGAGTCAACTAGTACATGGAGGCTACAAGGGGTTATCAATCTCTTGGAAAACAATAGACAACTCGCATCTAACTCAAGCTACACTCAAATGATTGAAATCACCAAAAGCTAGTCGATAAATCGGCAAACAAATCATAATCGTTATAGCATCAAACGACATCCAAACGTTATGAAACTTTTGAGAAATGTTTATAATGACCTAACCACACATGCTTATGGTCTCAAATCTCACTTTAGTTCAAGTGCAAAAATCTTGATTATTAACAGCAGTGAGTTTTTGACCCAGTCGTTTTCGACCCAGAATGCATCTAAATGCTTAGCAATGATGCCCCAATACCCCGTCTATACTTATTTTATGATTTTTAAGCTTAAACTCCTACTTATGATGAAATTAGGCCGCGGGTCGGCAATGCCAAAAGCTACGGATTACCATGAAATGCTTACGTCAATGCGTAGAGCTCTTACCTGCAATTGCAACGCAACAGACGGCACTGCAATAATGTGACAACCAGGAAGGTTGATACAATCTAGAAGCTTGTAGCCCCTGCTCATCAATTACACTGTTTATCTGGAAAGTAGGAGTTACAACATTCCCGATTCATCAAAATAATAAGTGTTTTTATAATAAAAGCTTCAAAAAATGTTATCTGAGTTAGCTTGCTGCTACATTCCCCCCCTCGTCGACTGTGTCGTCCCTTGACATAGCTTCATGGACTAAAGTAGTCTTCGGGTTTATTGCTAGCCCAAGGGGATTAACTCTATATATAAAACAGAACGCCACCTGCGAGCGGACAACCTTGATAAAACCCTTATATACGACTCCTATTGGGGAATATGACCCCCCTTTCTACGCTTATATGACAATCAATGAAGAAAACTATCATACCCCTATCTTACATATAAAATTTAGGTCTCACATGATCTAACTAAGTAAAACTAGTCAAAGAGTGTGTAGCATAGTGAATGGCAATGTACTAAGGAACCACTTCTTATGATAACTAGGTGTACCCTCAATATGTCTTAATTTGAGTTTCAAACTATGTGTCCGATCAGCCTGCACTCTGGCTACTCGTCCAATTCTGAACCATTTAAATTACTCAAAAAACATGGCTATAAAGTTCTGTTAGGTCTTTGTATAAATTTGCATCTATGCAAACTCTTTATAGCTTTCATCTCTCAACAAATGAACTATAATCACAAAACAAGCAGTTGATATAAAGCAATGTTAGATCTTGCATGTATCTTTGTGGCTATTGACTCACAAGTTCAAGGGAAAGACTCTTTTGGGAAGACATGATTTTGAAACACAAAAATGTCCTCTCATTTTTCCATTTTCTCACTCCCCCCCCCACATAAATATGATACCCCCTCCCTTATTTTTAAACTTGGGAGATAAATTATTGGGGACGTGCCCCTAACTTATACACTTACTTCACTTGTAAAAAAAAACCCCTCCCCTGCACTTACGTGGTGCGGTAAGTTTTCCATGGTGAATCCCACGGGTGGCTAGCGAGGTGGTCTTTAAGCACATGTAGGGCTTTTTCATATCTGATTCATCTTTCTTTGCCATGGGACTTGCAAAAACTGCATGGTGACTCTCTTTTTAAGTTCAATGGCTGAATAGCCAACAAACCTTCATGTAAGGTTGTTGATCATTGGCCCAAATATCTTCGTTCGCCATGTGAAGAAACCTGCATAGAATGCCTCTGCAAGTGCCAACATATTGCTAGATGGCAAAAACATACATCTGGTGTAGAAGTTGTAGAGGACTTCTTCTGAAGGCTGTCCACTTAAATCATAACATAGATCTTTGTTGCCTTCGAGGAAAGACATCCATGGTGCTCCTACTTGCTCAGGCTCGTGAAAAGTTTCAATGCAGGTGAGGAGCATTTTGCAGATCTTATAAAGCATTGCACATGAGAGGTCAAGGAGGCTCTTGAAGAAGATCATGGTGCCCGTTAGGGTTTTCACCATGTATTCTTCTATTGTTGGTCCCTACTGTGGAGCTGGTAGTTGTGGGTAAATCGGCCATGTTGGCCTCTTTGTTTTTGGTGCATTGTGTGTCTGTCGTGTCCTTACCCTTGTACTCTTTCCTTGCTGGTCCCGACTGTGGAGCTAGTAGTTGTGGGTAATTCAACCATGTTGGCCTCTTTGTCTTTAGTGCATTGTGTGCTTGCTGTGTCCTTACCCTTGGTACAGGTTAGAATGTAGGGTCCTTTTGTAGGGCTGCAGGTGCTCTTGTGAACAGAATGAGGTATCTAGAGTTCTTGTTTAGCCAGTTTTTTCTCCATTTTGGGTGGATATCATCTGAGCCTTCTGCCCGCATATCTTTGTAAAGTCTTTCTTTAACTTGTAGTAGCTCCACATTTATCACTGGATAGGGTAGTGATTGTTGATGCCATTGAGCATTGATTTGGTTGGGAGTGAGCTGAGTTACATTTACTGAGTTGAGAACTCTCAACTCCCAATCCATTACTAATTTCCATTTAGTATCTGCTTCTTGGACAATTTGCTCTTTTAGTGCATCTTCCTCAACTTCAGAAAGCTGGACCATTGGCACTTGCTCGGCTTCAGTGATTGGTACTTGAAAATATGACTCTCATGTAAGCCCCTCTGACGACTATGTTTCCATATCAGCAAAAGAGACTGAGGGTATGTTGATGTTTGGTTGTTCAGAGGTTCCTGCCTCATCCTGAGTCTCTGTTTGTCCCTCTCGTAGCAGTTGATTGACTCTCTTTACTTCCTCTATTTCCTTGAGTAGTTGCTCTTCTCTTTGAACCCACATCAATGCAAGGTCTTCTCAGAGGTTCAGAGGTTCCTGCCTCATCCTGAGTCTCTGTTTGTCCCTCTCGTAGCAGCTGATTGACTCTCTTTACTTCCTCTATTTCCTTGAGTAGTTGCTCTTCTCTTTGAACCCACATCAATGCAAGGTCTCGTCTTTGTATTTGTTCCAATTTCAGCTCAAGCTCAAGGTCCTTGTTCCTCTTTTCTAAATTCTTGTAGACTTCATATGTTCCCTTGATTGAGGCTACAGTGGGGTTTTCTCTTATCTGTCTTAGAAATGTCGCTTGATCATTGATCTGTTGCTCGAAGTACTGCAAAGAGGCGTTTATGACATCTAGTTGCACTTGGATCTTTTGTACTGACAGAGTGGTGGTTAATAGCTCATTGGTTACTTCTATCAGTTGTTGATCTTTGCTCTTGTATGAATCAGATAACTTTGTCAAGTGCTCTCCCAGATCCTCCATCTCTTTCTGTTGTTTCTCCTTTGCAATCTGGTGTATTGCTACTTCATTTTTCAGCTCTGTAATTTGTCCTTGAAGATCTTCAATGACGTTCATTCTGTCTTCTAGCTCTTTTTGTAGAGCATCAATCACTTGCTCTAGCTCTTTAGCCTTGGCACTGCGGCTAAGTGCTGCAGTTCACATCTTATTTTTCATCAACTACATTTGCTTTGCATATTCATTCACTTGCATGATGACTTCATCATTTGTTTCCCAATCTTCAGGCTTGACTAGGGGTTGTTTAGAAGTTTGGGCCATTTCAATTTGTGGCTCTTTTGTTGGTGCAATGGCTTCTGCTTGTGGCCGTGGAGGTGGTTCTATTTCTTCTCCTTGAGGCTTCGTGGATGCCTCAACTGCTTTTGCTTGGGATGTTGTATAGGAAGATCTTGCTTTAGCTGTTTCAGCTTCCTTGGGTTATTCAAAACTTGCTTCTTCCTATTGTTCAGGCTCTTTTTCTTTTGCTATGTTGTCTTCATTGGATTTATCTATTGGTGAAGACCTTGGACTTGGCATGGGCTAGTCTTCTTGTTTCGTAGTTGGTGAAGAGAGCCGTGGAGACATCTCCTTGTGGTCATGATGTGACATAGTTGGTGAAGAGAGCCGTGGAGACATCTCCTTGTGGTCATGATGTGACATAGTTGGTGAAGAGAGCCGTGGAGACATCTCCTTGTGGTCATGATGTGACTCACTTTGTTGAGCAGCTTGCGCTTGTCAATGTTGCTCAGTCGCTTCTTCCATTGCTTTTCTTTGAGCTTCTTGAGCTTCCTTCAGCTTTAAAGCTTTCGCTTTCGCATACATCTGCTCAAGGAAATCTTTGGGATCCTCTGGTCCTTTCCTTGCAGGGTTTTTTGGTTCTTGGTCCCTTTATATCTCTTGGACTCCATCTTTTGGGGTCCTCACTTGCAGCTTGGTGGCTCCTTTTGTATGTCTGCTTTTCTCTTTCAAATATGGCCTTCTTTTGCTGCGGTTCCTCTTGGTGAGCTGCTACTACTTTCTTTTCATTGCTTCAATCCGTGCCCTTCTTTCTTTGTTGTCAGATCTTTCATTTCTATGGGCTTCATGGGAACTTTTTGAAGATTCCTCATCTGACTTGTGCACTCTCTTTGTTGATCGAGTGGTCCTTGGAGAAGGTTGAGCTGACATGATCCAGGTGTTCTGATCTGGGGCTGGCGACAAATTGTCGGCCATTCCAATAGCATGATATGCTATTCTTGTTAGCACTTCTGGAGCACACAGATATGTGATCTTTTCCTCTTTATTTGTGCCCTTCAGTGTTGTAAGCACATATTGTGCATGATCTATTTCTTGCCTAGTTGTTGACTTCAATACTTGAGTGAAAGTAGTCGCAACCGCATGGTTTGGAGTTGTGTACCGTGGCGATCTCTTTGAGAGGAAGTGGAAATGTTGATGGTGGAGGCGATCTGGTTCCTCCACTTGCCTTTGGATTAGATCAAAAAACATAGAAGCAGCAATATCTTTGGTAAAAGTACCTACTATCTTTCTATCTCTTGCCCGCATAGTCATACCTTCTGTTGGCAACTTCAGTGCCTCGACCACTATTTCTTTAGTGATCACCAGTTCAACTTTTTGCCCTTGTTGATCTGTGATTTGGGCCGACCCATCTTCCTTGATTGAGGATAGCAATTCATATGCTTTTTGGAAGTCCACCGTGCATGGTTCCTGGTCGTAGAAATCTCTTAGCCCTAGCCTTCTGTTGGCTTCCTTGGTGTCTGCCTTTGCCGCTACATCATATACCTCCTTAGGTAGCATTTGCAATCCTACCTAGTGTCCTTCTTCGCTCTTGAATCTGCTAGTGAAAACATTGTGTTGTTTTCTTCGAGCTATTCTTTAGACAAATAAGTTGCCTTGCTATCTTCACTAAGCTTGGATCTAATTGGTATGGTGGCAACTCTTGTAGCTTTTCTTTCTGGGATACCCTCGGCCGCTTACATTGCTCCTCTTAAGTGAATACAGTTTCAAAGCTAGAAAATTTTACAAATTCCGCTCTGAAATGTGAATTGCTGACAAATGATGTCCATTTTGCTTCAAATCAATTTTGGAGAATGCATAGATGCATAAAAACATGTAGAGATCAAAATCATACAGTTTAGGCAAAAATTGCAACAAAAGTAAATAATCGTGCTTATTTACAACCGGGGATTTTTTCCAACTTTTTGCATTTTTGACATCATAGGCTTGAAACATATGGCATTTAGGGACTCTAAGTGAAGTGTGGGCTCATTTGAGTGCACTGGGTGGTGCCAAATTTAGGCTTTTAGACTCTAAAACAGTAGATATAGAGGGATTTTGAGTTTTTGAGATCCAAAGTTGCTCAAACTTGATTTGTGGGCTTGGGACATCATGTTCTTTGGTCCCATAAGGTCAAAGTTGCAAATTGCACCCATTTTGACAAAAAAGTAAATAATCATGATTATTAACTTTTTCATCAAATTGTACACTTTTTATTGCAACTTGGGTCTAGGCATGATGTAGAGTATGTGTGTGTGAGATGGGGTGATTTGGATCAGAAAATGTGACCGTTAACTCAAAAATTGGATTGAAAAGACTTTGGTGCCTTTTTTCTACAAATTCAGAGTTTTTCTTGATCATTTTGGCTCATACTTGACATGTGGCATGTAATAGATGTGTACAAGTGATAGGTGAAGTGAAGAGATCAATTTCAAGCCAAACAAGCACAAAAGTAAATAATCATGATTATTTACAACAGTGACTTTTTTGTAAGAATTGACAATTTGATGACCTAAACATATTTAATACATCTAAAACAAGTCCTAAAATGAATTTGGTAAAGTTCGTAGTGTTGACATCCCTACGTGCTCTTGTCGACTCTGAAATCACCGATTTTTGTGACTAGATGGCGTGTAGAGTTGGTTAGTCACTTTTGAAGCTATGGACTTGTCCGCTACATAGTCCTGATGCTACCCATCCAATTTTGGCCCATTTGAAGTCAGTTTGACTTCATATGTAAAATTTGACGCTTTGTAGTCTTCAAAATGTTTTCTGCTATTCGAGAGCTTGCCTTGACTGTTTCCATGAAACCATCTAGGTACATTGTGTATAGACCCAATCTATAAGCTGCCTGTGGAGTCGAATTCCAATTTTGGCATATGGCAAAAATCTAGATTATTTACTTGGGACCCCCTCGACCCCAGCCAAATGTTCCTTTGGTGATATGAAATTGTTCTATTATATAGGGGCATGCTACAGTTCAAGTCTCGTCCAACTCGGTTGAGCTCACAGGCCACTATGGTCAATTTTGTGTCTAGGACTTCATGAACAGCCGGGTTTCTAGGGCTTTTTCCTGAGCCTATACTTGCTACCCGGCCATATAAAATTGTTCATTGATAAGCTTAGAACTTACCCCTCATGTCTCGTGTGAGATGACGATGTAAATGGATGACTCTAGACTCCGGAAATCGCGCGTGAAGAAGGCAAACTCTCCTCCTAGAAATGAGGTGATTTTGGGCTACCTTGGATATCTATACTCGGACTTACAAACTTTTTTTCTCCAAATTTCCCTGTTAGTCCTACTAGGCCGTGACATCTATGTTAGACTCAATAATTTCTTCAATCGGATTCCGTTAGCTCATTCCGCAAGAATTTGCGAAAGTAGGCCTGACGGCTTAATTTTGGCTTCCCGCTTCCATTTGCTGATTTGATTGAAATTTTTTGTGTCTGTTCGCCTTGTCCTTCTGATCATCAACGTATTTACATTTTCTCCATCCGAGCTCATTTGCTATTTATTATTAATTTTTGACTTATTTATTTTAAAAAATCAAATAAAATAATAAAATGCGCCAAAAAAGCAAAGTGAAAAATCGATAATTAAGAAAATCCATTGAAAAAACACTGCTTTATTGTTTTTTGGTGAATTTCTCTATTTTTAAGTCCAAATATCAAGAAGCAAAAAAGGCCATTTTTTGTTGATAGTATTTACACTCACTGGGAGATGTTATCAGTTAAATTCCCTGTTGATGATTTTGTAAGGGCATTATTAAGTAATTTTGCAAAAAATCACACGTTAACATCCACTTTTTCCTCCCTCTTCAAACATTGCCCTTGCATCTTTTGGTAAACAGAGCATGTACACTTGTTTAACACTTCAATACAAGCCTCTGAGTCAAGTTTCACTAAGTTTGAACAAGATTTTCCCAATTCACACTCAAGTTCTCGACAATCAATACATATTTCAATTTTTATCAAGGTTTTGGTAAGTTTGGTGATCCAAATTCTATAAGCCTTTACAAAAGATGTTTGTACACATACATAGAGTCTCTAGTATCAACCTTGGTCACTTTTGAGCTGAAAGTAAATAATCACAATTATTTACTTTTGGCCTAAAATGAACACTTTTTTCAATTTTTTTAGTGGACAGTCTTTTATGATCTATTTTAAGCCACTGAGTCAAGTAAAAACTTTTTTTGGCCTAAAATGTCAAAAAAACGTAAATAATCTGAGTTTTTGCAAACTCTTGAAAATTTACCTCAAATGTGTCCTTAAACTTACCCACTTGTTCATACAACTCCTGAGGTAAAATCTCCAGCCGGATTCAGGCTGATAGTCTTTTGGTGTTGTTTCAAGCCGTAGACCTGAAATTCTGTAACTTCACATAAACAACTCACAACTGATTCTTTTGGAATGAACAATGTTTTGACATTTCACCTCGGATTCTACTTACCCTACTCCTAGATTCTTCTGCAATGGGGTTGAGGAAAGTGTCCACAAACACTCGTGTTCTTGTTTTTTATGGTTTTCTAAGCTTTGATCTTAAGACTTGTCTTGTCCATCAATCATTCTCAAAATCCTAATTTAATCCTACAGTCCTACAATCTTAAAAGGTACTTAGCAAGTACAACCGACTTCCAAGCTACCTCTACACAGCGAAAAGATGACAATCTTAACCTATGCAGTTTTAAAAAGAAATTTTTGACTCTAGGTCATCCTAGAGGAAGTTAAAGGACAACTACATAAGACACTCATGTTTTTCTCTAGTTTAGGTCTCTTCAATCCCCGACAGCGGCGCCAAATGTGGGACGGGTGTTTAACCTCACTCGTATCTTTGCAGACATAGCGAGAACCATGAATATAATTGTCAATCCATGGGACGAAGCTGACTTGACTAGTGCATGGAGGCTACAAGAGGTTGTCAATATCTTGGAAAACAACAAACAACTCACATCTAACTCAAGCTACACTCAAATGACAGAAATCACCAAAAGCTAGTTGCTCATCGACAAACAAATCATAATCGTTACAACATCAAACAATATCCAAACGTTAATAAACTTTTACGACATGTTTATAAGACCTAAGCACACATGCTTATGGTCTCAAATCTCACTTTAGGTCAAGTACAAAAATCACGATTATTAACAACAGTGAGTTTTTGACCTAGTCTTTTTCGACCCAAAATGCATCTAAATGCTTATCAATGATGTCCCAATATCCCGCTTATACTTATTTTATGAATTTTAAGCTTAAATTCCTACTTCTGATGAAATTAGGCCGCGGGTCAGCCATGTCAAAAGCTATGGATTACCATGAAATGCTTACTCAATGCATAGAGCTCTTACATGCGGTTGCAACGCAACAGACGGCATTGCAATGTGACAACCGGGAAGGGAGTAGGAAGTGCGAGAAGGAGAGAAGTGAGTGTCATTAGCTCACGTTCTATGTCATTATCCAAAAACTTACAAAATACTTACAAAAATTGGCTTTTATACCTTAGCCAAGGTTTTTGTGGTCAAAACTAATAATCTGGGAGCTCCAACTAAACATAAGTTGATACAATCTAGAAGCTTGTAGCCCCGGCTCATCAATTATATTATTTATCTGAAAAGTAGGAGTTACAACATTCCGGATTCATCAAAATAATAAGTGTTTTTACAATAAAAGCTCCGAAAAATGTTATCCGAGTTAGCTTGCTACTAACAAGTCCAAAGTATGAGAGTATGAACATGGGAATTGGGTCTCTTCTGGGAATTTTGAAGAGTCAAATGAATTTTTATAAGCCCCTTGCACATTCACATACCCTTTTATCCACTTTGCCTTCCATTCCAATTTCCCACCCTCCGTGAGCCGTATTTTGTCATTTTGATCCTCATAAAACTCTTGTGAGATCTTAGGAAAAATTTTGATACTCTTATAGAGTGGCATTTATCGTTTTGAAATCTTTATGGGAATTAGAAATTATGGCATTCATCTTATCAAAATTGATGAGCATTAATTATTAGAGAGAGAGAGAGAGAGAGAGAGAGAGAGAGTAAATTTAAAGTATAACTTGATTAATGATAAACTAGCAACATAATTGAAGTGTACAAGAAGTGGCTACTTATATAGTAGCTGGATATGGCTAGGTGTATCTCTCAAGGTTCACATAAGTATCTTTTCCAAAGGTCAAGGGGAAACTCCCAAAGGACAAGAGTGGCTCCATAGAATGTGGAAAGCTAGGGTGAGTGAAAAACCTTTTTGCACTATTATGCAACTCATTTTACATGTATGCTAGGTCATGTGTCCTCACATACGCACATGATGACCCGGCTGGTGAGACTGTCAAAGAGACAATTTACACACTAGCTATTGATATAGGCCAAAGGCCACAATCCCAATAAACCTCCCCTTGGATGGTGGACTAGACTAGTGATATGCTACAAAGAGCTCAATTGCCACGAAGGACAGACTACATAGGTTATAATGTCTTGATGGACTATGTGCCACAAAGGCCAAAAAATACTCCCCTCAAACCATGAGTCTCTTAGGGCCAAGTTGTCCACAATTCCAAGTTGTTCTCAAAGATGACACAAAAAAAGAGGCTGAGTTTCAACCATATTTTTCTACAAGTTGAGATTCACCCATATTTTCCCTACAAGTTGTCACTATCACTGCCAAGTCACAAGACATTATCTTCACATCAATCCCTTCTATAGTTCTACTTTCATAATGTTGTTGTTGCTTCTACAGTTGGAAGAGGGATTTCCCATCTTTCCTTAGTGTATACATTGTTTAGATCTCCAGTGACCCTTTGCTAAATGTACAAACTTGTACCACTTCTTGACACCTTTATTTGATGTAGGACTAGATTTCATGCTAAAAATATTGATGAAAATGATATGTTGCGGCATTTGGTTCTTCATCCCAAATCCAATGTCTATACTCCATACAATTGCACACACTAATTTCCTCAATGATGGATGTATAAACATACATGATGTTGTGCTTGGATGCAAAAAATTTGGACTTGAATTATAAGAAATTTGGAGAGAGAGAGAGAATTCTTTTTCCTTTGCTTGATTTTTTATGAATCTTGAAAAAATCTCCTTCTTTGAATGCTTGGAGTTTGAAGTCAAATCATTTGATGCCTTGAAGCTCAAGAGAAGTCTCTTGAATACCCTTTGAAAATTTTGAACCATTCTTGAAAGCCTTTTGGACACTCGGCCCTTCAAAAACCTTTTGCTTGAATGGCTTTGAAGTTCTTTTTGCCTTTTTGAAAGTCCCCTTGAAGCTCTTGTTGGATGCTCCATAGAAGCTTTTGAAGACCTTTTTTGAAAGCTCGCTAGTCTTCCCAAAGACTTTTGCTTCAAAAAAACTTGATTAAGACACTATGTCTAAGCTATGAAGAGGTAGGATTCTTTGTCATGCAAGAACTATCCCTTGTGTGGGCATGGCTAATAGCCTGGGCTTTAAGGAAGAAAGTGCAAGATTGCCCCCTTTGGAAAAGTGGGGCCTCGTTGCTTGAAGAGGCAAGCGCTCAGGTGTGAAGGAGCCCCAACGGAGCCCCAACGGAGCCAAAATGATAAAAAAGGTTCAATTCAAATTGGCACGAGGTTTGGGCTTGTCTCCTAAGATCTTGAGTGAGTAGTGTGTGTAACCATCCTCATCGACCCACCAGGTGAACAACCTTTATTTAGTTTCCTCCTTGGCATTCTCTCATGGGGCGCTAGCTCAAAATAGAATCGATCCCACAACCAAGGGAGGTCAACACACTATTCTTAGTGTGCTAGCCAACAAGCCCTGGATTTCCTTGTGAGAGGCTCCAAAAAAAGGAGTGTAAATCCCGACTATGCAGCACCTCACACACACCCAATTGTGAAAATTGATTAGGGGTGCTAATGAGCTTTAAACGCAAAGCTTGGGGGATCATTTTAGAGCTTGATAAGAGATATTTGAGAGCACACACATGCATAATTAAAAAAGTTATGAAAATATTAATGAAGTCGAAGAAAAAATACTCAAAGAACAACCATGCGGGATGCTAATTATGCAAGTAGAGGATCTAATGTCTCCTTAATCAATGCTCAATGAACATGGAGAGTAGTGGCTCATTTGGGGTTGCCAAGAACGTGCTCTGACATAGGCAATTATACATTAATTAGTGGAAGATTAATTAAAAGTATGTTTAAATTAATAGGATCTAATTAGCAAGACTAGGAACTACCCCTTAAAAGGGTGTGGCTAATAAGGGCTTCAAGGAAGTAAGTGCGGGGCGATCACATGAGAAGCAGTCCCAGTGGAGCCAAAAGGACAAAATAATTTCAATTCAAATCGGTGTTAGGTTTGGGCTTGCCCCCTAAGGTCTTGAGCATGCAGTTTGTGCAACCCTCCTCATCGACCAGTGAGGTGAACAACCTTTGTTTAGTTTCCTCCTTGGCATCCGCTCATGGGGCACTAGCTCAAAATAGAATCGAGTCCACAACCAAGGGAGATCAACACACTATTCTTAGTGTGCTAGCCAACAAGCCCTTGTTGGTTTCCTTGTGAGAGGCTCCAAAAAAAGGAGTGTTAAGCCCGATTATGCAGCGCCTCACACACACACCCAATTGTGAAAATTGGTTGGGGGTACTAATGATCTCCAAACCCAAAGCTTGGGGGTTGAATTTAGAGCTTGATAAGAGATATTTAAGAGCACACACATGCATAATCAACAAGGTGAGGATGCACGAAGGCCTACTAAATTAAGGGGAGGAGGAGATTTATGGAAGTAAGTTTAATTGAGTGCCTACAATCAAATGGAATTTTGATTTTTTTTTAATATAAAATTATATTACCTGCTATACATACATAATCACAAATGGTTTATATGTTAGGAAATGCCCCAACTAAATAATAAAGTGAAAGGTGCACATTGCACACTATGATTTGAAACAAAAGAACATTTTAATGCCTTCATAAAAAAGATAGATATAATTTTAACGCCTTCATTAAAAAAAGATAAACCTAATAAGCATAGAAAATAATAAAACAATTTAGTGAAATGAATCTTTGTTAAGTCCTTAAATGGAAAGCCTTTTTATAAATCAAATTATTTAAAAAGGGTGAGGAGACTTAAAGGCGTGCTAAGTTAAGGGGAGATGAGGGAGTGAAGGTTTAAATACGTGCCTACAATTACAGGAAATTTTTATTATGTTTTAATATAAGATAGTATGATCTATTATACGTATATAATCACAAATGGTTTGTATATTACGAAGGGGGTTCCACTTAAATACTGTAAAAGGTGCACATTTCACATCTATATTTTGAAGCAAAATAAAATGAGAAAGAAGTAAAATAAAAACAATAAAACATTAAATTATTTTAGTGCTTCCTTCATTAAAAAAAGACAAATTCAATATACATAGAAAATAATAAAATAAATTAGTAAAATAAATCTTTATTAAGTCCTTAAATCAAAAGACCTTTTATCAATACTTTACATCATGAGATCAAACTCTTCTGAATACACTTTTTAATCCAAAAAGGTGAATGCAAATTTAGAAAATAGCATTTAAAGGACCATGATTTCTTTTCATTCACTTGTCAAGCAGGGAAAATTGAATGACCTTCACCCATAGTACACTAAGGCCTTTAGTAGGCCAAAAAAAGGTACAGAAAGCTTAATGAAGTCAAAGAAAAAATACTCAAAGAACAACCATGTGGGATGCCTAATTATGCAAGTAGAGGATCTAATGTCTTCCCAATCAATGCTCATTGAACATGGAGATTAGTGGCTCATTTGGGGCTGCCAAGAACGTGCTCTCACATAGGCAATTAGACATTGATTAGTGGAAGATTAATTAAATAGTATGTTTGAACTAATAGGATCTAATTAACAAGATTAGGAGCTTGATAATAAAATAATGGCCTCTAGCTCTGGTTGGTTTCCATTACATTGATGTTGATGTTTAGTGGCTGCCATAAAATACTCAGGAGAACAATACACCAAGCAAGCCAACAAACATCGTAGGAATCATGCTTTCAAAAAAAGATATTAAATTATATGAAGAATTGAAAAGCATAGGATTCATAGTGTTGATACTAATGTTTCATTTAGACTTATTTTCCTTCACTCTAGACAAGATATATGCAATGCCTTAAATATTACTTTATTGAGACCATGTAAAGGACCCCGACCATCTCATCTAGTTATGATAAACAACCATTACATGTTGACAAAAAAATTTATTGTCCCTAACACTATAGTGGATCATGAAACCACCACTATATTGGCAAAGTTTATAACAAATATCTATTAAAATTTATAGGTCACCCTAGAGATAATGCTTTTTGGAGTCCTAAAAAGTTCTTTCAATATTTTTAAAATTTTCACTCCACTTTTCATCATTTGCTAGTCATTTGATTTTCTCCTCTGAGAAACTAAGGATAGTTGATATTTCTAGCGGGAGGGATGTCATGATTTTTTCCACCCTCTTAAGGATTGATTTGGGATGCATCACGCCTAGAAAATCACCATGTTGGTGTGGTTTAGCATCATCAAATATAGCTAGGCTTGTTTATACTTAATTTTTATTCTTGTGCTTAGTGGTTTAACTAATGTGACGATGAATGAATTGTAGATTGGAGTTAAAGGGAGCTTACAAAGAAGACTTATATTTTTGCTACAATTTTTCCTATGAAGGCTACCCAATAAATTATTTTGTATATAGCCAGGCTTGGAATAAGTTAATTTAGAAATAATGGTCAAGGAAAGCACCTCTTGTAAAAAGGTGGATGAGAATGGCATGCTTGTAAAGAGGGGCATAAAATTGCACAAGTTACTGAAATAAATTGATTTCAAATACCCAAGTGCAAAGAGTCTTATGCCATGCACTTTTGGGGCTAGGGTCTAGGCATACCCAAGTGCAAAGAGTCTTATGCCATACGCTTTTGGGGCTAGGGTCTAGGCCATTGTTGTGTAGATTCCTTCTTCTATCTACATTTATTAAATTATTCCTTACCTAGTATGTTTTGTTGATTGATTGTGTGCATGTAATTTTGCATTTATTATGTCTACATCAAATTTGAAAAGCAAGAAATGGATGCTTGATTGTGTGTAAATCTCCACGATCTAGTTTATTGGTATTTCCCCCCTCCATAGTCCTGCATATATGGACACAAGCCCTTTGACATGAGCTTGTAATTTGCTCGCATCTACCATATATGACCACAACCTCTCTGACATGAGCTTGTACTTTACTTGCATCTTCCATGTGTGAAACCTTTTTCCATAGGCTTCAAAGTCATCTTTTTCCTCTTGGACTCTTTTTGTTTTTATGGCAAATTCACACAAGCTATTTATCGTTAATTCCTTATATCTTCTCCTAGCTAGCTCCAATGAGTGTGGTGCCCTTGTAGTATGCTCAATGATTATGGCTTCAATCTCCTTGAGCCACACTCCTTGCTCACAATTAGCTTGACTGTCATATCTTCCTTCTTTCAACTATTGGGTTTAGAAACACCTTGTACTCTTATCACACTAGCACAAACAACAAGGTGATCCTTCACATGATCCGTGCAGCTTGGTTGCTCCTAATAGCCATTACGAACGGTAGTTTATGTTCGCTTCTTGGAACCGACTTGGGTTTAGCAGGTTTGGCTCACATTAGCTTCTTATCTTGGGCTACTACCTTAACCCTCCCTTTGTTCTCTCTTTTAGCTCACTGGCTTCATTGGCCTCTCTGATTTGTTTCCACAATTTTTCAAGACCATCTATTTCTTTGCATCTCTCAGGAATCTAACTCTTTTCATTCCGAGTTTGGTGGGATTATTGGTGTAGGTGGGACAAGGATCACATCCTCAAGTTTTCCAACCGGTGGTTCTAGTAAAGCTTGGGCTGTTTTTTTTTTTGGCACATTTCAAGCCTTTGATTTTCTTGTTCTGTAAAGTCATCCACCTCTGTTCTTGGGTTTGGTTTTCTTGACCCGCATTTCATAGGCTTTCAAGAGGTCATCTAATGGCTCATTAACCTTCTCGACCAATACTGATCCTCCTGAACTAGCACTTCTTGGTTTCTCCTCCGTGTGGATGGTTCTTCTAGAGGTTGAGACATCTCCATAAGAGAAGGTGCAACTCTTTCCTCATGTTGTCTTATCTTCTCTTTAGCTTGGGTAAGCTCCTTAGCTAGGGATTTCTACTCTCGTTCCCTTCATGCTTTCATCCTAGCCTTTCTAGTTTTCCAACTATTCCATTTTTTCTAAGCAACTGAGTAGCTGAACAATTCCTGAGACATTCATTGTGATCTTTCTGATTTGGTTTGTGTTTTTGGGACAGTCGAGGATCAAGTGAATGACACCACAATCAAGACAATAGGCATTCACTTGAGTGATCTCTTTATGAGAACATTGTTTGACCAAGTGGTTGTCATGGCTTTTGTGACAATCTGCCTTTGGTTGAGGAGCCTCTTCTTGCATTTCCTCTTGGCTGTAAATCGCAGCTTAGACTCTATTCACAATGAACTGCAATGTCCTTTTGTCCATCTCATATCTTCTTTCTTTAGGTCAAAATGTAGGAGGTGAAGGTTATACCAACCTCACCACTCCATGTATTCTCTCATTATGTTGCTTCAAAAGGTAGTACCTTCTTGGGTGGTTATAATACATTGTAGTTGGTACTAGCGCTTGTGTATTAGACGCTTCTATCATCGGCATGTATCTCATGTCTACAAGTATTTTAGCACCTAGCAGAAAGGGTTTTTGTCCTAAGGCATGTTGTGGCCTTGCAAATCCTACTGGTCCTGGCACATTCCCCGTAATGTATTTAGGTGGAGTAGGTGCTACTGGAATAGACTATACATACCTCTCCTTAGAATTTTCCATGCTATAGTATCACTCTTCCCTCGTATGGTTTGTCCATTTTCTCTCAATTTTGCACCACCTAGGCTCCCCTGGATTAGACTTTACAAGAGGACCTAACCTCTTGACCATTTCGTCGATAAACTTTTCTTGATCAATAGGTGTCACTATTTTGCAATGGACTCACTCATCTGTGAATCACTGTGCTGAGAGGATGTGTCATCCTCTTGAATCTTACAATCCTTTTCTTTATATTCCTCATAGTTATCCACCAAATAAAGAACTTCTTTGATCAATTCATTTAGCATTAGGCTCCTTATCATATGTAGATCCTTCTGAAGACATGCATGTCTCATTCCCTGGATAAATATTAGCATTAACCGTACTTGCGTAGGTAGTTCCACTCTTGGATAGAACTTGACATATCTTTTGAGCCATAATGCCACCTTGCGCGCTCATTCACCCTCTTTTTTTTTGAATCTATCAATTTGTGAGACTGTATTGTGAGCTATGCCTTTCTGCAATAATTCTCCGATGAATTCCTCAAATAGCTCGTCTAGAGTCTCAATTTCACGTCTTTCCATTGAGTCAATTCGAATCTCGCAAACTGTGTCGCAAAATCCAAAACTTCCTCTACTCTAATTACTCTTCTGAAAGATTCTACGTAATCTCTCGGATCTTTATCTCCGAAGTATATCCTATTTACCCATTTTTTGACTTGGGACGATCTAACTCGCCGATTGTCTACAAGTCTGATCATAGACTCTCCCAATCCTTCTCTCGTTTCAGGCCTTCTACTATGGCTAGGTTCTTCTTTGAAGTGGTTGGTCATTCTCTTGGAGATTGGTCCATTGTGGAGATTCACTTGAGGAGGCATGTCTGTCATCTCTGTGATCATTTCATCTCTCATTATTGCTCTAGGAGGTAATCTGGGTGGCTCGCTGTTTGGAATTCTCGTAAGAATTCTTGTGTTTTGTGGAGGTATCTGTGGTCCTGCATTGACCAAATATCCACCTATTTATAATGAAATCTATGGATTTGAACTTTCTACAGCTCTGTATTCTCATCCATACTTGTCAACAACTATATATTTCCATTGACAGTGGACTCTGTATGTATAGACATATAAGAGCTTATAATCCATCAACTCTTCTGGGTATGGCTATGAGCACCTATAAAGGTTGACCTCACTGCCATCAATGTATTTATACATTCCTTCACTCTCATGATATGTCATCCAAACTCTTCCAACAAACTTGGTCTTTATTAATTGTACGTTTGGAAGATCCATTTATGGGCGGATGGTCCTCTATCGTTGGGATCCCAAGCTTGTATAAGCTGAATTTGAATCTAAAGTAGACATGATAACTGGGCTTAGCATCTCTAGCTTGATGTAAGAAGACTTATTCCAATTTTTTCAAGTACTTTGGTTAGGGAAAAGTCGAAACTATGTCCAAAACCGCAATCGTTTCCTCACAATTCTCTCAAATTGTCACTTTTAGACACCCCTAACTTTCAAATGCATTTTGAGGCCTTAAACGGTGTTTTTCAGGACATTAACCAACAATGAATGATCCAAATGATCTTTGATTGTTGTTCAAGGGTCACAGTGAATCTTGTAGAACTACTTGGGAGCTTCATTTTGATAAAAAAAAAGTTTTTGAATCCGATATCGGGAGCTCAAGTTATGGCCAAAACAGTCAACCTGTGCATGGATACTTCATGCGTGTATGATGTCTACCGACTCAAAATTTCTCCAAAATTTAACTGTAGACTCCCTTGATGTACTCTAACCACTCCAAGTCTCAGTTTGTGATTCTCACACTTTTAAACAGGTCTATCACTCCTTTTTCTGTCTGGTTGTTTGCCACTTCCTTGGGAGGTTAGAAAAGCCAAAAGTGATTAAAATTGAAATGTAATTTTTGGCTTCAAATATGGGGCTTGAGACATCATACGCGTATGATTTCTTTTGTGCCAGAATGAAGTGAGTTTTATCCCAACGACTTTTTATCACTCAAGCAACTCTCACCAACTTTCTGAATTCAATTTCAACACTTTTATGTGCAAGTTATAGTCAATACAAGCATGAATCTTGCCGAATCTTTGTCTTTTGACACTTTTTAGCTCAAATGTGCTACAAATGCAATGAAATTTTTTTGGCTAGGGACTTCTTTTATGCTATAGGACACTATGGTATACTCAAATGTCTGATTTGGCCCAGATCTGGCCTCTAAGACTTCATACCCGTATGAAGTCTTTTGGCTCAAATTTCACTTATGCTTCTACCCAAGGTGCTCCATGATGCATACAACAAGAATGTGCTCACAAAAAAAATTTGGATGTCAAAAATGCTCAAAATCACCATTTTTCACCTTTACCTTCTTGTATCTGCAAAAATCTCCTTAAATTCAAAGTTATGTGTGTAAATGAGATGAAATTTTGCAAGCAAGTTTAACACATCATTTGCAAACCTCCTCTGTGGTCAAAAGTGCAATTAGACTTTCATATATTGACTTGAGACATCATATGTGTATAATGTATGTGTGCTCAGATTTTGGAACTGTCTTTACCTTAGATCCCCCTTATCATAAGCAACAAGAATATGTGATCACAGCAAAGTTTAAAGCTCAAAATTTCTCTCAAAACACAAATTTTACCTATCACCTTCTATGAAGTGCAAAATCGCACTTTTCTCTCAAGATTTACATCCAAAATTATTCAAACTTGGTGAGGATGCTCAAAACAATGTGTCAAAGCACCCTATAGTGACAAATGGTCAGTTTCGGTTCAAGAATTGGCCCAAAAGACATCATACGCGTATGATGTCTATGTGCTCCAAATGCAATGAAACTTGGTCTCTAAGCTTGTTTTGTGGTGTTATACACTCTGGTACGCGTATGATGTCTAGCTAGTCAGAATGAGGTGAAACTCGCTCCATAGGTGATTTATGAGGTGATAAAAGTGTTTGCTAGTCTATGTGTGGTAGTGAAGCTTTCTTCCGCTCACAAATGCAAAACCCCATATGATGTGTAGGAGTAGCTTTAGGTAGGACATGTTGATTCTGATCTAGAGTTATTCATCACTGAATTATTTGCTAAACTGCTTGTTTGCGTGATTTAAAGTGCTTGTTTGCATTTAAAATCACTGAAAAGTTGATTTTGAGAATGAAAATGCAATAAAAAGGTTTTTGTTGACATTTTTCAATGACTGCTTGGTGTTGTGCATATAAGAGAGCATTTGCAAGGGTTTTGTGAAGAAAAACTAAAATTCTAATAACTTGGACATCATACGCGTATGATGTCTCAAGAGGCATCTGCAGACCAAATTTGACAAATCTGACTGCAGCAGAGTGTTCAGAAGGGGGTTTTTACCTCACGTACACAATGAGACTAGAGTTTTGACCAACTCTTGACACCCAAAAGACAAAAGATGGAGTGTCCGAAACAAACAAAAAAGAGAAAATTGTTATTTCGGCATATTTTTGCATGAAAATTGGTACAAGTGCTTCAAAACTAGTGCTGGAGACTTGGGGAAGCTTGTGGTAGAATGTTGGCCAAAAATTCATCAGCAAACATCATACGTGTATGATATTTGAAGTGCAATTCTGGCAACAAAAATGAACTTTTGACTTTACATCCCTATTTTTCATGTTGTGTGAGCACATACACCAAATTTCATATCATTTGGGCATATAGATTGAGTTTTGAGGGTGTAGACGGCTGGATAGTCACTATGTGGGAACTCTTCTTAGAAGATGGGCAGCGAATTACTTAGTAATTACTATGGTAATTGCTACAGTAAACCCGAAGTGTATAAATAGGGCCCATTACATTGTAATCGGGTTGGCAATTGTTATCACTTGGGTTAGCGCTTTGGCTATAATTGTACTTGAGAATCATTGGCAGTATTGTCGGCTGTACTTTCTCTCTATAGATCATAGTCGCTATAATCTTGATCTGTAATCCCAATCATGGCATATATTTCATTTATACTTACTTCTCGTCCAGTCTTCTGAATCTGAATCTGAACCTTATTTCTAGTACATAAGTCTGATTCTTCTTTCAGTATCCACATTTCAGTCTAGTCTCTGATTCCTGTCCAATCTGCTGTCTGAAATCTTCCCACACTAGTAGCTGAAATCTTCCAACACTGGAATTAGCTCTCTCAAGAGATCAGCTCCAATTCCATTTTGGCGTCACGGTGGCTCGAGCTGAAGCTCGTTGACTAAAATACTCTTCTCCTAGTTTGAAGTTTTCAGCAATGGCACCAAAATCCAATCGTGGCCGGAAATCTAGCATTCATGTGGACCCCATTCCTGAAGAGTCAGGAAGAGAGTCTAACCCTAAGCAAGAGAAAATGACTGACACTGAGGCTCAGGAGGAGCATAGTCAGACTGATGAGGTGCAGGACTCACAGCACTCCAGCATTCTCGACGCCGACGGGCAGAACGGGAAGCACGAAAGGCAAAGAGTTCCAAAAATTCTCAGACTCGCCAGAGAGATGAGCATACCAAGGGCAGTAAGGGAAGTCACCGTACTTCTAGCAGACAAAACAGAGAAGACACTGATACTGAGACAGAGACAGAGATTGATTGGGATGCTGACACTGACAATTGCAAGAAGGCTCCCAAGCGTCATTCTGAAGCCAAGAAGAGAAGTGGCAGGATCAGTAGTAATCGAAATGATTACACAGCTTCTCTAAAGTTTTCCTTTCCAATATTCAAAGGGGGGAAAAAGGATGATATAGATGTTCACATACAAGCTTTCGAGTAGTATGCTGAACTAAAAAACATTGATGAAGATGATTGGGGGGAATATTTTCCACAAACCTTGAAGGAGGCAGCAAGGAAATGGTATTACCATTACCCTACATGCAAGCTGAGATCATATAACAAATTTCTTAAGGCCTTCAGGTTGGAATATTCCGACAATAGAGGGGACAAAGATATTCTCTGTGAATTAGATAAGATCAAACATAGGAATTTGTCAGTCCACAGCTATGTGGAAAAGATAAAAGAGCTAACCAGGCAGTTGCAAGAACCGCCATCTGAGAAGAGATCGAGGGCATGGTTCCTGAATGGGTTTAGAAGCAAGAAGATTAGGGAACAAGAAGTACCAGCCCCTACAAAAAAAATTCAATGATGTGGTCCAAAGGGCATTAAAGCTGGAACATCAGGCTAACAAGGAAAAGAGCCACAAGAAGCGAAGGACTAGTAGCAGTAGCTCTGCTACTGAAACTTCTGATTCTAGTGAAATGTCCAGTAGCTCCGATAGCAGCTCCAATGAACGAGCAAAGGAGAAATCAAAGAAGGGATCATGGACCAAGAAAATTGAAGAGATGGCTAGGCAGATTGCAGAAATTAGCCACACAAGACAGCCAGTCCGAAAGATGGAGACTTGGTGTTCAAGATGCAAATCCAAGGACCATATCTCCACTGAATGTCCACAATGTACCTACTGCAAGGCCTTTGGTCACCTATGGAATAATTGTGGCATCAGAATTCACCATTTTAAGAAAGGAAAGGATTTGTCAGTGGTTGCCTACACTAAACCAGGGAAGGTAGAACCAGTCAAAGTAGCTCAAGAGGAGAGACCAGGTACCAGTGGTACTTGTCAAGGACGTGGCAGATACCAACCAGGAATGGGCAGAGGAAGAGGAAGATGCAACTTCCAGAACAGGAGCATGAATTGCTATACTTGTGGGAAGTATGGTCATTTTGCAGCCCAATGTCCAGATGCACCTGTAACGACTACTACTGAGGCTAAGGCACCAGAGCCAGTCCCAGTCAGGGTGGTTACCAGGAGCAAGGGAGTAGTCATTGAAGAAATCCCAGACATTTCATAAGTACCAGTCAATCCTAACAGCAGCAAGTGGGCTCAACAAAGGGAAGTTTGGAAGGCCAAAGGTAAAGAAAAGGTGGTAGATGAGTGACACGAGCAGCGGGAACTAGCAGCTAAAATCACGGAAGATTTAGCTAAGAAGCTGCCAGAGCAGCCAGAAAGTTCCGAAGCTAGAGTCATTCAAAGGATATCAGCCCAATCGACTGATAAAGATTAGTCATCAGTACCGGCCATGACAGAGACCATGCTGGCTATGGTACATGGACTAGCTAATGAAATGGGAGTGGATGGAAAGAGTAGAAGCACTGCAAAAGAAGAATGGCAGTGTGAAGATACCAGTTCTTCAAGATCTGACAATCAGTCTAACCAAGAGAGAGAATAAATTCATGTGAAAATTTGTGATAGAATTCAGAAGCTGACTGTAGAGCTGGAGGATATAAGAAAGACCTTGCCTGAGGTGGCCAACTTTATCAGACAGCGTAGGAAGACTGAGGCAAAGGCCAGAATAGTGGACCTGACGGCTGTCCGGGATGATGAAGTTCCACTTATTCAGGTAGACTACAAGGTCAGGAAGCAGTGGGAACCTCTCTCAAGCGTTATCCTGGATGGAGGGGCAGGAGTCAACATAATGGGAGCCCATCTTCAGCAAAGAATGGGTATCACTAATATGAAACCAGCACCATTCAAAGTAAGAATGGCAGATCATAGAGTCGTACAGGCGACGGGTATGATTGAAAACATGCAGATAAGAGTTGGGAGGGAGAAATTCAAAACCAGTTTCCCAGTCCTCGATGTGCAGGGAGCATATGGAATGCTACTAGGGCGCCCATGGTTAAGAACAGCACATGTTGTTCATGACTATGCAAACCAAACTTTGACCATAGAAGGGGCCAGTGGTGGTAGAATCCAAATCCAGACCAACAATACCAGGAGTTGGAAAAAGGAACTGAGGCCGAAGGAGTTGTGTCAGAAGTACAGAGCCAAGAAAATCGAGCGAATGCTAGCGGCTATGAACATATTCCCTTTGGCAGAAATCGACTTGAATGCAGTCTTGTTGAACAAAGAGCAGGCTGACAAGCAGAAGAGACAATTCCCTGATCAGTTTACCGAAGTCAATGCAGGGGAAAGAACAGTTCAGCTAACTTGAAGGATGGAGGAACCAGCTAATACTGGTATAGTAGAGGAACCAGTATATTGAGTACCCATTGGATCAGAATAATGATTCAGAAATGAATAGACCATCCTGGGACTACGCTGACGAATCGACCAAACGAAGAGGGAGACCAAACTGGTTGCTTCAAGACGATCAGGAAGTAGAAAAGTGGAACCTGGGATCAGAGGAAAATCCCAGAATGATCAAGGTTAACAAGCACCTCAACCCGGCAATGAAGGAAAAGGCACGGAAAATGTTCCAGAACTTTAAAGATGTGTTTGCCTGGGAACATACAGATTTGAAGGGAGTAGATCCTGAAGTCTGTCAGCACCGAATACCACTGAAACCGGATGCTAGGCCAGTAAGATTGCAAAGATACCGGATGAACCCAACTATGCAAAGAAGGTCAAGGAGGAGATTGATAATCTTCTCAAGGCTGGGTTCATTACAGAAGTGGCAAGCAGTGATTGGCTATTTCCCATAGTCGTCGTTCCCAAAAAGAATGGGAAATTGAGAGTTTGTGTCGACTATAGGAAACTAAATGCCCAGACTATTAAGGATCCATTTCCCTTACCTTTTACTGATATGTTGCTTGATGAGATTGCAGGATATGAGATGTATAGCTTCATGGATGGTTATAGCGGCTATAACCAGTTACAGATCGCTCTTGAAGATAGAGTCAAGACCACTTTTATCACTGAGTGGGGAGTTTTCATGTATTTGGTGATGCCTTTTGGCCTGTGCAATGCACCAGCTACTTTTGAGCGGTGTATGATGGAGATGTTTAATGAATTTCTTCATCGGTTCCTTGCCATTTTCATGGATGACTTCACTGTCTATTCAGATGAGGAACAACACCTTCTATTCCTAGAGATGGTTTTTAAACGCTGTCAGGAGAAGAGGATTTGTTTGAATCCATTCAAATCTGTTTTTCTAGTATGGAAGGGACAGCTACTGGGACATGTGGTTTTTTGCAATGGAATAGATATGGACAATGACAAAATACAGTGTGTCCAGCAAGCTAAAGCACCCAGAATTGCTTCAGAGTTGAGTTCTTTCTTGGGTTATGTGAATTTCTATAGAAGATTTGTACACAAGTTTGCTTCTCAAGCAGTTCCACTATATGAGCTTACAAAGAACACGAGTAAGTTCAATTGGATTGCCGAGTGTGAGGAGAGTTTCAAGAATTTGAAAAAAGCCATTACCAGTAAACCAGTCCTTAGGCAGTCGAATTGGGATATTATTTTCCATGTACATGTAGATGCTTCAGGATTGGCAATGGGGGCAATATTAGCTCAGCCAGATGGCAGAACAGACTATCCGGTTTATTTTGCTAGTCGCAGATTCAGTTAGGCTGAACAAGGCTATACGACTATTGAGAGAGAAGCCCTCGGAATGGTTTTTAGCGCCACAAAGTTCAGGCATTACCTGTTGGGAAAGTTATTCCATTTTTATGTGGATCATCAAGCTCTTCTGTTTCTGATTAACAAAGTCATTATTCAAGGCAAGCTAATAAGATGGATGATGTTCCTTATGGAATTTGAATTCAGAATTTTCCATAAGCCTGGCCGAAACCATTGTGGAGCTGATTTTCTTTCAAGAAGTGCGGAAGGATATTCAGAATTACCCTTGAGAGATGAGCCAGTGGATGCTGATTTATTTCAGTTAGAGGCAGGAGAATCAGTGGATCCTGAATGGTATGATATTTATCAATTCCTTTCCCAAGGTGCCTTTCCAGAGGATTGGAAGCAGAATCAGAAGAAATCTCTGATCATAAAAAGCCTGAAATTTACCATCATAGAAGGATTACTTTATCGACTGGGTGTGGATGGTGTACTTCGACGATGTGTCCCTATGGAAGGAAGAATGCAAGTGATTTTAGAAGCGCATAATGGTGAGTCTGGTGGACACTTTTCCAACGAAGTAACCTACAAGAAGATTCTGCAAGCTGGTCTGTGGTGGCAAACACTGATTGCTGATGTCAGAAGTTTTTGTAAAACTTGTGACATATGCCAAAGAATGGACCTACCAACAGCTGCAGATATGACTCCCTTAATGCCAATACAACCACTGGGAGTATTCATGAAGTGGGGACTGGATTTTATGGGACCTTTTAAGAAGGTGACTCCCAGGAAGAACAAGTACATAGTAATGGCTACTTGTTATGTTACCAAGTGGGTTGAAGCTAAGGCTCTTCCTGACAACACAGCCAAGTCAACTGCACGGTTTCTATTTGAGAATATTGTCTGCCGATATGGATGTCCAATAGAGATTGTGACCGATCAAGGAACACATTTTATCAATGACACTATGGAAATCCTATTGGATATGCTTTCAGTCAAGCATCGGAAATCTACTCCTTACTATCCCAGATGCAATGGACAGGCTGAAAGTAGCAATAAGACAATAAAGACTATTCTTACTAAGGTGGTGCAAAAGAAACCAGACCAATGGGATTTGAAACTTCAAACTGCTCTATGGGCTTATAGGATAGCTTATAAGGTAACTACTGGAATGACACCATTCAGAATGGTGTATGGTACTGAAGCTGTGGTTCCTATGGAGTTTGTAATCCTCAGTCTGAGAATGGCTGTGAAGTATGGATTAGACTTCAACCATAATCTTAAGAAGAGGCTGGATGAACTCATGCAATTAGATGAACTCAGGCAAAGGGCTATTTTGGAACAAGAAATTGTTCAACAACGAAGGAAGCACTGGCATGATTGCCGAATTAAAGTTCGAGAATTCCAGAAAGGAGACTTAGTGCTTCTATATGAGTCTAGACTGGGTCCAAAGAAGCCGAACTTGAAGATTGCCTGGGCAGGACCTTTTGAGGTAGATTGGGTCTTCTCCAATGGCACAGTCAGACTGAAAGATTTATCTGGACTGATGTTGCCATGAGTATATAATGGAGCAAAGATCAGGCTTTATTATTCAGAGACCAGAGAAACTGGGCCAGAACAAGGTACTAAGTAACTGGAGGTTGCTGATCAAGAGATACCGGAATCAGACATTTTTGGACTTTTTCACGTGCAACCAGTTCCAGCTTCAGAACCAGTACCAGAAGGACCAGATCGGGCTGACCTTAGAATCAGTACCAGTATGGTTGAGCGAGACTGGAAATCAGTCTAGTACCAGTATGGACACACTTTCCAATTTCTGAGTGCCCAACGGTCAAATGGCACGCCAGTGGTAATTATTACAAAGATGGGTCGCAGTCTTGTCCAATGCATGTCTGCCACGATAGCAAAGACGCACACAAGTCTAGGAGCGGCGAGTGGTGGAGCTTTTATGGCGCGAACACGTATAACAGTCAGGAGAGTTAGCATTTTTCCTCATAAATCTGTTGCGCGATGCTTCCCTCCTGTTAACCATTCGCCATTGCCAAGCTCCGAGGTTTCTTTGCTGCAGCCGCAAACTTCGACCTCTGACGAGACAGTTGACTGTTAGATAGTCTTGCCAGCGACACCAAGAAACGGCTTCGACACGACAAGTAAGTCATCTTCTCCTTCGCCTGTTTCATCGTCATCAACCTCACAGTGTATGGGTAGAAGGAAACGCTCAGAGAAGATACAGGAGACTCTTGAGGAAACCCAGGCCATAGTTGTTGAGGCAAAGGCAAGCCTTCCTCTTATCCCATACAGTAAAATCCAGCGTTATGTATTTACTGATCAAGCAATGACTCTGCTACAACTCTAGGATCTTCGAGTTGTGTTGCAAGCTACAAGAATTGCTTTTGATGCAGATATCATCAAGAAAGTTCTTGATTCCTTTGACACTGAAAATGGCAGTGCCATGGTAAATAGTAGGAAGGTGTCAGTGACACCAGAAGCCATAGCATTTGCATTCCGGGTGCCCAATGATCCCAAACCTTCTGTGGCAACTGTGCAGCAAATAAGTATCTCTCTGAAGGAGGATGAAACAGCTAGACGAAAGCGCAAGGCAAGTGCTCAAGGAGTTCCAGTAGTAGGACTGGAAGCCTCCACTGCTTACAGGTTTGTAGCCGAAGCAGTAAGCCTTAAGAACAACCCAACGTATGTATCCGAAAAATTGTTTGCTATGCTGTTGGCCAAGATACAGGATCCATAGGTTCCTATCAACCTTTGTCAAATTCTCTCGCATAATGTACTCCAGCAGACTGCCAAGCTAAAATCTCAAACTGTTTTCAAGGCCTGGTATGTTTGGCAATTCCTGTAGTGGGCTACTGCTGCAGATGTTAATGAGCAGGTAAAGAAGGCTTGGAGTGAGAAGCCAATTTCTGAACCAAAGAAAATTGAACTGTCCTCAGACGACGAGGAAACAGACAGTCAAAACATTTCAACCGACCTGAAAATGAAAGCAACTGCAAAAGAGACTGGCAGTTCAAAGAAGCCAAAAATTACACTGACAAAAAGCAATGAATTTTTGAAGCAGATACAAAGCCAGGTCAAGGCAGTAACCACTGAGAAAGCTGTAGTGAGTCAGACTGAGCAGCAATCTGCTTAGAGGACTATGCCTGACCAGTCAGTTGTAAAAAATACAGTTTCTACTGGGTCTGAGAAAGATAATGGCAAGCCAGCCACTGTTGAGAAGATAGCAGACTAGTCAAGGGACAAAGGCAAGAGTCAACTGGACAAAGGGAAAGGTCCAGCGTTCTCGACTTTGCCTAATGGAGTTACTACAAATACTGGAAACCTTCTGCAAACTGGTAAAACAGGATAAGTTGCAGCAAATGCAGACTCAGCAATTGAAAGGGCATCTTCTGCTCAGCAAAGATGATTATGCAACTCTACCCTACGTGGCTCCAGTGGCAATTTATGAGCCTACTGATTCTGATGCAACCACAGTCAAAGACAGATGTTCAGTCCTTATACAGTCTTCTTGGAATACCATTGTCAGTTGTATGGGACAACTGATGGAGGCTACTGGATCAGAAGAGGAAGTCAAAAAGCTCAAAGCTAACTTGACAGAAGCACAGCATCAGATTGAAAAGCTCCAGAAAGCCCAAGAAGAGTAGAACATACAATACAGGGTACTGGAAGCTCACTCAGAAAGGACTAATGAGTTGTTGAACAAAAAGCTAGCTAAGGCTGAATCTGAAATAATGATAATCAAGAGTCAAAGGAATGAAGCACTGAGAGCTGCCGAGCGGGCTGAAACAATGCTCAAGATGAAGCGGGCGGAATTCAGAAAACTGCTACTGCACCATACAGCTCTGAAGGCTTCTCTGAATGAAAGATACATTTATAACAGCTTATCTGAAATTTTAAACCCATCAGGCAATGCTGTTTTCAATTTAGAGAATTTAAAGTCCTTGATGGAAAGTATGCAAAGCGATTTGCAGGACAAGGTGAGTGAGTACAATAATGCTCTGATGAACCAAGTTATAATGGATTATATTGAGTAGCAGACTTCTCCGGATGAGGAAGAAGAAGACGAAGAAGATGAAGCTGATCAGGAGGAGGATGATCAAGAAGTTGGGCATACAAAGGATGATGATGATGCCCCACCTCCAAGACCTAGTACTGGTGGGACAGGGCCAAATGAAGGAGGCCAGCCAGACCAGCCAGACCAGAATGAGGGCCAGCAAGAAGAACTGAACAAAGAGCACCAGTCGGGTAATCAGCAGACTGAAGAGCAGCAGCCCAGTCAAACTCGGAATCAACCAACTGATCAGTCCCATCTCAGCAGAGATGCTAAAGGGAAAATGAAAGTACAGGATGAGGGACCAGTTGTTGATCATCAGCATTCACTGCAGCTCATTACCCTAAATAGGCAACTGAGACATCAACATGCCTCCATCACCAGACAGTATCTGGAGGATGATGATCTCTTGACTGACTTGGAAAGATTTCAAAGGTTATATGTGGGAGCCAGGGAAATGGTAGAACATTGGAAATCAGCATCTTTCCATGATAAAGAAGCTTGCCGACTACCTGCGCATCCCAGTACAGTCCAACTGTTTAAACGAGTTCCTAAATGGATACTCAATGCTGATGAGAGAGTGGCAAACCCGCACTGGCAAAGGCAGTCTACTGCAGATTGTCTCTCCCTAGCCCTGGAACTGAAACTTCTGTTGGGTAACAAACCAACTTACCCTTGTATGAAGGATGTTAGGGTACAACTCAAGGAAGTTTTGGTGCAAATGCAAACTGCCATAGTTGTTTTGGATCAGAGAGTCAAAGCCATTCTTGAGGACCAGATAGCCACTAGTAAAGGACCTCAGACACGAATGTTAGTCGGAGCACAGGCAACTACTCTCCGAACACTGTTCCAGCTAGTGAGAATCACCAGAAAGATGATGCAATAGGAGAACCAGGCTATTCTCAATTTCTTAGAATTTGTGCCTGATTCTCTAGTTCTCTTGTATGCTGTTCCATCAAGAGAAACCTAGCTGCCAAGATTCTTTCCAGCGTTGTATCCTCAACATCAAGAACCAGTTGATCGTCTCACATACTTCAAAATTACTGATGAGCTTCAAGATTGGTATGAGCGGTCAACTGTGGAATGGAAGACTTGGCAGACGTTGCTCAATGATGCTCTCCAAATCAATGACATTCAGGCACTGAAAGAGGAGCTGCATAGGATTCAGTTGTCTATGGGCCAGTGGAAGATTCAAGTCAGAGGACTGACCAGGATTACTAATCAGTTGCTACAACTTATGGTCGAATCTTCCAAATTACCTGAAAAAGACATTGCAGCAAAGCCGGGTCTAGCACCACAGTACAGGGAGATGGCTGAGATTCTTTTCGAAGCTTGAGTCAAAACTAATCAACCTCTTCTAGAAGGATGGATCCATACTTCTTCGCATTGTCATAAGCTAGCTAGAACCAGACCGAGCAAGGGCAGGCGTACACTCTATGATCCTGATACCAAAACCTATCATTCTCTCATGCCTTATGAAGTAGAGATGACCACCGACCGACGGGATCAGCTTGAGCTGGTACTGGGACTTCTTAGTCACCGTCCAAGTCAAAGGGAAAAGGCAAACGGAAGACGGTCCAATGGAAGGATACTGGGTAGTTCCATCTCAGAATTCAGTGGGCGACTTTTCTTCTCAGCAGGCAGGGAAAGATGACAGCTCTACCTTGGCCTGATGACAACTCCACCTTGGCCTTTTCCGCTGCCTCTCTCAATCTTTGTATGGGCATTCTATCATTGGTCAAGTCCAATCCTTGGTCCTTCTTGAACTCCTACTCGTAATATTTGAATGGCCATTCTATCAGTGGTCAAGCTGGCATCCCAACATCAGAACCAGACGATGGATTTTTCAGTCTCACATCAGAATCAGATAGGGGAATTTTTCAGAAATTTTGGAATCTTGCCAAAATTCAAGAAAGAAGGGAAGGATGTAGACGGCTAGATAGTCACTATGTGGGAATGTCTTCTTAGAAGATGGGCAACGAATTACTTAGTAATTACTATGGTAATTACTACAGTAAACCCGAAGTGTATAAATAGGGCCCATTACATTGTAATCGGGTTGGCAATTGTTATCACTTAGGTTAGCGCTTTGGCTATAATTGTACTTGAGAATCATTGGCAGTATTGTTGGCTGTATTTTCTCTCTGTAATCATATTCGTTGTAATCTTGATCTGTAATCCCAATCATGGGATATATTTCAGTTATACTTACTTCTTGTCCAATCTTCTGAATCTGAATCTGAATCTGAACCTTATTTCCAGTACATAAGTCTGATTCTTATTTTAGTATCCATATTTCAGTCTAGTCTCTGATTCCTGTCCAGTCTACTGTCTGAAATCTTCCCACACTAGTAACTGAAAACTTCTAACACTGGAATTAGCTGTCTCAAGAGATCAGCTCCAATTCCAGAGGGGGTTTTACTCTTTTATGGGATTTCCTTGTCAAAAAGTGGTGATTTTGAGAAATTTTGATATCCAAAATTTGTGATCGCATATAATGCCCTGTGGGCCAGATTTGAGGTCAAAAGATGCATATGAGTGCACCCTTGTGATCTAAAGCATTTAGGAAGAAAATAGACCACATTACATTGAATTTGAAGCATTTTTTGCTTGTAAAGGCCATAACACAGATCTAGGAAAAGTGAATGCTTGAATTGATCATATCTAGCATTGGATTTGATTTAGGAATGTTGGTGTGGGTTACTAGTGTAATGAGTAATCTACAATTAATACTACAAATCCAAAATAAATATATCTAGTCACAGACCCTTGGCAAGACACACGCTTCCTGGATGTCTACTTGATCTCGGAATATCCTCTTTCTGATACACTTACGAAAAATACTCTCTTTAGTCGAAACTAAAGCAAGCAACCATCACACGAGTGTTAGTAGGATTACCTACTCAAGTCCTTGTGTCCCTGGCAACGGTGCCAATGTTGCGAGAGAGAATCACACCACCTATAAAGTGCATGCAACACTACCTAGATCAACATAATGTCAATTGAGGACACAGACGTCACGATAGGCACGCAGAGGCAATCGCTTTAGCTTGTCAGGCTAAGACCATCCCACACATACAACATTCTGGAAGGCCAACTAAACCAAAATTAGGAATTTCACTCCTCTCAACTACACCACCCAACCTACATACACACAAACGGAAGGAAACTCACCAAATCATACCAAAATCGTATGAAACTTAAGTAACATCATCCCCTCACTAGGATACACCTATCCCAAAGCCTCTACACTCAAAATTGTCACTCCAAACCCATCTGTGGGAAACGCATATGAAGACAGAGAAAAATTTTGAAAGTGTCCGAAACTGAAATCTATGAGTATCTATGTGTAGCTTATATCGCCACGATTCTAATGACTACTTGCACTTAAAAAACAGACATTGTTTGATACACTTACGGCCACAAATAGCTCGTAGATGCGTTAGCTTGCGTGCTCCGTTTCGCGTGGAATGCTTGGCTTTGTTGCGTAGCTCTCTCCGAGCCTGTTGAATCTCTAACACGATGAGTGAGCAAGGAGTTGCGCCAGGATGAAGCTCGCGCTCTCTCTGTCTCTCTCTCTCACAGTCGACGGAAGCTGAAAAACTAGATTATGATAAAGTTCTCTTTACAAAATGACCTCGGTACCTTATATACTAAGGCTACCATAGGTTAAACCTAAAATAGAGTTTAATGGGTCAAATGGCTTTGTATTTACAATCTGAAAGTGCCAAGAAGAGTCCAAAAAAAAACAAGGGGGGGGGGGGGGGGAGTTCTTCATGAAAGGTAAGGTAGGGCAAGTGTAGGATAAGCTTGAGGTGCATTCTGAGGTGTTCCCACCTCATTGGTCAAGTTATATGCATTCTAGCTAAAGACTAGTTGTACACTTACACAAGCATATAAGGAGGGGCTCGTTGGATTTTTGGCTCTCTTGCTCCTCTCACACACTCAAGTGCCCAAGTTGGCAAAGCAAGCTCTCTCTCTCTCTCTCTCTCTAGAGACGGACTCAATGCTCAAGCTCTTGGCTATGGATGCAAATCCAAGCCAATGAAATTTTCTTCTTCTCCGTCTCTATTATTCTATTACTAAAATATGCTAAGAGCTTGCCCATGAGCAAGCTTACAAAGATTATCAATTCTCTTGCTTGAAAAATACTTCTTTTCACCTTCATCTTCCTCTTTTCCCACAGTTCCTTTCTCCCCGTTGGGTGTCTAGGGTTTGGGAAGGAGGGTTATACCATGGAATTTTACTTGATTCAAAAAAGGCTCTGCAAGAGCACAAACATGTATTGTAGCAAAGCTCTCATTTGAGAGGATTATAATACAGGTCCTTTTGGAGGGGGGATTGGCTCCAAGAAAATCCAATCCTCATCGAGTTTTCAATCTTAATTGTGTATTCTCTTTGATTTATTTGCATGATTCTAATGGTTTTAATGTGTAATTGTGTAAAGAAATTAACGTGGCACAACCTATAATCTCCTTCCTGGTGCCCCCTATAATCTCCTTCCTATCTTTCTCTTAAGGAAGACTCTCTCCTTTCATAGATTAAATTTTGGTGAATCCAAAATTAAGCATTAGATTTCTTGACAATGTTACCATGTTGTGAGCCACTTGGTTTGTGTAGCTCTTCTAGGCTCAAAAAAACAATTGTCCTTTGATGTCATCTTCCAAATTTTTAATAGATTGTTTAGTTGGACTTTCTTATTGTACATTGGATTCCACTCCTTCAGTAGCATGCTTTTCATCTTGTAATAATTTTAATTTGGTTGGGGATGATATGGCAGACTCCTAGGTAGGGTCAATTTTTTCTTTCTCATGAGCTTGTCAAGGTGGCGATATTGGATTGATGGTTTAGCCATTTCTTGTGTTGCCTCCATAGTTGTCTCCCAAAGGGTATCTCAAATTTCTTGAGATTTTCTTTCTCTTCATCATTATCCCTTTGATGTTTTTGCCGAACACTTTCCTCTCCCTCATAAATTCTATCCAATCTTTCTTGAAGTTCATCACTTGGTTGGCATGATGGATTCTTTGTTCGTAGCTTTTTGGGTTTGGGTTGCCAGTTCTTTTCAAAATATCCCTATAGCTTCCTAGCCATTTCAAAGGTTTCTCGCTCTCTTTCTAGATGGGCAAACCTCTGGGCAATGATAAAATGCTCACCCCTTGATTTTCATATTGTTAGAATTTCAAGTCTAAGTTTTGGGGCAAATTTTGCAAAATCTAGCAGTCTTCAATAAGTTTTAGCACTTTTCCAAAACGTTGAGCTCCAAAATTCTCCAAACTTTGACAAGCTGCCTCAAAATATCAGGTGTAAAGTGGTGGTAACTCAAAATGAAAAAAATCTCATTTCTAGGATGGAGTTCACTAATAAACATGCTTAAAAGTTGGGGGATAGCCAGCAATTGATATTTTGGTCATTTTAAGGCTAGCCAGAACCTATGCACATTCAATAAAACCCATATATGCAATGACACCAGATGTGGCCTAAAAGATTCTAGTTACACTCAATTCAAGAAAATTGCACTCATTTTGACCACCATTCAAATTCCACATGTTCATGTTTATTGAAACTTGGTATATTTCTTTTAGAGCTATTTGTACGCAAACTATCAAGTCACACCCAATTTTGAACTTCAAAATTTCTACTTCAGCTATCACGCTTGATAGTGATGCATCAGTATTATGAGGCAAATTCACAAATTTTCAGCATGAATACAATCCTTGTGATCATTTGAGACATTCCATAAGTTCAAAGTGTAGAGGGTACTTATTGAAGTTGGTGTCTGCAAATAAGCATGCTTATAAGTGAGTTAGCTGATTTTTGCAATTTTTCTCAATTGGTTGGCACACATGTACTCCAAGGACTTTTTAAGTTCTACATTTCCTACTTTGGCGTTGACCTTACCAACCCAACACAAGTTTCAAGTGTTAGCCACCATAGTCACCCCTAATTTTCTACAACTAAAAGGTCCTCAATAAGCATCCCCACTCCCAAATACCCTACACAATTATTACATCACTACCGAACCATGTGAAATCAAGTAAACCTTGGTGGGACCTTACATGTAGCACCTTGCCCAACGAGCGCAATAATTTTGAGGAAGGACGGATTAGAAAGCCACGCCTTAAATGGGAAAAAGTTGGCTCGATATTCCTTGGGAGGAGGGGAAATCCATGACATCAAAGAGTTAGCTTGATATTCCTCCTCAATCAGTTCCCCTTCCCAAGACAGGGGAAAGCCATGACATCAAAGAGCTCAATGTCCCTTCATTGTACCCTAGCGAAGACCTTGCCCACCTTTTTATGGAATGCCCAACAATTAGACGCCTGGCAGGGAAAGTGTGCAAATAGATACAAAGAACGTGGAAGATGGGGTTTCTAAAGAAGGCTCTGTGCCTTGGTGGGAAACAATTCAAAATCCTGCACTTCTAATTTGTACTCAAATTGTCAGATATTATTACTTCAGTAATATCTAGAAGGGCAAAGAACTACCATGCATTTGATAGCAACCTCTCTGTGGCTAGCTTCTCGGAGATTGTACAAGAAAATAAGGAAATATTATATATGATAAGTAAAAGGCAAAACTCAGATGATTTTCTCAGGGCTTACCTTGCCATCCGCTCGAGCTCAATTGTGAGTTTTGCACCCAAAAAAAAAAGTATTCATTGATTGATGTATTTAAGAGTTCTTATGGGTCCATTTCAATAAAAATTTTATTATTTTCAATGCTGATTGGACCTAACTAAAAGATTTAAGCTTTAAAATTGTCTTGTGTTTGATTGTTGGAGCTTTACATGAATTTACTTCTAAAATGCCAATGTGAGACTTTCACCTTGGTTTAGAAAGCCAATAGTTTTGTGTATCAAGGGCCCTTTTCTTGTACTAGTGAAGTCTTCTCTTGTACTAGTGAACTTTGTTATCTAACATATTCTCTCTCTCTCTCTCTCTCTCTCTCTCTCTCTCAATTCTTCAAAGTGACATTAAACATCACAATCCAACAAGACCTGGGCACAATAGAGTCCAATTATTGAATGGGAAACATTCAAAGAACCAATCATCTACCTACCGTGTTGGAATCCCACGTTGAGAAATGAATTGACACAACATTTACAATAGTGACTATTTTAGGTCCCCACCATGGAAACAAGGTGAACCGTGAAACGTTCAAGTTGGCATTCTAAAACAATAAAATGGAAAACAAAGTAAGTCATGTAAGGCCAAGAGACCCATTGACAAAAGTTAAAAACAGAAGAAGATTTCAATGCTTCAATAAAAAGGTTGTCCAATCAATATCGATAATAACAAGGTGAAGGTTCACATTGGCATTCCGAAAGAAAGAAGGAAAGTCATGTAGTCCCAAAAGAAAAAGAAAATCAAATGTATGCCTAACTCTCTCTCTTTAGAAACCTTTCAAAACATCTAAAATGTAAAATGCAAAAGATAAAGGTGCTAGTGTAGAAAATGGGAGAAGCATTTGACATGGGAAAATCAAGAGTCATTGTACTCCTTATATAATATAAAGAGGAGGTGTAGCGTGCATGCAATGTGTGCATGCCTCATGCCTCGTTCTATTTCTCTTTTCTTTTAGCTTTCCCTTGGCCTTTTCTTCTCCGTAGCTTTACTTTGCACTATGGGGGGTATTAAATATACCCAAAAAAAAAAACAGAAAAAAAGGGAGGGGGGGGGTGGGGGGGGGGGGGGTGGGGGGTTGGAGCCATTAGACAAGTACAAACAACACTGTCAAGTTGATTGAAAAACAAATAAGTAGTGGCACTGCTAGGACTTCAATCATGAATGGGGGCCTTGATTAGTAGTATATACAAGACTCAAAAAGTGGAAGGTACAAACCATTCACTCCCTCGCATACATCCAAGCAAGCAATTGGCTTGAAAGTTGAGACCCAGAAACGGACTTGCAAACGCTTAGGTGGCTACATGCCAAGCTTTGGGCTATATGCCATCATCATCCCATCAAAGAAAAGGACTTGGCCTTGGACAAAAAGCCTAGGTGGCTACATGTCTGGCATTGGACTTATGTAAGGCATCCTCCCCATCATAGAGAAGGGACTTTGAAAGCAAAGGCAAAACAAAAAACCATAAGTGCCCCGGGCATCAAATAAAAAGGGGAAAGCACAATAGAGGACGAAACAAACTCTTTCAAAATTTCACTGTGGACACCCATCTTTTGAGATCAAAGTAAATATGGTAGAAAACAAAACTGCTCTCTGTGTGGCATATTCCATTCCAAGGACATCCAAAAATGTTCTTTACAACCAAAACAAAACAGATGGCTACGAGTCCCATTATCCATGGGTGGGGCTAATCAGCAAACAGCCACCTTCTCTATCACAATAATTAACACAACAAGGTGAAGGGCCACGGTGGCATTCTAAAACAATTTAATGGAATGGACCCATGTGAGACTCTTAGATGAAGGTCTCCTTTACAAACTAAAATGTCAAAAAAAACAAATTCAGTAAGTGCCAAAGGTATGCCTAGCTCCCTTCTTCAGTAAGGCTTGTTTTAGAAAGCCAAAAACATCCTTCACAAAAACCATGAAAATGATGAGCAAGCTCTTGAGAGAACCTACATCCAACAGCTTCTCTCTCTCACCTGCACCATATAACCTTTGGGGGAGAGAGAGAGAGAGAGAGAGTCACTATAACTTTTCTACCTACCATCCTCTTTTGAGGACATGTTTTTCTTTCTGATGCAATTTTTATCAAGCACTCTTGGGAAATAATATATTCATCAGCTACTTTTATTGAAAATCAGAAAAATTATCCTTTTGTAGGGGACATATAAAGCTGTCAATAGGGCAGAAATCCCCAGCTTCAAGATAATCCTCTACGAGCCGCATCAATCTACACTGGCAAGAAGCTTTTTAACGAATCCTTCTCCTTAAAGGATCCGTTCAAAGTTTGCCGCTTCAATAAATGATTTTCTAGACCTAATTTAGCTCTCTATAATAAGGACTGAGTGTCCCTTTTCCCCCTTGTAGGGGTAGATTAACTCACTCCAGATATTTACAAAGTCTGTTCAAGTGCCTTCGTTTCCATTTCACCAATAATTGTAGGAATTCAAGGACCTACAATATCCAAACATTCTATCAGTTAACTAGAGACCCCTAATCTAACAAAGTGCATTCCAAAACATTGCTTACTCAAACCATCAAATTTGGCATACTAAAAAGGGATTGCATACCTCATTCGGATCTTGAAGAGAAGAGGTGGCATTTGTTTCCTTCACAACATTGGATACCAGAATAGCCAGCCCATGCTTTCTCCGTACCACAGTCTAGGATAGGCAACGTACTCCAGTCATTTTGCGAAACCGAAACTCAAGAACTCACATGAACAAGAAAACAGGACAGGGTGTTCACCTTGAATGCGTCTTCATCTGTCTGATCATCTCCTATGTAGATTGGGAAGACATCGCTCCGGCTACCAAAACCTTTTACCTCAAAAAACAAGAGACTAAATTACCTTCCAGCAGAGTTACCAGCAAAAATGAGACGTGCCTTGGTCCAGGATAATTCTCACCAAGTGTCTTAAGCAGGAAGTCCAACGCCTTCCCCTTGTTCCACATTATCAAAGGTCTCACTTCCAAGACCTAAAGAAAATGACAAACATCCTATCTCAATCTGCATACTTTGAAACCCCATTTTGAAAAAGTGTTTGTGATCATGATATTTACCTTTCGGCCTTGAGTAAGGCAAAGATTTGGATATGATCTCAAAACATGCTGAACTTGCTCTGCTAAAGGCAACCAGTCCTACAAAGGAAAAAAACAAGAGGACGAATATCATCAAATTTTCCTGACAGTAACTGATCCCTTAAAAGTTTAAAATCTAATAAGGAGGTAGCTCTTACTTCCTCCTTCACCCGGCGGAAGTGGACGCTAACACAGAACTTGTTGTGTTCAACCTTTGCTCCACTAACTTTGCTGGCCTTTTCCTCCAACAATTTGAAGATCTATAATACCACAACTCTTTTCAGGCCAAGAAACAGAACACCACACCTGGCTTACAATGACTAAAAGAAACTACCTCATTCATAATAGTAGTGAACTCACTGGCAGGCTGAAACAAGACCACCTCATTGCCCTGCATTCCAATCACAGTAAACTTATCACCAATACCAAAACTTCTTCAAGTCTTGTTGGGAAAATATGTGCTGTTACTAGCAACTACCTCTTCATTTAAGGCCCTGATACCTTGGGCCTTACACCCATTGCAGCCTTCTGCAGGTCCCATAATGTCCATACCATGACTTCCTGCATAATACAACTCAGGTAGTTGTACAAACTCATAAACCTGCCAATGAAGAACAACTCAAATTTACTGCTACTTCAGTCTTTCCTCAACAAAGCACTCCAAATCAAAAAAAATGTGGTGTCGGCAAAGAAGATGTACCTTTTCTCGACTTCTTCCTGTTATAATAGCTGTTGGGAAAAGGGTTGCAATTTCTTTCACCACAGTGCGCATCTGAAGGTAGTGACAATAGGGTAAGGTATGTTAAACAAGCATTGCTCTCCAGCAACAAATAGGATCTAGAGAGAACACAAAGGCGAGCAAACCTCATCTGGCATGAAAGCACATTCAGGATTTTCAACAATGGGTGAAAGAGTCCCATCATAGTCTAAAAACACAAAAATACGCTTTCCACTTGCAGCTTCAATCAATTTCTCAAAATTCTCTACTGCGGAAGGATGATTTGCCTGTGGAACAAAAGAAAATGATGCAAATTACTGTCTTTGCAAACAAGAGTTGATCAAAGGACAGCAGAACGTATGTCTCATAGGCCAGGAACTCGGCACTAATTGAATACAAGAGGGATATATATACTGCTGAACAGAACCTTTGTCCTACAAATGTAAGTGGAGGCATTCTGCTCTGCCACAGAAAATTATTGCCTTGGAGCTTTACAATCAGGGTGACAAAAGTAGGAAAACTATTAAACCAGACAAAACAAATGAAGAAAAGCACTCACCGCCCATGCTTTATACTCCATATCAATGGCTTCAAACTCTGACTTATCATATACATCCACCTGCGGGTGGCATCTAGTTCGAGGAGGAGAAGAGTCCTTCATGGCTTCAAGCCAGCCCGTGATCGATGCATTCTCAACCTTGCGAAGTGGCAACCTTCTCTTAGAAGGAGCATATCCAGGTCCAGTAGGTGCAGTCGTGCTAGTGTGCGAGCCAGCATTTGAAGGGTAATTGAATAACCCATTAGACGATGCAGCTGATACAGGAGCCATATGAAGCATGGGGTCTTTCAATCCCCCACTATGTTTAGGTTTCGACCTAAAAGCCATCGCAGTAATCCTCTTTGAGTCTGCCCGACTTTAATCTAACTACAAAAAATTGTAGACAAGAATGTCCTTGGGTCTCTACTTGTACCCAGGAAAATAATCACACTTCGTCACTTTGATGCATGTACAGCTATCTACAATGCTGATAGGGGAAGAACCGTCAGATAGAAAGCATATGCCTGCCCAGAGAACAACAAGAGATCACATTACGTATGTGGGGAGAGAAAATTCGACAAACCATATGCTTAGAAACTATCAGAAGCACATGAGGAAGAAAATATGCAAACGTCAAGTTCCATCGAGTACACAAAATATGTATTGCCAATGAGGATTGCCCCCAGTATCAAGCACATGCAAATCAAACATGCACAAAATGGAAACAAGCAGACAGGAGACAACTACTTCAAATCTGTAATCAAATAGAGAAGCCTTATTAAGGAGAGAAAAAAGAAAACAGAGACATACATTCCTTTATACTCAATTGAATTAATGTAATTGGGTATCCCCTACTCGTGATACTGGCAAGATAAGAAATGGCTTCTAAACAAAAAGAGCGTTATGGTCCATTTGCAATGGCCATCAAACCTCAAATACATCATGGAAATGATTCCGATTCATCGCAATGTGGTCTAATGTGGCATGACGACCTAGTGCAGTTGAGAGAGAGAGAGAGAGAGAGAGAGAGAGAGAGAGAGAGAGAGAGAGAGAGAGAGAGAGAGAGAGAGAGAGAGAGAGAGAGAGAGAGAGAGACGATCAAAACAAGACAGAAAGGGAAGAGTGATGGTACCAGGAGGCCCAGAAAGGGGAGGCCATCAGCGCTGTGCTGCGTTTTGAGGAGAGAAATGGGTGTATTTATGAGCGCTGCTTGGCCAGCCCGTCTCCCTCTCTATCTATCACGCTGGTTGGTCTTCTTGAATGCCTGAAAGATACGATGGATGTGGAGGAAAAACACAGTAGAAAGGAGTCGCCTTTTTGCAAAAGGCTTTACGTTTCCGCCCTCCAATAATTCAGGAGGCGATCTTCTGAAAATCGACCTCTGCATAAAGGGGAGTGAGGAATGAAATAGGGAGAAGCACGCCTCCTTCCTTTCTCTCCGTGTCTGTTACCCTAGTTCGTAGAATGTGGATGCTTCCCTGCTTGTTGCGCCTCTAGGATCCTTACTTCTCCTGCTGCTACGAATAGATATGGCGAGCCCAGCTTCTGTTGACAACAATCACACCTTCAACCTGCCCGGGCGGCACCTCGTTCACTAGCTACTAAAGTGCAGGCGCACCTTGTTTGAGCTATGTATAGGCGGAATTTTGTTAGGAATTGGCTGGCTATGTGTAGGCAGACAGCTATGTACACAGAAAAGGATTCTGATAAAGCTTTCGTCGGTGATGGCAATGAAGAGATAGACAGTACCTGTTGGCTCAAAGGAAGCAAGTGCCTCTGACGGGGATGCTTCGAGTTGGCGAGCTGGGGGACGCTCAGGCAACTGGTTATGGCGGACGTACAAGCTTTCTGATCACCAGCCACGTCGAGGCAGCAGCGAAAACGCCGAAGCCTTGGCTGTGGCGAGGAGAGCTCGTAGCCTGAATCCTGCTGCCTGAGAAAGAGAGAGAGAGAGAGAGAGAGAGAGAGAGAGAGAGAGAGAGAAACGCGAGGGAGAAAGGGAGAGAGAAAGACAGGTCTATCGATGAAGCGTGTTTATATTGGCGGACAAGGGGGGAAGACAGTTTATTAATTTTTTTGCGATTTCGTCGAAAAATGCAATGCGCCTAAACAAAGAAACAAAGGATTAATTAAAGAAAAAGATCATTTGTGGAAAACATTCCAACATCCAAAAGAAGAATATAATAAACTTAAAACTAATAAATAAATAAAAACGAAATACATAAATAGAGCAGATCAGGGTAAATAAATAAATCATCAACGATTTAAAACTGTAATCTCTTTAAGAAAGTGCATTTATAAAGACTTTCAAAAACACGAATATTCGAAATCGAAACACCTTCTTTTTACTGCTTCCAGGAATTTAAGAAAAGTACTTTATGGCAGTTTACCCAAAAGTCCCGTTTCTGGAAAATTCGGAGTATTTTAATAGAGGGGAACTTATTTCTTTATTGGTTGCACAAGGCGACAAAAATAAAAAATACCTCGATGGCTGGAGGTTTTGTAACCTTTGTTCTCTCTCTCCATTAAAGTATTATTTGCTTTTACCTTTTCCATGAAAAGGTTTTTAAAAAAATTGTTTTTTTTTATTAAACTGGAATCTCTGAAGTCTACTAGTAGCCTTTGGAGGCTTGTCCTACGGTCTTCCTATATACCTCCCTCCTTGTCAAGCCCGACAGCTAGCTGACTTCCCTTTTCCCCCCATCAGGCGACACGTGTCCCACCTCTTATACTTAGCTCCCTCCGTCACTTTGGGTGTGCTTCCTACCTTCCCCTAACTAGTAACAATATAACAACGGTTTCACGTGCGACCCACCCAAGATGCATCAACTTGTTTAGCTTGATGTGGAGACAATGTGCATTCTAAAGCTCACAACAAGTAAATTTTCCAACTCCTTGACATAGGTGGCGAGGGAAGTACTAATGACACAAAGCCGGCGGCCTAGCTTGAAGTCCCCTAATTTTTACATCTTGGGCACTTAGCACATCGTGATTTTTCACCCAGAAGTAGGGCAACTTGTGGTTGTATCTATATCAAGAAGGAGCTTATATTTTGCATCTTGAGGGGTTGGTGGGGTTGGTGGTGATCTACTTGAATATGTCGTTACAGAAATCTTCGATATATGATCTTGAGGGAGGAGGAGGAGACAAATCTGTGTTTCTCAAGGGGAAGGTCCTAGATTTACAATTCTAACATGGCATGGGGGCCATGGGTTTGCATTTTTTAGACTAGGAGAGAAATGTGTGCAGCTATTGTGTTCTCCTTTCAAACAAGACGATGTGGAATTGTGTTTCCAATTGTAAGAAACCAACCCCCTTGTATATTTACACTTTTCTGATTAACATACATTTTTCTGATCGACAGAGGTGGTAGTATGAATTTGTTTTTAACAACATACCTATTGCATCAGTGGACATCCTCATGACTCAAGCAGAGGAAGAAACTCTACCCATGATGAAGGTCTCCAAATCTAAGCGGAAGAAAGAAAGTTCCAAGGATCCCAACAAGGCCTCAGTTTCCATGAGCAAACCAACCAAAAGTAGTAAAAAATGAAAACACCCTCTATTAAAGGTCTCAGTCTCAACTGTAAAGGATTGACTGATCCTACCAGGGCCCAGGCCATCAAGCTCTGGCTCAAAGATGCACGGGTCAATCCTGACTTTATTTGTCTGCAAGAGCTTAAAGTTGTTGGACAGTCCCTCAATAACAATATTTTGAGAGTAGGAACAGGGCTAAAATGGTTTACAACTGATCATCAACATGGCAGAGGAGGTTCAGCTATAGCCATCAGTGAAAAGTACAGCCATATGGTCATAAATGTTCATAAGGCAGCTAATAATTGTTGGGTTGCTATCACTTTGAGTAGTCCTTTTAATTTTACCATTGTCTCTCTGTATGCCCCCAACTCCATTGCTGACAGGTGTACTGCTTGGGCTGATTTGGCTAACCTTCCCCAGCCTTGCATCATAGTTGGAGACTTTAATATGGTGGAGGATATATAAGACAGGTGGAATAATCAAGGACAATGTGTACAAGGAGCAGAAAAGGAAGTGTGGGACCAATTACTATCCAAACAAAACCTGCTGGACATTTCTCAGGCTACAGGGTGTACTTGGTCAAACAGACAACAAGGTAACTCCTATAGAGTTGCAAGATTGGATCGTCTATACATGGATGTTGGTCTTGTTCATCAATTTTGGCAAACCTTGTGTTGGACAGATAAGTCTCTTTTGATTTCAGATCATACCCCTGTTTTGTTTGAGCTCCACAAGGAGGCAGTCACTTACAAGGCAGGATGGCCGCACATTGATCAAACTTTGCTTAAAATTTCATGTGTGAGAAATAAGGTTCAAGAAGTGTTTGATTCTGCTTTCAGTACTAATGAAGGGGCCTTCAAATCCTGGGATAGAGCTGTTAAGAACACCCAAAAAGTTCTTACAGACTTTAAAAAAAGGGCTAAGGAAATTAGAATGAGCAGAAGGATGATGATAAGTAAAGAAATCTCTGACCTAGAGATTAGCACTCCTCCCAATAGTCCTCCTTCCCCTGACCTCATAGAGCTTAAAGAGAAGCTTAGAAGGGAAGAACTCTTCTCTACCAAGGCTTGTTTGAACTGGACTAGAGAGTATTGGATTGGTAAGCTGGATACTCCTGATAAAGCCATGCTCAATATTCTTAAAAGGAAGAAATTAAAAGATTTCATTCCTTTCTTAGAAAATCAAAATGGTAATGTGGTCAGTTCTCATGAGGAAAATCTGAAAGTGGCTTATGATTTTTTCTTTGGGATTTTTCTGCTCCTCCCAAAAGAGGGGTTGACTCCACTGTGGCAAGGGCTTCTACAGCTAGAATCAGGAGGAAGATGCTTTCCCCTGAAATGGCTAGAATGATGGAGTAGCCCCTCACAGAGGGGGAGTTGAAGGACACTATTGATGCTATGAAACCTGGTAAATCACCAGGTTTGGATGGGTTGCCTAATGAATTTTATCAAACCTACAAATCTTCTTTAACACCTTATCTTATGCAGGTTTGGTATGAGGCCTTGGAGATGGGAGTTCTTCCTTCTTCTATGAACACTCTAGTCATTAGACTTATTCATAAGAGAGGAGGTAAGGAGGATTTAGGGAATTGGAGACCTATAACTTGCCTGACTTTTGCTTATAAAGTGTTCTCCTTGGCCCTAGCTAGAAGACTCAGCCCCCTTATGCATCATATTATCCTCCCTGAATAAAAAGGCTTTATTAAGGGCAGGTACATTCTGGATGCAATCATCACACTTTGGGAAGCTATAGAGCATGCCACAGATACTGACCAGCTCTTCATGTTTTTCAAAATTGACTTTGACAAGGCATATGACAGGATGGAGTGGGACTTTATTTTTCAATCGCTATTTGATATTGGGTTTGGAAAAATGTTCACTAAGTTTGTGAAGATTCTATTTGGCAATGCTTATGCAAAGGTGGCTATTAATGGTGATTTGACTGATTCTATGCTTCTCAGAAGATCTATAAGGCAAGGATGTCCAATAGCACCACTTTTATATTCCATTTGCTCTGATGCATTGGGATGGCTGGTTAAAGCAGCCATGGCAAAGGGGAGAATCAGAGGTATCGACATCCCTGGTGCCACTAATCAGCTTTGTCTTCAGCAATTTGCACATGATACAAATGCACTTATGCAGAATGACGAACAATCAGTAAGAGCCTTCTGGGAATGCTTAACCTTGTTTTGTAATGCTAGTGGTTCAGTCATAAATCATACCAAGACAGGTTTCAAAACTGTTGATGGCCAGATTCCCCAAATTGTAAGCGAAGCTGGATGCATTGAGCTGGAAGATGGTAAAATATTCAGGTTCTTGGGCATTCCAATGGGCTTCAATGTTACTTTTGCCCAGAGATGGGATTGGGTGATTTCAAAGATTAGAAACAAGATGTATAGATGGCAAGGATATCAGACCTCCCTCTCCAACAGGGCTTTTATCCTAAATCACTACATTTTATCTTCTCTAATCTATTTCTTGTCTTGCTGGCAACCAGCTAAATACCAATTGGCCAAAGCAATAGCTTTGTTCAGGAATTTTCTATGGGGAGGAGAACTGGACTGTCCAAGAGTTCCGAAAGTTGCTTGGGAAACATGTTGCGTTCCAAAGGACAAGGGAGGTGTGGGAATTCTAGACCTATCCAGACTTACAAATAAAATCGCAAGCAAATGGATTTTGAGAAGCACTCACTCTGATTATTTTTGGGCTTTATTGCTCAAGAGGAACATCTCTAAGTTCAAATTGCAGACCTACAAATCTTGGGCAGATATGTCCTTCAGAGACCTCATCACCATGCCCTCCAAATTCATCCCATATGGTTCAAAACTTGTGTGCAAATTCTGGAATGCCTGGCAGCTATTGAAGAGCAATTGGAGACCTGACCATTCATTTTATGCTAACTTTAAATGTTTTCTTCAAGACTCACCTTGGTATGGATTTTTTGCAGTTAACTCTAAACTAATTGTCTCTAGGAAAGCACATAAATGCTTCAAAGCTGGAATTACCAAGTGGGAACACCTTTTTGAGAAGCATACCATTAAAGGACAGCAGCACATACAGATACAGTACAACCTCAATGAGAGGGATGCTAAATGGTGTTTAGACAAATTTCAACTTGTTCTCAGATCTTTCCATCTACCACCCAGAGGTAGATGGGAAGTAAAACCTCAACTGAGAGAGATTGTTGGCTGTATTTACCACAAGTACTGCTAAATTAAAACCTCAACTGAGAGAGATTGTTGGCTGTATAAATTAAAAATAAAGCTAAATGTCAAATGGAAGGTTTCATGGAGTAGGAGGCAGTGGGCTTACAGGTTTAAATGTATCTGGGCCTACACTATTTCAGTAAAACATAGCATATTGCTATGACTTATACTGCACCAAGGTGTATGGATAGGTCAAAGAGCTACAAAGATTGGAGCCTCAGATGGAAGATGCCCAAGATGCCATTTGGTCATTGAAGACCTCCCTCATTTATTCTTCTATTGTAAACATACCAAAGACATATTGGGGGCTGTTCAGAAATGTGTATCTTTCCTTAGGACTCAACCCATTAATATCAAAGACTTGCTGCTTGGTCAGTGCAAGGCTTTGGACATTCCTTTATGGAACATGTGGAGAGGCATCATACTATGGTTTCTCTGGACCAATCGAAATGCAGTGCTGTTTAACTCTACCCCAAGACACATTCTTGTTCTTAAATATGAACTAGTTAAAGCTTCAGAGTTGTTGTGCAAGGAGATACAAGAAGCCCTACCTCATGATCTGTCCCTAACTGAGCTTCAAAAGAGTCTAAGGTGGCAGCAATGGAGGAAAAAGGTCCCAAAGTTCTACTCAGATATCAGGCTCAAGATGAAACGCTATCATTTTGATTTAGCCTTTCTTTTCTTTGGGGCTACCCTCCCCTTACTTGAGGGTCTTTGTAATTTATTTCTCTGTTATTAATTCAAGTTCTACTTTCCTCCAAAAAAAAAAAAAAAGAATCCTCTTATACCTACGTACCCTTTCACCCCACAAAGAAAAGATTTTGCATTTTGTCCAACTCCACCTAATGTGGATCTTACTTGGCTGATTTCTTTTGCCTTGGGTGGCAACTATGCTTTGGTCTATCTTTTGCGGCTTAGAGGAGGTTGTATGGTGCTATATTTTATGTATGTACATGCTTGGACATAGGGGTGCTATTTCATTGTGGAACTATCTTCTTTAAAGGTTTTTTGCTATGTTTAAACAATGGTCTTGGTCATATACCTATCTATTATGAAGAGGTTATCTCTTAGTACACCTAGGATGCACCGCCTTTTGGTACCATCTACCCATTTTTGTTTGCATGCTTTGACATGGTATTTGAGCATAGCCACGTCAATTCCTATTGTAAAAAGCTCCAAGAGAGATACATTAAAGGCTCATTTTCAACCAATAGGAAGGCATCTTGCAATCACATTTTCATCATGGAGGAACTTCTCTCTCTCTCTCTCTCTCTCTCTCTCTCTCTCTCTCTCTCTCTCTCTCTCTCTCTCTCTCTCTCTCTCTCTCTCTCTCTCTCTCTCTCTCTCTCTCTCTCATTTATGCATTTTGAGGAGTTTGCGGCGATCTACTTTGAATCAATCCATTAGATCTATGCCTTTTAGTGAGAAGGAGGAGACCCATCTGCATTTTAGGAGGTCTCAATTTTGAGTTTCCAAAATAACATGGGGGGCTTGCACTTGAGTTTTTCATCCTTGGATAGAATTGTGTAGTGGAATTGTTTCATTGTCCATTGAGAAGGTGAAGATATGAAGTGTTGAGGAGAGGTAGTTGTGATACTCAATCCACCAAATGCACCTGCATTCTTGGGGGGGCCACTATTAAGAACCCCCCTATATAATGTGTGTTCGCAAGGTACTTTAAAAACTCTATCGTTAAAATGTTGACATGAATAGATTGATCACATGTTTTTTTCTAAATTGGACTTAAAACCCCCCTCTTGTTGATGTATCTCTTTCTTAAATTTTCAAAAGTAAAAAACCCTCCATCTAAACTCATGTGGTATATTGACATGATTATGCAATGGACCACATCGGGCCTATATTTTAGCCCAAAATAAGAAGCATATCTACATCATTCACTTGGATGTGCATGTTACACTAGCTATTGCCTAGTATACCAAGGTGGGGCTAATACCACACCTTGGTATACTAGCCCATCTTGGCTAGTGCCAAGATGGGCTTGGACTATGTATAGGGGCCATCATGTAGAGCCTAATAAGATCGTGATGAGTAGTGTTGATGAGGAAGCACACTTAGGTTTTGGACATTGCTTGAAAAACCTTTGCAACACTTTTCGAGTGGTTTTTAAAAAGTACTTAAAAGTAATTTTCAATAGTTAAAGTACTTGCCTAGGGAGTCCAATTACTTTCATTTGGCGTGAAATATTGAGTAATTGTGTATCTCAATCATAAGTATGGGTCAAGAAAGGATGAATATATCATGAGAAGCCTTGATCAAAGGTACAGAACAAAGGAGATGACCTAGAGCAATATAGGAGTCTAAAAATAGAAAGTAGTTGTGTTAAGTTAAATTCATTAAAATAACTCCTAAAACTCCAAGTATGAAGTCTGGGAAGCCTTAGGATTAATTTTTGACTTTCCACAAATAGTCTAAATTTAGCAAGTCTGAATTTAGTAGGTTTTGAGAGTAGTTTGGTGGAACCTCCAAAGCATTGTGCTAAGGTTTCACATAGGAGATGAAGTTTTAAAGCCCAATGGTGAGTTTTGCGTTTACCAAAGTCCATCCTAATTTAGAAAGTCCTAAATTAGCGTGTAGGTTGTATCCCGGGTCAGCTTCATAAAGCCTCACGGTTTGTGCAAAGATCTTACACCCAGGCTAATTAATTAAAGGGTAAGTTTATTGTTTTAAATAAGTCAAAGAGAAAAGCTAAATTATAAGTTTAGATCAGCCTTTCCTCATTTAGAAAGTTGATTCTAGTCCTTTCGTTTTAAGCTTGGCTAGACCACATGTCCAAAGTAGCACCAACTTGCTTTATGTGAAGTTAGCAAGTGTGTGTATGTGTGGTGTGTACACTTGCCAAGAAGATTCCAAGGTAGGAGAGGGTGAGTTTTTCAAGTATGGAATGATGTACAAGTGTCCAAGCATGCACCAAGTATGGAATGATGTACAAGTCTCCAAGAATGCACCAAGTTTCCCGTTAGGTCCTTTCATTTGATTGGTCCATGCACTAGCACCCAATTTTGGGCTTTTGGCAAGTGGGGAAAGGGATAAAAGAGACTAGCTCGCGGGAAATTGGGTTCTTTGATCTCTCTTTCAAATGTAAGTTGGCAAAGCAATCTCTCTCTCTCTCTCTCTCTCTCTCTCTCTCTCTCTCTCATGGTAGCTCAAGAGGTGCCCATTATGCTCAAGCACTTGGCTATATATGAAAATTCAAGCAAGTGAAAGCTTTATCTTCTTCATCTTCATCATCTTCTACTACTCTATTATCCTAATCTATGCTAAGAGCTTGCCCATGAAGTAAGACTATACGAAGTAAAAATTCTCTTGATTAAAAAATACTTCTTTCTTCCTCATCTACCACTTACCCCGTAGTTCTTTCTCCCCGTTGGGGTGTTTAGGGCTTGGGAAGGAGGGTTACACCATGGAATCTTGAAGAACACCATCTTATTGGTTTGAGGAAAGCTCCGCAAGAGCACAAGTTGTGTTGTACTCAAAGCTCTCTTTGAGAGAGAGTTAAATACAAATACCTTTTGGAGAGGGGACTGGCTCCAAGCAAATTTGGTCCTCATCATTTTATCAATCTTAATTGTGGTATTCTCTTTGAATTATGTGCATTGTTTTTAATGATTCAACGTGTGAATGTGCAATGAAATCAGTCCAGAACAACCTTTAGTCTCCTCTAAAGATTTCTCTTAAAGAAAACTCTCTCCTTTCATAAGTTAGACTTTCCATTGAATCTAAGGTAAGTATTAGATTCTTTGACACCAAGTACTATAAAGCAATTTCAAGTGGTTTCCATAGGCATTTGAGCAGTTTGCAAAACCATGTAATAGCAATTTGTAAACCACATTTTAGAGAATGAAAACCTCTTTTGCATATACATTTTTTGTCTCCCTTGTATATCAACATTGCTTCATTATTGTCACTCTATTAGCGGGTCACATCAATCCTTACACTTTTGACATGGTATTAGAGCGTGTGCAAGAACCTAGCTAGAGACAAATTGAGTGAGAGCAAAAATCCCCATTGATTACATTATCTTCTTGAATCTGAAGATGGCACCAAATCTACACAATCTACAATTGGAAGGAGCTAAAAGCCTCAATTAGAGAATATTGCAGATACCACGGAAGACAAGGGGATCTCTACAATCATCATCAACACTCGAGGAGGAGGATGAATACATCAGCCCAACCATAACATATATTAGCAACCTCGTAAAGTTGGCAAGCTCTTCCATGTAAGAGGAGGTTGTTTCTCTAATTAAATAAATAAAGATGAGGAGGTTGAAGCTCTCAAAGCTCTACTCATTGTTAAAGTTCAAGAAATGGACATATGATAAGCATTGCAGGAGGAGGCAAGTTGATTTGCTAGGAATAGTAGCTAGCTTTGGAGTTGGAGGCTCACAAACCTTCCAAGCTGACAAGTTACCATTCTTGCTATAGATAGAATGGTGAGGCGAGCCTGGAAAATATAAAAAACAACATACTACAAGCCATAAACTAACCAACCTACATACTGATAAATTTCATGATCATATAATCAAATTCATATGTGAAGAGAGATAGACAGTGAGCGTGAGAGAGCATAAGAGCGTGTGCAGATGCACCTCCTAGAGCGGAGTGCTACACTGAAATGGCGAGAGAGAAGAGGGAAGAGGAGAGAAAAATAACACAAACACTAGGTGCAATCTCCCCCTTTGCAAGAGTGAGCATTTTTCTCTTGCACGTATTTATTTATAAATAGCACTTGATAATAAAATGTACATAAATGTGATATCCTTTTGCATAGCCCATAGCTTGGTCATGCTTTTTCCACCTATCAGCTACAATAAATAACTATATATCAATTTCTATTACATACCTCTCCATTAGAAAGCAAATGTCCTCAATTGCTAAGTTTCCTACAAACCATACTTGTCAAAAGTATAATGGTTAAAATTACATGTCAAAAATAAATCTCTTAAATGTAAAGAAATGAATTTTCTTATGCCTACGTCATCCACATACTACATATTCTAGTGTCCCATACCATTAGAATAAGCAGTATATGTCATACCCTTCCACCTATCAGCTACAATAAATAACTATATATCAATTTCTATTACATACCTCTCCATTAGAAAGCAAATGTCCTCAATTGCTAAGTTTCCTGCAAACCATACTTGTCAAAAGTATAATGGTTAAAATTACATGTCAAAAATAAATCTCTTAAATGTAAAGAAATGAATTTTCTTATGCCTACGTCATCCACATACTACATATTCTGGTGTCCCATACCATTAGAATAAGCAGTATATGTCATACCCTGATGAATCAGGATACCATTGGTCACACTCATGAATCAATCTTTATAGATTCCAAGTCCAATTCCATACACTCGCCACAAGAAATCATCATATACCAAATCCAAATCCAATTCCAAATATAAGTCCAAATCCAAATCACTTTCGTTATATACATGGGTAACAAAATCATACTAAGGATAGTGGTGGCAACCAACTGCAGCATGATTTTATGATCGGTGTTGCATTAGTCAATTAATCTACACCAATGGATGTGCTGCCTGAATCAGTGAATCTACACTTGTGATGCCTAAACCTGGATTTGATACCACTGCTACAGACGGAATGGTTTGGCGAGCCTGCAAAATACCAAAAATAACATACTACAAGTTATAAACTGACATATTGGCATACCTGATAAATTCCATGAGCATACAATCAAAGTTATACGCGAACAAAGAGATAGAAAGTGTGAGAGAGCATGTCCATGCAAAACATTGCAAATAACATAATACAAGCCATAAAACGACAATTTTGCATACTTGGTGAATCCCACAACACATAATCAAAGCCATACGCTAACATAGCAGAGTGCTACACTCACACTGCGAGAGAGAAGAGGAGAGAAGAATGACATAGGCATTGGGTGCAATCTCCCCTCGTGCAATAGTGAGAATTTTCCTCTTGTACGTATTTATTTATAGATTTCTTGAATGCTCAAAATGGATACATATTTCCTGATTGCACATAATAATGATCATAGATCATAAAGAGCACTTGAATAATAAAATGTACATAGATGTGATATCCTTTTGCGTAGCCCATAGCTCAGTTATGCTTTTTCCACCTGTAAGCTGTAGTAAATAAATATATATCAATTTCCATTACAATTCTTCATTGAGGAGAAATTTAACAAGTTGAAGCAATAGTAGAAGAATACTTCAAGATTGAACTTAAAGCCAACTTAATCACCAAAGCCTTAAGTACTTCATGACACAAACCAAGCTCTTCGACAAACAAACAAGATGGGAAAATTTTCTTTCACAATTTCATTTTCATATTGCTCACATTGTTGGCAAGCATAATCAAGTAGCCAATGCCTCTCAAGACGACCGAGAGTGAATTCGGTTTCCATAGCAACTCACAATGATCTATCTTCGATGATAGATGAGTACACTATTGATCCCAATTTTAGAGATGTGATTTTAGCCCTTGCATTAGGGAAGAAAGAAGAACCAGATGGATGCAAGGCATACAATTAAAGGATAATCTAAACCTTGTCAATGTTTACAATGCTTCCTTAGAGTAAGCAAATGTACAAATGTTTAAAATGAACAAAGTTTTTGTCTTATAAGACTCTCTTTTTCTTTATTGTGCACAAATGTTAAGTAGTATGCATGCTTAGGGTCAAGTTTGCGGAGACGACGTCTTCCAAACACCAAGTAGAGCTTGTCACTCTACTATGGAAGATTGATACGACTAATGCGTAGACATGCTTGTGGCAGCTTAAGCTCTCAAGAGCCAAATGGATTAGTCATCCATTTTGGAATGATGTCGTAGGGTAAGATAGGGATCCTCTACCCACTAGAAAAAGGACTAATGAGAATAGGCTTTATCTTCTCTACCCCATAGTCGAGGACGACTACGATTTCAAGAGAGAGGTAATGTCATAATAACTAATATCTAGTTCTCCTAAATGATTAACTCATGTTAAACTGATCATTTAATATGGAGAAGTACCACGGGAGAAAAAGCTAGAATATTGGTTAGGCTGGCAGACCGGTCACAGTAGGGATCCAAAGGGGGGGTCATCTACAAAAGAGCAATGTGCAAACAATGGGCTTCAAAGACCCTAAGTTTCAGCCCATTAAGACTTCCAAAATGCTAAGGTTCCAAAATTCAAAGGTTTGGTTCAATGGTCAAAATCTAGGAAAGATTGGATGCTTGTGGGAAGACTCAAAAGTCTTCCCACATCCCTATCTTGGAGGGGGCGAGCCCTTTTAGTAGGGGATGAGAGAGAAAATCACACACACTCTAGCAGGCTCCCTTTACATAAACGGAATAAGGGACACATGTTAGCTCCCTAGGCCAGTTGCCCCCAAGATGCATTCAATTCCTATTGGATGGCCATAGAGGTGGACCAATGAGAATAAGCTAGAGTATATATATTTAGTTTAATTCATTTAAAAACACTTGATAAAAGAACCAATAGAAATTAAGCTCTCTAAAAGACTATTGGACAATCTCCCAAGGGGTCCAATGAGCATTCAACAGCCCAATGGCTTGCCTGATTCCTATTGGCCAGAAGACTAAGGGATCCAATGAGAGTTTAATTGCATTAATTAAATACCTAAAGCTCTCACAACAGGGGAAAGGGAGACACATGTCACAAGGCTATCACTTTCATGCTTCTTAATTATCATTGGCTAAGCTTTGCAGGATCCAATGGGGTGCCAGCATGAGTAAAAATCACGAGGGGTCGACCAAGAGAGAGAGAGGGGGCTGATTTTGGCAAGGCATTATCACACACACACTCACACAATCTCATGTGTGAAGCAAAGAAGAGTATCTCTCCTTCTCAAGCTTTAATGGAAAGCTCATCACCTACTCCAAGCTTGTGAGAAGGGAGGCCTACACCAACAACTCTTGGCTTTGTGATGCAAATCCAACCAAGAGCCAAGCTCCAATGCATCCTCATCTCCTCTACCATGCTAATTACTAAGCTATGCTAAGCTTTTATGAGTGATTATCTAAAAAGATATACTTCTTTCTCGTAAGAATCCTCCTTCTTCCTCTCGATCTACTCTCATACCCTGATAGCTCTCACCATCTTCGAAGGTGTGTAAGGTCTTGGGTCTGAGACTGTGAGGGAATTGATGTTGTGTTTTATAAGTGTGTGCAGGTGCTTGAAGCTTCCATCTTCATTGCCTGAGCAAGTTATTGAAGGAACACAAAGTATTGTATTGTAAAATGTCTCCCTTCATGGGGGAAAACCAATAATACAAAGCCTTTTGGAGGGGGGACCGGCTCCATGTAAATCCAGTCCTTATTGTTATCAATAGCTTAATTTCTCTCTCTTTTGAAGTATTGTTCATGCCTATCTAACTAGGTGTTATGATTTTTGTTGCTCTCTCCATCCAAGCACTCTTGCTATGCTCATTAGGAATCTATTCTAATGAAATGCTCACTATGTTTATGCTATTTTCCGCTACACACAAGTTACTAGGCCATTAAATGTTACAAAGTACTAGATATGTCTACAACTTAAAAGCTCAAAAAATGTTGTTAGAATTAGGGCTACAAGGATGCACACACAAAGCTTGGAGAAGAAGGAAAAGCTAAAGGGCACACAAGAGAAAGTAGTGTTATTGTGAGTACAAAGTTAACCTAGCACTAGAATGATGAACATCAATACATTGCAGTAAGGAAAAGGCCTCCTAGTGAGGCAAAAAAGTGCCTTAGTAGTCCTCACCTTGTTCACATGCATAATCATAAACATATCATAACAAATCCAGCCAAAGATGCAACAAACAAGAGCTAGCACATAAAGTTTAGGGAGGTGCCATGCCCAATGGATTGTGGTAAATCCAAAGCATCATTGTTGTTAGCCATATTACACTTGATGTTAGTGTTGCATGTGTAGAGAAGAAACTACTCAAACCATTGTGTGATTCATGGCACAACCCAAAGAAGATTACAAAATGCATACTTTGTAGAAGTTTACATTGCAAATTTTTCACAAAAGGGAAAAATTATGTGCATAGTGATGCTTCTAATGCAGAAGACATCAGAATGAGATGAAATCTAGTTGTTGTTTTCAATTTGCTCAATTTAGCAGCAACTATACGAACCTCTTAAGCATAAAATCGTTTATAATATCTCAAACCTTTGTTAATACCCAACTATTTCACATCTTCCTAGTACCCAGCTAATAATTTGAGAAATGGTATTGCAAATTAATGCTTAATAGTTTTTCCAATCTCATCGAGAAACCTCTATTTATTGCTATTTCTCTTCTTCCTCCCCTCCTCAAACCCTAACTCAGATGCGCATTTGCCCTCTCTACTTGACCTTTCTTCTCTCCCTTGCCTCCTATGTCCTTTTGTCACCCCAAACTCAGAATTTTTGAATAAAACATGCCCTAGCTTGATGCAACAAGGGATATGCACATTATTTATGGGTCAAGTGAGGGGAGATTATAGATAGAAAATGGAAACTCACAACAACAAGGGCGAGCATGCTTACGTACACTACGATTGAGCAAGGACAAGTAATTCAAAGTGCCCACTAGCATGGATGTTTAAAGTAATACGACATGGGGACCTCCGCTTAAGGTTTCCCCACGCTTCTGATCGAGAAAAAGATGAAAAAAGAAAGCTCTAAGGCTATGGTCACGTGAGGCTTAGTTATCAATTATACATAACTACTCCAACTATGCCCAGACAAAACATTAAATGAATAACTAAGCCTTTTGCATGGTCATGCAAAGCTATATTAATTCAACTTCTCAACTATGCTTTGAACTTCACAACTATGCCAAAATAGGCATGCTACAAAGGTTAAGCATAATTATTCATTCAATGCTTCTTTTTGCGTGTGACCAAGGATGAGGCTTAGTTAGGGCATGGTCATACGAGGCATAGTTATCCATTTTTTATAACTATGCTCAAGGATGCCCTGGCTCAGTCAAGTTCACCTAGGCGTGCTCACACGTAGCAACAAGAAGTCAGGCTACTGGCACGTGCCTGGAAACCCGATTAGAGAGAGGGGAGAGAATTTATTTCTTACCACTGCTAGGCTGGGATAGTCAAGAAGCCAAGATGTGGGACTAGTGTATAGCCCGTGCGTTGCCTCTACGTCTCAGAAAAGCTTGCCAACAATCAGAATTTCATTAAAGCACTCACTGGCACAGTTTTGCAACTACGCCGTATCGACATAGTTGCAAAAGCTTGGGATAATACTTCTACGAAGCCTCACCTTTCTTGTGCGTGACCACGATGCCGGCATAGTTTCCTGTCGGTATGACTGATAATTAAGCACCGTGTGACCACCGCCTTATCAGCTCAAATAACTGATAATCTAAGCCTCGCGTGACCACCACCTAACGGATATGCTTAGCAAACACTGCGCACCAAAACGCAATTCAGGAGAACGGGTCTTACCGTAATTATCGCCGCCAGGCAGCAACACGTGTTGCCGTGGTAGCTGCCATATGAAGGCTTTTGCGACACACGTAGGAGAGGGGCCAGGTCAATGTGCAGTGGTCGGTAATTGGTAGTTGAAAGTCGGAACACCTGAACGCATTTGGACTGTTACTGGACATGAGAATGGACGCAGCTCAACAATTGACGCGTGCCTAGCCTAATAACAGTTAAAGTTGTTCGTTTCCTTATCCATTCTGCTGCTGCTATATATCCGAGTTCGATTCGCAGAGTCGCACGTTATCCATACCAGCCAGCTTAAGCTTCACACGTGTCATGGATCTAGGGCGTAGGCTCACCAGCCCAAGCAATGATTTTCCTGAATCCTAACAGTTCCTCTCTACAATAATGCTTTTTCAAAGAGGTCCACTCTTCCGAGTTCCGCTAGTCTTTTCAAACTATCTCTCTAACTTGGTAATTGGACAGCATGACCTCCATACTCTCTGCAACTATAGTGGAAAAATACGAGGTAGAATATGAAGAGAGAGCTTTGATTCTAATGGTCTGCGGCGTGCGCCCCCCTTGGAAGTTTTGACATCTTGGTTTGAAGACCATTGGCTGTCTCAAGGAATAGAAGTCCAACAGGTTTAGGTTCTCCCTAAAAGCTTCTACATTTTTCTCCCTAGATCTTCGTCCGCTTGCCCAACCTCAAACTATATGTTGCAGAAAGGAGAAGAAGTGTGAGGAAGGCACCACTGAGCATGTTGAAGCCTTTTCTTAAGTCAAGCCATGAATAGGAAGCAGAACTAGCCGACATAGCAGAGGCCCTTCTGGTTGAGTTGGCCATCATTCAAGAACCCCAGAACAAAGTCTCTCCTATGTAATGCCCATATGTTAGAAAGTGTGAAATCTGATCGATAAATGTATCTTTGCCACAACCATTGCCAATGAGACGTAGTCTATTGGTCAAGGTGCAACTGCAGCAGCAGCATCTTCACAGTTCAAATCCTCTCTTCATATTTCATGTGTAGAATTTTTTGTGTGTGTTTGCGGCTCATTGAAGATGGGCGATGGAATAAGGCCAAATAGCTTCTCCCTCTGATGGACACAATTGCCAACCAATGAGGCTTTACCATCTCATTTGCATAGATGTCCGGGAGGATGTATGTGACAAGGGCCTACATTGAGACACACCTTTTTTGAACATTGCCCTAGCCAAAACCACACTTCATCATCCTCAAATTTTTGCCCTTCACAAGGCCTTTGAATCTCTTTTTCATGTTACGAGTTTGGAGTTTGGCACCAATGGTTGTGTAGAGCCAATTAGAGACTTTAGTCCCATAGTAGATCATTGTTTCTAGAGAAATACCTTGGCCAACGATTGGACAATATGTCAACATGAGAGTACACAAATCCAAACTAGCCAAATAATTGGAGCCTATGTATTATAATAGGTTTGAGGGTCTTCCCAACATTACTCCAAGACTATGAACCACCAAAAATCCAAGGGTCTAATCACCACTTGAGTTATGCAAATTACCAATTTACATCTTAGGAATTAAACTCCACCGAAAGCAAGCTAGAGAAAATGTGTGATGAATGACAAGGGTGAAGCGCTTCTTGCCATTGGGAGAGTTGTTTCAAAAGAGGAGCTGAACAAGAAGCTTCAAATTCTTTCGTAAGAAGTCTTTTAAGTGTCATTGATGATGTTAACAAGCAAGTAAAGATTGCATTCAAAGAAGTAGAAGACAGGGTGGATTTTGGAAAAACACAATATAGATAGTGGCCTATCAAAGAGGCTGGAAGCATTGAAGTTGCAAGTTTGGTGGAAATAAATGATTCTAGTTCTTGATGTTTCATATGTAGGACTTTCTTTAGCTCAAGATAGAAGCTCCAAGTTTGATGAATCCACCATGGATCTTTTGGATTGTCTATCAAGAGGGCATCGTGGCATGTGAATCACACCTTGATCCATTGCCTTGCCCCATTCCCATTTAGGAATAAAACACAAAGTGTCATGGCACTAGTTTGGGCTCAAACTTCACAAGAGAGGAATGTTTTTTCTAGGAAGGGCAGGAAGGGGCAAATGTCACCACAATTGAAGAATGAGTTCTTGAATTCCAAATATGGGTGTAAGAGTTACGTGCTTCACGATGGCAAGGGAAATGAAAAGCATTCCAAACCTTTGCGGAATGAGATGATTCTTCCCAACAATGCTCCCAAAAATGTGAGTGCAATATCCAAAAGGTAGAATAGCCGTTGACCCTGCCAAATCCATGCACGAGCATCTCTTGCCTTATGCCAATCGAGTTGTAAGAAGTATCATGCCACCCCACTGATTTTAGAAAGAAATTGAAACTTCTTGCTGCTACATAACAATTCAGACCACAACAATACTCCTCAAGTTGACAATTATCTACAAAAAAAATAAAATGAAGAAGCTTTTTGATTGATGATGTCGTTCTTGATATGAACTTGCCATTGAGATTGCTAGTTTAAAGCATGACTTATATGCATAACTAGATATTTAGGTTGAATGCCTATTATGAGTGCCATAGGAGGTGCAATATATCAAGTACAATTGCATTTTAAGGACAACATAAAAGGTTGTACTCTTTACAACCATGAATTGTAGGTGAACACAAGGCTATTACAATATCATGGTAGAGTCACACACATCTCTACCATGATCATGGTAGACATGTGTGTGAACACATGTAGGACTGTCAAATAGCTTTTTCCCCTCGTTAGGAGATTTCTTTCCCTTGGCTTGTATATACGTCCATCAGTTTAGGACAAGCCTTATCATTGCAATAGCATACTTAGTAACACTACTTTCGATGTTGTGTGATTTTGAGCTTCTTCTTCATCTTCTCCATCTTCGCATGCATTCGTGCAGTTGCATTTTCCAAAAATTGGTAGCAGAGTAGCCTTTGACATCCGTGGTAGCATCACCAACACAATTCTACCTCATGTTCTTCAATTGATGTGATTTTTTGTGAGCATTTGCAAGGCCATATAACATTCAAGTATGATCTTTGATCTTTTGGGTGATAAATTTTTTGATATATTTCCACTGCTAGAAATGCTATGGAGGTGATTTCATCCTTTTGTGCAAGTTTTTTGTTAGTATAGATATTTTGCAAAACGAGCACTTTGTAGTCTACTATTAGTTGTGCTATAGAACACGTGTTAGTTTTGTAGAAAATTTTGTATCGAGTGTACTCATTGGCCATGGCTAACAACAATGATGTTTTTTACATGCTATTTGTTGAGGAAAAATTGGATGGGAACCTATGCCCACTTTGGGAATACATGACACAACATGTGTTGGAAAGGGTGTTTGGAACATTGTGCAGGGTTATGATGTAAGACCAAGTTTTACAGATGTAAGTTTTATAATGGATAATGGTGCAAGTTCTAGCAATTCTACTATTAGAGTTGTTTTGCCTATTGTTGAGTAGGCATGTATAGGCTCATGCATTGATTGTGCCTTCTATTAAGCATTCCATTACTCCACACATTCCTTAAGCACAAAGAGAAAAACATGCATGGGATATATAGACTAGCTTCTTTGTATTAAGGTTCAAATTTGACAAAAAGTGCTTACCTGCGTAAAGAGCTAGAATCCAAGGTTATGCATGAGGAGGATGATATGGATGTATCTCTTGCAAGGATTAAAGATCGCAACAACTAGGTAAGTTCCATTGGTGACGTCATTCCTTTTAGTACTTCTATGCAAATAGTTCTTGATGCTTTGTGTCATAAAATATAATATCTAACTTTAACAAATGATTTTTTCATATTAGACTGATCATTTAATATGGGAAGATAAAAGGGTAACAAGAGTTAGGATATAGATATGTGCTTCTGGACCTATCTCAACATGGGACCAAAAGGAGAAATGGTTGCATCTCAATAGAGGTCCAAAAGGAGACGGTCTACCAAAGAGAAATGTGAAATAAGTGCTTCTAGATTTAACTCAACAAGGGACCAAGAGGAGACATGGTTACATCTCAATAGGGGTCCAAAAGGAGGTAGTCTATCAAAGAGCAATGTGCATCTAATGGAGCTTAAAAGACCTTAGGGTTAGCTTCATTAAAGACCTCCAAAAGTTAGTGTTAAAAAGTCCTTTGACCTTAAGTTAGGACTGACCTTGAGGTGGGAATCCTACCCAAGCATGAGGTGCTTGTCAGCTTGCTAACTAAAGTGCTTAAAGTGTTTGTGGGAACCTTGCCCAAGCTTGAGGTGATTCTCATGCTTAAATGACTAAGGTTCTTGATAAGTGTTCAATTCAAATATAAACTCTCAAGGGGCATCAACGGTTTCCATGCTTGATTGATTAAGTGCTTGAAGTATTCAATTCAAACCAAATGACTTAAGAAGCATAAAAGACACACGTTCAAATGATCCTCCACATGTGGCCCTCATGATGTGCTTGAATCCTATGGATAGGTTGTAATGGGGTCCAATGAGAATTTAGATGCATAAAAATAAATAATTAAGTTCTTTCTCTCAAAGAGCAAAAAGAGGACACATGTCCAAATTAAATAATTAAATAATACGCGAGAGAGAGAGAGAGAGAGAGAGAGAGAGAGAGAGAGAGAGAGAGAGAGAGGTGTGGACCAAGCATGAGAGGGGGGTATACTCTCCCACACACACACACACACATTCTCTCATTGTGTGGAGTGAAAAGTGCAAGAGCTCCATCTCCTTCTCCACGCTTGTTTAGAAGTTGAGAGCCTACACCAACACTCTTGGCTATGGAATGCAAATCCAACCAAGAGCCATGCTTCAATGCTTAAGCTTTCCATCTTCTTCATCTTCATTACTATGCTATTATGCTATGCTAAGCAAGAAGAGTGATGATAAGTGAGGAACTATTTCTTTCTCCTATGAATGATTCTTCTTCCTCTTCCCTACCCTCATTCCCTGCTAGCTCTCTCCACCTTCAAAGGTGTTTGAGGCTTGGGATAGTTAATGCTCTTTGCAAAGTTTATGTTATGTTCGTGATGCATGAAGCTTTCCACCTTCATAGCATCACCAAGGTCACAAGGAACACAAAGATTGTATTGTACCAAGTCTCTCTTGATGGAAGAATCTATAATATAAACTCCTTGGAGGGGGGACCAGCTCCAATAAATCCGGTCATCAACTATTGTCATGTTTTCTAATACTCTCTCTCTCTCTCTCTCTCTCTCTCTCTCTCTCTCTCTCTCTCTCTCTCTCGCAAAAGTATTGTTCATGTCAAGTTAATAAAGAATTATGTTTATGATGCTACCATCAATTAAGTTCACCCTCTATGTTCTCAAAGTAATCTCACAAAAATGCTCACTCTAATTCTCTTAGTTCCGCTATTCTCAAAGTTCATAGGCCATTTCCATTACACTGGTATCAGAGCATTTGGTTTCTCTTTTCTTGCTTAAGAGAGAGAGGTCCTTAAGTAGCCTATTAATGGGGGGATTTTGTTAATTATATTAGGGTAAGTGGGATTGGGATCTAATAGCGGTTTTATTGAGCCGACTATGTGGGATATGGTGCACACCTCGGGACCTTTGGTCTTAATAATGGAGTCTTTTTAGACTTACCTACGGCTTTACCATTATTGAGCCATAAGAAGTTCGAAAGGAGCTATCCCTCGGCAATTCTGCTATGTTAGACCCACCCCACTACTCTCTATAATTAACCAATTTGAGCCGTGGGTGTAGATACTTAAGTGCTTATTTTCAAAAGCTAGAGGAGTAGCAACTAAGGTTTTGAATCGCCAAAGGATACACCAAGTAAACACATAAGTATAATTAGCATGGCTGACAATAACCAAGAGAGTAGAATGAACATTGATAACTTTGATTTTGCACATGAAGGTGCTAATGATGATGCCCCCATGTTTATCAATTATCTTGTTACTAGGTTGCATCAAGCTATGGGCAACCCTACTTTGCAAGACAAAGTTACCCAACAACTTCGTGCTAATGGTATTTCCCTTCCTTTCCTAGAGGAGAGAGAGAGAGCTTAGGAGGCCTCTTGATGAGACCCCAAAAGAAGACTCTCTCCCATAGGAGAGAAGGAATCCAAAGAATAAGAAAGTAATGAATCCCTAAGTTCCTCTAAAGATGTGACTCCACAAAGACGACGGTCTAGAATATCACCAACTCCTCCCAAGAGGAAACGGTCAACCCATAGTCCTTCTCCTCATCACTCCGAAAGGGGAGAGAGGAAACAAAGGAAGAAAAAAACAAGAAAGAGGTCACCCTCTTCTCCTTCTTCTTCGCCTTCCTCCTCTTCCGAAGAAAGCAATAGTTATTCTCTTAGAGAATACAAGAGGAGAGGACATCGCAAAACTTACCTACATGAAGGGAGTAGGAAGTGTAAGAAGGAGAGAAGTGAGCGCTATTAGATCACACTGTGTTTCTATTATCCAAAACTTACAAAAATTGGCTTTTATATCTTAGCCAAAGTTTTTGTGGTCAAAACTAATAATCTAGGAGCTCTAACTAAAAATAGGTTGATACAATCTGGAAGATTGTATCAATCTAACTAAAGATAGGCTGATACAATCTGGAAGTTTGTAGCCCCGACTCATCAATTACACTGTTTATCTGGAAAGTAGGAGTTACAACATTCCCAATTCATCAAAATAATAAGCGTTTTTACAATAAAAGCTCCGAAAAATGTTATCTGAGTTAGCTTGCTGCTAACATTCCCCCCCTCCTTGACTGTGTTGTCCCTTGACACAGCTTCATGGACCGAAGTAGTCTTTGGGTTGACGACCGGCGAGGCGGTCTTTAAGCGCATGTAGGGCTTTTTCATATCTGATTCTTCATTCTTTGTCAGGAACTTGCAAGAATTGCATGGTGACTCTATTTTTAAGTTCAATGGCTGAATAGCCAAAAAATCTTGATGTAAGGTTATTCTGGCCCAAATATCTTTGTTCGCCATGTGAAGAAACCTGTATAGAATGCTTCTTCAAACGCCAACATATTGCTAGAGGGCAGAAACATGCATCTGGCGTAGCCTATTGTAAAGAAATTCTTCTAAAGGCTGTCCACTTAAGTCATAACATAGACCTTTATTGCCTTCCAGAAAAGACATCCACGATGCTCTTGCTTGCTCAGGCTCGTGAAAAGTTTGAATGCAGGTAAGCAACATTCTACAAATCTTATACAACATTGCACATGAGAGGTCAGGGAGGCTCTTGAAGAAGGTAATGGCACCTATTAGGGTTTTTACCATGTATTCTTCCGTTGCTAAAGCCTGCTCTAGAGCTGGCCTAGACGTGGGTAATTCAGCCATGTCGACTCTTCTTTTTCAGTGCGTCGTACGCCTGCCATGTTCTTACTCTTGGTACAAGACAGAATGTAGGGTCTTTTTATAGGGCTGGAGGTTCTCTTGTGAACATAATTAGATATCTCAAATTCTTGTTCAACCAGTTCTTTCGCCACTTGGGGTGGATATCCTCTGAGCCTTCTGCCTACATATCCTTGTATAGTCTTTCTTTAACCTGTAGTAGCTCTACTTTGATCAATGGGTATGGCAGTGATTGTTGATGCCATTGAGCATAGATTTGGTTGGGAGTGAGTTGAGTGACATTTATTGAGTGGACAACTCTCAACTCCCAATCCATTGCTCCTTTCCATTCAGCATCTGTCTCTTGGACAATCTTCTCTTTCAATGCATCTTCCTAAGCCTTAGAAGTTGGACCATGGGCACTTGCTCGGCTTTCAGTGAGTGGTACTTGAAAGTCCGACTCTCCTGCTAGTCCTTCTGACGACTGTGTTTCCATCTCAACAAAAGAGACTGAGTGTTTGCGGGTCGCTGCGACGGACGTCCATAGCATAGCCTTCAGGCATCAACACAAATACAATACCAGGAAGCGACTCTGATGAGGCATGGAAACTCACTAGGGTGTCAATCCTAATGAAGTGAACTCGAAGAGATGCAACTACTAACTCTACAAGAAAATCAAACGCACTAAAGCCAAGTAATCTGCCTATGTCCTTCTACACAGCTCTCTAGTCATCACGCATGTTTACCATGCAAATCATATCAGATTCGCACGAAACTTGAAGGGAAGCTACAGGGGACTATCAGGAGCATATCCTATCACTGTCATAGCATTCTCGGGAGGTACATGGATCGCGATCGTTCGTCCCAAAGTACGCAAAAATAGTAAACAAATGACCCTAAAGGGTCATTTGTGGGTCCCTAAAGCCTCTCCTAGGGTCAAAACAACATAAAATACGCATATAAACACTCAAAACAGCGATTTAAGGCCTCAACGGATGCGTTTGAAACCTTCACCGAATCTTGAATGCTTACACTTGAATAAAAGAGCAGAGTAAGAGGAACACAATGCAAGAAACAAAACTAAATTTGGATTACCGTAGCCACAGAAGCGATGATTACAAGTTAGAGCAAAGAGGTAGCTCTCTGTGCGTAACGCAGTAGTCACTTATCTTCAAAAAATAATCTGCTTTCCCACTAACCTTAGTGTATTATATACCTAGGGCTTTCTAAAGTGGCCAGCGGCCAACTTCTCATGGACCTTTACATACATCATTGGAAAAATTACATGTTTAGCTTAGACTTGACATAGACGATTGTCATTTATGCTTTTACAGGGTTTGATGTATTAAACATCGGAAAAATAATGTAACCACATCAAAACTTTGGTCGGCTGACCCAATGGGTGCCTTGGCTAGGTGGGCACTTGTATGTTGTTATCACGTCCAAACACTCCCCCCTTCCTAGCTCGTGTTGTCCCTTGACATGGCCATTTGTAGTCTGGTCTTCTTGTTGATGAGACTCCCCCCTTCCTTGATTGAGTTATATCTGGCATGTTTTGCTTGTTCAAATGGGGTGCCCATTTGCCTTTGATTGATGAACATGTGTTCTTTGTGATTTGGATATTGTGGACGAGGCATTTGTGCATGTTGTTGCACATCCTGCTTTACCTTTCCATTTGTGCAGTTGGTCGATGATACCTGCTTCTTTGGATACTTTGCCTCCTTGTGCAGTTGACTTTTTATTGGAGCTCGTATCTCAAAATGTTTGAGACTTTGACATGTGTGCACTGGCATATCCAATTTGATTTTCTTTGCCACTTTGTCAATAGAGCTTTGTTGGTATCTTTGAAGATAAGAGATGCTCTTGTCGAAGCGTAGTTGAGAACAATGTGGCCCCACTTTATCTCTTTGAAGATCGTGTAACAAATTCTTTATTGGTTTCATTTGATGGAAGGAATATATACAATAGAATAGTGATGGGTGTTTCTAAATTAGGGTCTAGAACCTGAATGACCAAAGGGAAAAATCAAGTGGAAAAAAATGCCTTTGGTATACGCTCTTATTGGGGTTGAACATTTGGAAGTTGAGTACCTGTTCATGCAAGGTGAGTGCTTGGGAGAAATAAAGTAAGAGTGTGTAATGCACGTGCCAATTATGGGACACTCTATATGCACACAAGAGTTCTTTCAAGAAAATCATGCGGTGTAAAAAATGAGTTGTTGGGTGCTTCAAGGAACAAATGTAGCACATGTGATATCCAAGGACATCTCAATAGCTTCCACATTTCCAAGAAGGGTTTTTGATGTCGAAGCTTCTCCACTCATTACTCACTCTGCATAGTGCTTGAGTGTCTTTTGGACTCTCTTCTTCACTTTACCAAACTTAAAATACATAGACTTGGACTCTTATGCTCACCTATACTAGCATGAGCGACACAACATAAATATGCTCAACTCCTCCACCTTGAACAGTACCTAGAATAGCTAAGACTCTTAGACCACAGAGAATATTACTTGAAGCTTTGGGACTAATGCCTTGCTCATTTAGTGGCTCAACTGCTCGACTCTTTACTTTTATCCATGTATTTTTAATGGCGACTTGGACTTACCTGTTCATGGCCTGAAATCCAATGCCATAAGTTCTTGAGATTATGGCCTCTATCATTTCTTTGGTCTTTGAATGCCACCATCTTTTCAAGTAAGTTGGCATACTTTGACTCCTCTAGCTTCTTTTGTTGCATGGGATGTTCCGTAAAGAGGCCGCATTGTTGTACCTTTACTTTTTCTTCTTTGTGAGGAGCTTGAGTTTTCAACAGTGGTTTTGGGACCCACTTTGTTCTTGCTTCATGAGTTGCTCCCTTGACTTGATGGACACTAGGATTTTGTATCCATACTTGGCTATTACCATTGTAAAAGCCTTGCTTTTGTAGTAGAAGACGAGGGATCCATTTTGAGGTTGTTTCTCCCTTGGTTGTGCTTAGTCTCCATTGGCTCTTTGTTCTTGTTGATTGTCTTTGTGTGGGGTCCTTTGCTACTTGGTTGGTCTTAGTGGCTCTAGGTTGAGCAACTACTTTGGGTAACCATATTTGGGTGTTACCTTCATAGAATCCTTGTGCTTCAAGTAGCTTGATGGGAGCCATTCTATTCTTTGTCTTCATTTGGCCTTGTTGGGTAGCTCGATAAATCTCTGACTTCTGTACCCATATTTGTTGTATTGTTTGCTTCTTTGAAGCTCTTTTCTTTTGATTCTTCTTTCTCCTAGTTGAGTTGGTCGTCTTGCGTTGAATGCTCGGCTTGTTCTTTGTGGGGTTTCTTTGTAAGGGTGAGAAGTTCCATGCCGTTACCTTGGGCTTTTTGGCCCAAACATCATTTGAGGCCACCCACCCTGTCGCCTTTTGTTGTTGAGATTGTTCTTGAGAGTGTATCCAAATTGGATCTTTGACTTTAATGTGTTCCTTGGATACCAACACCTGCTTGACATTTCTTTGCTTCTTTTGGAGACTTTGCTGCATTGGATATTTAGGTTGCAAAACCTTTTGTTTAGGGATCCATTGCATTGTTGAAGCTTTCGTTCTTGACGTAGAGGCTTTACTTGAGCTTTGATGTGGGCTTGTCGAAGGTAAAACTGACTTGCGAGGATGATCTTCTTCAATGTTTAGTTTGGCCTTAGCTTTTTCTGCTGCAGATGGTTGTGTCTTTTTTGTTGATGTCTCTTGGACCGTCTTTGTTGTTGTTGATGATGCTTTTTGTTGTTGCCCGAAGAAGATATTCTTCCAACTCTTTGTTAGGACTAGGCTTTCTTTGATGTAATGTGAGTCAACTATGTTGAAGTTGTCTTTGAACTCCCCATGACTCAACTTGAGTATTGCCTCCGCTGTGCCAAAACTTGGGATTGATGTTTTGGCACTGGTGTATACTCTTTCCTCCACTTCTCAAATTGTCGGCTTTCCCATCATTATCCAAGTGCCATATGCCATTATATTCTTAGTAGCATAAGGATCAATTGCGGCCGAGCATGTAACCTTGAGCCCTGTTTGTCCACATAAATTGAATTTGATCAATGTGGGATATTTTTCATCTTTGGCTTCTTCCTCATTCTTCCTTTGATCTTGAGTTTGTAGAACATCTGTTGATGTGGAGCTTTGCACATCGGATTTTTCTTGTACTTTCAACTCTGCATCATTGGGAGTTAGTTTCTTTGGAGTAGATGTTGACTCTTTAAGTATGTCAATGATGACATCTCCACCTGGTTGTATTGCTCTCCTAGTTTGTGTTTGTGCATCATCCTCCTTGACATAGCTATTTGTCCCTCTATTTTCATTCTCACAATTCTCATTAGCATGTCTCATCACTTTCAACATAAAACATGAAACTAGGTCGTAGCCTTCTTTATCACAAAACTTGGTTGGAGTTACTTCATTTACAAACACATCCAATGTTTCCAGTATTTGAGTCCATCCAAATGGCTCAAATAATTGCTTTGGAAAGGGTTCCGGTATGTAAGCTTCATCATCCATTGATCGTTCTAGGATGCAATCCTCCTTCACTAAGCTTCCACACTTCGAAGCACCACACATCCAAAGTTCTTGTTTGGTTTGTAGCCACGCAGGTATCTCTTTCCCATTGACTATAGTAGAGTCAATTTCTTCTAAAGGAGTTCTATTCACATCTCTATAGCTATGGTCTTTTATGCTTATTTTTGTGGTGATCTTTGTATGTCTCAAGTAGATATAGTCATAGCCCCAATCTTGAACCATCTTAAGTTGACGCATGAAAGATCTTCCTAAAATGATATCAAAATTGTTCCCTTTTCCAAAATCTACTATTGCAAATGTATGTTCATATTCAATTCCACAAGAAGTCACAATAATTTGCTCTAGGATACCCATAGGTTTTTCCGTGTATCCATCTGCAAGTTGCAGCTTCATTCTAGTTTTCCTAAGCACTGGTCTACCCCACTTTTCCCAAATGTCTTTTGTGGCTATGGCTATTCCAGCCCCACTATCAAGTATAGCCAATGTTTTAACTCTTTTGTATTCCACAGGTAAGGTGGTGTTTCCTTCTTCTCCTTCGCAATATTCGCCCACCTTGTTTATTGGCACAGGTTCAGCGTTTGCACTTTCTTGTTGAGTTTTGTTTGATTGTTCATTTGAGGGTAGATCTTGATGAGGTATCTTTAATCCCATCTTCCCCAAATTGTTGCCTACTTCATCCCATACATGTGGTCTAACCTTAAGCACTTCAGATAGAGTAATGGTGCACTGTATTGGAGCTGACATCAATTCTTGCATACTCTTTGTATCCATCATCTTGGATATGGATTTCCTCTGAGATGGCACCACTCTAGTCTCTGAGTCTGCCTCATGTTCTCCTATGTATGAGGGTAAGGTCTTCAAGGACTCTGGTTTGCTTTCAATTGAAACTTCCGTCCCTGCATCTCCATTTAGAGATTGAATGTCTCCCTGATAGACTTCATGCCCTGTATTGACCTCAGTTATGGGTGCAGATTAGAAAGTCACACTTCCATCTTTTTCACGGCTAATTGCTTCCCACAATTCCTTTGGCCATGGCTCATCTATCTCTGGGATAGGTGCCATAAATTGTGATCTTGACCTTGCATCATTTGTGGTGTTGGCCACTACTTGATCATCTAGTTGAATTTCTAGGTTGTTGGTTTCTTGTGTTGCAGTCTTTGCTTGCACATCCTTTTGTGATTCTAGATCAATGTTTCTTTGAGTTAATGTTTCAACAACCTTTGCCTTAGGCATTTCAAATCCAACACTTTTTGGTTTTGTTTCTGGAACTGGAATTGGTGCTTCAGGCTCCATCATTGCCTGTGCAATTTTTACCAATTCCTTACACATTTTCAACCTCTGAGTCTCTACCTCGGCATGAGGATATTTCATCCCTCGTTGCTCTAGGGTTTGGTTGGGTTTCAATCTAGCCTCATATGCTTCCAGTGCAGCATCTAGTGGCTCTAGGACTTTGTCTACCAACACAGATCCTCCGGCAGACGCCTTCCTTGGTTTCTTATCGCTCACCACCGTTTTGTTTTCCCATTCTTGTTTTAACTGCTCCTTTGTCTCTTGTAATTCTGTTTGTAGTGCAGTTTGATTTGTAATTGTTTTTGCTTTAATTATGTCTCTTTTGGCTTTCCAGGATTTTCTCCCAGTCCTCACTAACACACTAGTTGTTTCCCCTTGTTTGGGTTGTTGATCTTTCTCCTCATAAGCTTGGTCCTCAGCATTTTCTTTTGCTTGGGCTCTAGTCACTACCTTCACAGGAATTTTGGGTTCTTACTCTGATCCACTTGGAGAAGGTAACACTCCCACAACATTCATTGTTGTTTTCCCCTGTTTGTTTGGGTGTTTTGGACAATTAGGAACGTGTGTAATGTCACACTCCAAACAATATCCAATTATCTCTACACGAGAACAATTCTTGGCCCAATGATTACCTCCACACTTGTAGCATGGTCCATCTTGTTGAGTCACTGGTGGCACAATTGATGGTTGTTCTTGCTTAGCCAGAATGGTCTCTGGTCTACGCTCTTGATTGGCTATGAACATCAGAGTGTCCTCATTCAATGAATAGAGTTTTCTCATAGGTTCTTGCCCTAGCCTAGGTTGTGATACCTCAGCTCTTTGTAAAGCTCTTGATACAACCCTATTTTGAAATAATGGATGATTTGGTAATGGCATTTGTTTTTCTATTTGATGTCCACATAGTATCCCCCTTGTGTAGGTTTGATTATAGTAGCACTCACTCATTTCATGATTGGTCCATTTTTGCTCAATGGCACACCACTTTATTCGTTGTGCTACTTGCGCTGCTAGCTCATCTAGGTTGGTCATTAATTGAGACATAACCACTTGCCTTGTGTTGGTTTCACTAGATGCTAAAGGAGCATTATCCAGTGTGATCTTTGTATCACCAATTTCCTCGCCATAGGCTTTACAATTGTCAACTAGGTATAACGCTTCTCTCGTGACTTGTTCAAAGGAAGTACATCCTTTTAAGTGCAAATCTTTCTTGAGAGTTTCATTTTTCAAACCCTCTATGAAGAGACTTGATAATCTTTCATCCTGTGGTAACTCGCGTTCCGGACATCTCTCTATATATTGTTTGAAGCGTAGCGATGCTTGCTTCACTCTCTCATCTTCTTTTTGCTTGAATGCATAGATTTGGGACAGTGTGTTATGCTTGATTCCCCTTTTAGAGAACTCCACAACAAATTCTTGTAAGAGTTGTGCTATGTTTGGAAAATCATCTCTATTTAATGGTTGGAACCAAGTCAAGGCTGTTCCTTCTAATGTTAACCCAAATCCCTCATACTGAGTATGGAAATCCGCTATCTCTTCAGCTCTCAAAACTTGTTTGAAGAGTGAGACATGAGCATATGGATCCCTTGACCCATCGTATTTTGTCTTGACACATTGAGCCACTTGATATGGTCTTAATTGTTGTGGTTCAGTCACCAGTCTAACCAATTCGTGGTCTCTTGGAAAAATGTCTCTCACTCTCTTCTCTCGTCTTGGAGAAAATCCCGGTGGAATCCTCTCTGATGTGTACTCTAGCATTGTTTTTGGCTGAAAGTAAGTAGAGATCGGAGTACCCTTGTATCCTTCAAAGTCAATTGGATCGACAAGTTTGTACTCTCTTCCATACTTATCTACCATCAAAACTTGAACTCCATTGGCATCTGTATACGTGAATGCATAGAGGTTCTTATGTGTGGTCAATTCCCTGGCATTGGGTTCTACACACCTATATAAGATGTATGGCTCCCCGTTTGTGAATTTGTATAAGCCCTCATGAGTGTAATCTGTAAGCACTCTCCTGGATTCATTGGCTTTGATGAACCTCACGTTGGGTTTGTTGATTAGAGGATGCCTCTCCCCTATGTATTCTCTCAATCCCTCTGTTGAAGACATTGCAGTGTTTCTTGCATTTTTCATGTCTCCGAGTGGAGTAGAGAACCCTGGTGGTGAATGATTTATCATGATTAAGGATCACTCAAATCTCTCAAGATAGTCCTTGACAAGCTCACTTTGGCTTAGTGAAACTTATCTCTTTTTGCCTCTAGTCAGGTCTCTCAAAAGTCAGGAATTTATGACTTTTTGGTCTTTGGAAACTGGTCTTGGGGTACCCTAAAAGTGCTATTGCCCGCAAGCTTTCTTCCTAGCTATACCTGACTCAATTTGGAGTTGTCTATCAAAAGTTAGAGCAATTTTAGTGAACTGCACTTGGAACAACACTCAAAACAGTCTCAGGACCAGGACACAAAGAGATTTTGTGCTTGTATCTTGGCTTCCAGAGGGCATTTTTCACTCAAACTTGAGATTTGGGATGTACTCAAGTAGACCTACAAACTTATGAAGTCAAATACCCTCACTATGTAGAGGTACACCGATCACGATCGTTGACCCCATGTCATAGATTTGGAAGATTTTTGCACAGTAGCTAGCCCTTGATGTCTTGATACCAAGTGTCTTTGTATTTTTGAAGTTGGAGATGTTTTGACCAATGAAAACCCAAATCCCAGGTGGTTTTGCGGTTATTGGCTTGATTGTGTAACTGGGACTTTTGACCACTTTCTTTTGCTTTTTTGACCTTGCTCCTTTTGGAAAATATGTTGGACTAGATGTCACCTACCTACTCATAAATTTTCAATCCAAAATGTCACTGGGGTACACCGATCGCGATCGTAGTTCCAGCTCCTTTTTGCATGAAATTTTAGGAGTTGATAGACATGGGTATGATTAGTCTATTCCCAAACCCACTTTGCATTTGGATCACAAAAACTTGAATTTTCTCAAAATTTTGGTCTGAAGGATCAGTGATCAATGTTTGCCCTATTTGACAACTGTCTTTTGGTTTTTTGACCTTGGTTCTTTTAAGAAAGTTGTTTGTCTAGTTATCAGCTACCTACTCACACCAAGTCCCAACTCAAAATGTCACTGGGGTACACCGATCGCGATCGTAGTACCAGCTCCTTTTCAGGTGAAACTTGTGGATATGGTAGACAATGATGTGTACAGTCTACTCCCCAAATCTTTTTGAATTTGGACAAGAAAAAGTGAAGTTTTCACCAGATCTTGGTCTACTACAGTGGTTTTTTGACTGTCTGCTATTTTTGGCTATTTTGGTCACTTTTTTGAATTTTGAAAACTCCTGGTATCTTATATAACCTAGGTGTATGTGTGGGTCAAATATGGGTCAGATCTGGGACTGAGGTACACCGATCGCGATCGTAGTTTGGAGCCCAATTGGATGAAACTTCACCAGCTTGTTCACTAGGCTATTTTAAGACTACTTGCCAGACACTTTTGCATTTGGACTCAAAAAAGTCAAGAATTTACAGTTTCTTGGTCTGAAGTGCCTGATTTTCCAATTTTATCAGGTTTGATTGATTTTGATGCTTGGTTTGGGATTTGAGAGATACCTAGGCTTGTCCTATGCACAGGCTATCCCTCTGCATGGTTTCTTCCCAGTTTTGATGTGTTTTGGTCTACTGAAAGTCAATTTCTATGCCAGTTTAGCAGTTTTTGACTTGGATCTGTATTCAGTGGTTTTGACCAGTTTTTTGTGGTTTTTGACCCTAGGTCCTTTAGACTTTTATGTTTGTATACCCTTGAAGAGTCTACTCATCAAATTTGGTACAAATCTGAGGTTTAGGTACACCGATCGCGATCGTAATTCTGAGCCCAAATTCAACCAAATTTGGCATGCTTGTAGACACTGATGTTTTAAGGCTATCTCCCAAGTCTTTTTGCATTTGGATCACCAAAAGTCAAGATTTTACAGTTTCTGGGTCTATCAGGCTAGTTTTACCCAAGTGGCCTGATTTCCTTGATTTTTGATGTTTTTGGGCGTGGTTGCTTTAGACAAACTTGTTTAGAATCTTATCAGGAATGCACATGTCAAATCTTGTACAATTCTGACACTGAGGTACACCGATCGCGATCGTAGTACCATAGCCAAATCTGATGAAATTTTATAGGCTCTCTCTGACAAGTATTTCCCAGTGTTTGGTGCTACCACTTTGTGATTTGAATCAATTTCAGCTCTGTTTGGTCAGATTTTCTAATTTTAGAGTCCTATGGTCCTTTTGCCAAAGTTATGGTTTTCTGGTGTTTTTGACTCTATCTTTTGTCCCAAATCTGACTGGAATGTGATTTACTTATCCTACTCCTAAGTATAGAAATGAAAGAACATAAGAAAATGAATCAAACAAAACAAACAGGATAAAAAATGGATGATGGATCAGTACTCAATCAATACAAAGAAATTTGAAGAGAAAAAATGCTTAAAGCAACCTCACTCACAACTCCCTATATCTCTGAAGAGTAGATCTAGCCAGTCCATAGACCCTAGACTCCACTAAGCACTAAACCCCTGTCTAGATGCTTCACTGAAATGTAAATGGAATGGAAATTATCTTTTGGAACAATAAGAAAACTCTGAATACGCACTCGGTCACTCATCACCTAAGATTCATTCCCCAGCAGCGGCGCCAATGTTTGCGGGTCGCCGCGACGGACGTCCATAGCATAGACTTCAGGCATCAACATAAATATCAATACCAGGGAAGCGACTTGGATGAGGCATGGAAACTCACTAGGGTGTCAATCCTAATGAAGTGAACTCGAAGAGATGCAACTACTAACTCTACAAGCAAATCAAACGCACAAAAGCCAAGTAATCTGCCTATGTCCTTCTACACAGCTCTACAGTCATCACACATGTTTACCATGCAAATCATATCGGATTCGCATGAAACTTGAAGGGAAGCTATAGAGGACTATCAGGAGCATATCCTATCACTATCGCAGCATTCTGTGGAGGTACATGGATCGCGATCGTTTCTACCAAAGTACGCAAAAACAATAAACGGATGACCCTAAAGGGTCGTTTTTGGGTCCCTAAAGCCTCTCCTAGGGTCAAAACAACATAAAATACGCATATAAACACTCAAAATAGGGATTTAAGGCTTGAATGGATGCATTTGAAACCTTCACCGAATCTTGAATGCTTACACTTGAATGAAAGAGCAGAGTAAGAGGAACACAATGCAAGAAACAAAACTAAATTTGGATTACCGTAGCCACAAAAGCGATGATTACAAGTTGGAGCAAAGAGGTAGCTCTTTGTACATAACGCAATAGTCACTTATCTTCAAAAAATAATCTGCTTTCCCACTAACCTTAGTGTATTATATAACTAGGGCTTTCTAAAGTGGCCGGCGGCCAACTTCTCATGGACCTTTACATACATCATTGGAAAAATTACATGTTTGACTTAGACTTGACATAGACGATTGTCATTAGGCTTTTACAGGGTTTGATGTATTAAACATCGGAAAAATAATGTGACCACATCAAAACTTTGGCCGGTTGACCCAACGGGCGCCTTGGCTAGGTGGGCACTTGTATGTTGTTATCACCTTCAAACACTGAGGGTATGTCGATGGTCGGTTGTTCAGAGGGTCCTGCTTCATCATGAGTTTTTGGTTGTCCTTCTCTCCACAGCTGATTGAATCTCTTTAACTCTGCTATCTCTTTGAGCAATTGCTCTTCTCTTTGGATCCGCATCAATGCAAGGTCTCGTCTTTGCGATTGTTCCAGCTTCAGATCTAGCTCAAGCCTCCTTGTTTCTCTTTTCCAAAGTCTTGTAGACTTCATCTATTCCTTTGATTGAAGCAACAGCAGGGTTTTCTCTTATCTGTCATAAAAATGTTGCTTGATCATTGATCCATTGCTCAACGTACTGTAAAGAAGCATCAGCTACATCGAGCTGCACTTGGATCTTTTGTACTGACAGAGTAGTGGTGAGAAGCTCATTGGTTACTTTTGTCACTTGTTGATCTTTACTTTTGCAAGCATCGGATAATTTAGTCACAAGCTCTCCTAGCTCTTCCATCTCTTTTTGCTGCTTCTCCTTTGTTATCTAATGTTGTTCTGCTTCACTTTTCATCTCTTTGATTTGCCTTTGAAGATCTGCAATGATGTTCATCCTGTCATCTAGCTCTCCTTGTAGAGCATCAATGATTAGTTCAAGCTAGTTAAAGGTGCCCACATCTTCCCCATTTGAAGGCTAAACTCAATTTTCTTACATTATTGTAATCATTTGAAGCCATAGATTAGATCCATAAGCCTAGTTTCTATACCTGAAACTTGTAGGCATACACACCCACCATGTCAAGTATGGAACTTGATTTACCCCTTGTAATTTTCTGTCTTAAAAACGCACATTTGTAAGGCCCCATTATGAGGAGAAGCCATCGCGCATGAAGGAAATTCACTCGCCGGAAATAAAAATCACTCGTCGGAAACCAAAATTTTCACGACTTGGCCAAAATATTCCAGTTTGCCGGAATACTATGGCCGAACAACGGGCGAACAATGGTCGAAAGTGGTCGGAAAACGACACTTGGTTGGCCGGTTGGTCGGTGGCCGATAGTCAATGGTCGGTGGCCGGTGGTCGAAAGTCAATGGCCGGTGGCCGGTGGCTGAATTCAAAAGCGGACTTGTCTTCTCAAGGGCGGCCACACATGGGCGGATTGGAGGGTCCGATTTGGACTTATCTACACAAGGGCGGCTACACATGGCTGCCTCTCATGAGAGAGGGCAACCCTTTTGGCCTATAAAAGGAGGCCATTTCTACATACATTTCATAGTGTGAAGTTGATGCAACAAGGTGTGAGGTGGTGAGAGTGAAGCAAGGCAGGAGCTCTATTAAGGGTATAATCCCTTTGTAAACTACTTCTTGTTTTGAAATACTAAAGCCATTCAGTGGCTACTTTCCCGTGGACGTAGCCCACATTGGGTGAACCGCGTATATCGTGTGTACTCTCTCTCTCTCTCTCTCTCTCTCTCTCTCTCTCTCTCTCTCTCTCTCTCTCTCTCTCTCTACTCTATAATCTCTTGTGGATGAAATCTATCTCTCTCCATTAAGTAACCTACTCAAATATCTATTTAGCTACGTCATATTTCCTAACAACTGGTATCAGAGCAAGATTTGCTCGTAGCTAAATTATCTCAAGGAAAGGATTCCTTGAATTGAGTGGGAGTTATGGCGGAGGAAGGGAAGCTCAAGATTGAGAAGTTCAACGGTAAAAAGTACCAATATTGGAAGATATAGATTGAAGACTATCTCTACCAAGGACCTCTATTTGCCACTAGGCGATCTTGCAAAAAAGCCCGCAACAATGGCAGATGAAGCATGGATTGTCCTTGATCGAAAGTCACTGGGAATAATCTGGTTAAGCTTGGCATCAATGGTGGCCTTCAATGTTTTGGAGATGAAGACCATGGAGGACTTGATGAAGTCACTTGATGACTTCTACGAGAAACCATCGGCATCCAATAAGGTATTTCTTATGAAGCGCTTGTTCAATCTAAAGGTGGCAGAGAATGGTTCGGTTACAGAACACCTAAATAACTTTAACACAAACATAAGTCAACTTCGATTGGTGAAAATCAATTTTGATGACGAAGTGCGAGCTCTCCTTATACTATCATCTCTACCGGATAGTTGGGATAGTCTTGTGATGGCTATAAGTAATTATATTTCTGGCACAAATATTCTTAAGTTTGATGATGTTGTGGGTGTTCTCCTAAGCGAGGAAATACAAAGGAGAAGCATAGGAGAATCATCAAGTGCTGCACTGTAAGTGGAAACAAGAGGAAGGCCTAAGGAGAGGTTCAAAAACCAAAAGGGTCGTGATCGCTCAAGATGGAGCAAGTCATGCACAAAGTCAGTTCTTGAATGTTGGAACTGTGGCAAGAAGGGCCACGTCAAGAAGGATTGTTGGTTGAAGAAGAAGAAGGAGACTGAGTCTCAAGACAACAAGCCAACATCGGAGGCCAATGTGGCAGGTAAAGTAGAGCAAGATGCTCTAATTCTCTCATTAGACAATGTGTGTAATTCTTGGATAGTAGATTCCGGGGCTTCATTCTATGCGACACCACACAAGCAACATTTCCAAGATTACACCAAAGGTAATTTTGGGTATGTATACTTGGGAGATGATGAAGCTTGTGAGATTGTCGGCAAAGGTACAGTTTCTGTCAAAACTGCTAACGAAAATGAATGGAAGCTTAAAGATGTTAGGCATGTTCCTTCTCTTCAAAAAAATTTGATCTCTACAGTACAGTTGGACAATGAAGGTCACAACATTGCATTCGGAAACAAACGGTGGAAGATCTCAAAGGGATCTTTGGTGGTTGCCAAGGGAGAAAAGGTCGGTACACTTTACTTGTGTACTACCAACAAGAAACCTTCAGCTTGTGCATCAACTACAACAGTTGATAGTGCGGTGTGGCACTACCAGCTTGGGCATATGAGTGCCAAAGGAATGCAAATCCTTCAAAGGAAGAAGCTTCTACCAGGTTTGAAAGAAGTGGACTTAGAGTTCTGTGAAGATTGTATTTATGGTAAACAAAAGAAGGTAAAATTTCAAAAATCAGGAAATGAAAGAAAAAATAAAAAACTTGAGTTGGTTCATTCTGATGTTTGGGGTCCTGCAAGTACACCATCACTTGTTGGCTCATTGTACTAGCTAACATTCATAAACAATGCGACTAGAAAAACATGGGTTTATGTCATGAAGAATAAGTCCGATGTATTTTTCATATTTCAAAGATGGAAAGCCTTTGTGGAGAATGAAACAGGTACCAAAGTTAAATGCCTCAGATCTAACAATGGAGGCGAATATTGCAGCCAAGCTTTTAAAAGCTTTTGTGCTAGCAATGGCATTTGGAGGCAAAGGACAAACCCAAGGACACCTCAACAGAAAGGGATTTCGGAAAGGATGAGCAGGACAATCATGGAGCGAGCACGAAGCATGCGGCTACATGAAAGCCTACTGCTTGAGCTTTGGGCGTAAGCTATAAGTACGTTTGTGTACTTAATTAACCGGTCACCCTCAATGGCATTGTCTGGGGGAGTTCCAGAAGAAGCATGGACAGGTAAACCGGTGAATTATGCATTCCTCAAAGTGTTTGGGTGTGAGGCTTTCATGCACATAGATAGAAGCCTAAGATCAAAGCTAGATGCAAAGTCCAAAAATTGTTTCTTCATTGGCTATGGAGAAGGTGACTTTGGGTATCGCCTATGGAATCCTGAAGATGGTAAAATCTTAAGGAGTAGGGATGTAATTTTTAACGAACAAAATATGTACAAAGATTACTTGGAAAGAAAACAAACAAAAGAAACAGGTGATGAGTATATGGAGCTTGAGGATGGTGAAGACTCAAGGACTGCAAACGGTGACAATGTGCAACAACGTCAACCAAATGAGGAGCCTCAACCTATTCCCCGAAGATCTACAAGAGCAAGTAGACCTCCAGAAAGGTTTGGTCCTTCCTTCAACCATCTCTTGATCTCAGATTCTGGAGAGCCAGAATCATACGAAGAAGCTATGCAACACGAATCCAAAGAAGAATGGACAAAAAGCATGCAAGTGGAGATGGACTCACTACATCGCAACCAAACATGGGAGTTGGTTGAGTTGCCTAAAGGTAAGCGGGAACTTCAAAACAAATGGGTGTACAAGCTGAAGGAAGAAGAAGGTGGGAAGAAAAGGTACAAGTCTAAGCTTGTGGTAAAAGGGTTTTCTCAAAAGAAAGGTATTGACTTCAATGATATATTTTCTCCTGTTGTAAAAATGAACTCAATTAGGCTTTTTTAAAGCCTTGTGGCTGCTCATGATCTAAATCTTGAGCAAATGGATGTAAATATGGCATTCCCTCACGGTGACTTAGAGGAGGAAATTTACATGCTTCAACCAAAGGGGTATGAAGTAAAAGGTAAGGAGAAAATGGTTTGCAGATTAAAGAAAAGCTTGTATGGATTAAAGCAAGCATCAAGACAATGGTACTTGGAGTTCGATCGATGGATGTTAGATCATGGATTCAAAAGATGCAACTCAGATCATTGCGTCTACACGAAGAATTTGGGAGATGGGAAGTTCATCATCCTAATGTTGTATGTTGATGACATGCTGATTGCAAGTGCTAACATGCAGGACATTAAAGACCTAAAAGAGGAGCTGTCTAAATCTTTTTCAATGAAAGATTTAGGTGCTGCAAAGAGGATACTTGGTATGAAAGTATCAAGGGGCAGGACGAAGAAGACAATAAAGTTATCTCAAGAGGATTACATCAAGAAGGTACTAGAAAGGTTTGCAATGCAAAATGCAAAACCAGTTTCTACACCTTTGCCTGGTCACTTTAAACTAACGAAGGATATGTGTCCAAAGACACAAGAGGAAATAGCCTATATGTCTAAAGTTCCATATGCTACAGTGGTAGGTTCTCTAATGTATGCTATGGTCTGGACAAGGCCAGATATTGCACATACAATGGGAGTTGTGAGTAGGTTCATGGACAACCCAGGTAAAGAACACCGGCAAGCTGTGAAGTGGATACTTAGGTATCTAAAAGGGACAACAACAAATGCTTTGTATTTTGGAGGAACTGATATTTTTCTAGAAGGGAACGCTGATGCAGATATGGTAGGTGACAAAGATACTCAAAGGAGCACTACTGGCTATGTCTTCGTGGTTGGAGGCACAGCAGTAAGCTGGGCTTCAAAGCTACAGAAAATGGTCTCACTTTCTACCGCGGAAGCAGAGTATGTAGCAATGATGGAGGCAAGAAAAGAAATTTTGTGGCTTCACAGATTCTTAGAAGAGCTTGGATTCAAACAAGACAATTGTGTCTTGTACAGTGATAGCCAAAGCGCTATCCATCTTGCAAAGAACTCAGCCTTTCATTCAAGGACAAAGCACATTGAGGTGAGATATCCCTTCATACGCACTCTTTTGGAAGAGGGACAGCTAAAGCTAGGAAAGGTGCATACAATTGAAAATCCTGTAGACATGTTTACAAAGGTGGTCAACAAGGAGAAGTTGAGCTTTTGCTCATCTTCAATCAACATTCAAGGATAAGAAGCTAGGATGGAAAGCAGTCATCACAGGTTTGGTTTGGAGATCAGTCTCCAAGTGGGAGATTGTTAAGTATGGAGCCTGATTTACCCATTGTAATTTTCTGTGGTAAAAATGCACATTTGTAAGGCCCCCATTATGAGGAGAAGCCATCATGCGTGAAGGAAAATCACTCGCCGGAAATAAAAATCACTTGTCGGAAACCAAAATTTTCACGGCTTGGCCGAAATATTCCTTTTTGCCGGAATATTATGGCCGGACGATGGCCGGAAAGTGGTCGGAAAATGACCGGTCGGTTGGTCGGTTGGCCGGTGGTCAGAATTCAATGGCCGATGGCTGATGGCCGAATTCAATGGCCGGTGGCCGAATTAAAAAGCGGACTTGCCTTCTCAAGGGCGGCCACACATGGACGGATTGGAGGGTCCGATTTGGACTTATCTACACAAGGGCGGTTACACATGGCTACCTCTCATGAGAGAGGGCAACCCTTTTGGCTTATAAAAGGAAGCTATTTCTACACACATTTCATAGTGTGAAGTTGATGCAACAAGGTGGGTGTGAGGTGGTGAGAGTGAAGCAAGACGGGAGCTCTATTAAGGGTATAATCCCTTTGTAAACTACTTCTTGTTTTGAAGTACTAAAGCCATTGAGTGGTTGCTTTCCCGTGCACGTAGCCCACATTGGGTGAACCATGTATATCATGTGTACTCTCTCTCTCTCTCTCTACTCTATAATCTCTTGTGTGTGAAATCTATCTCTCTCCATTAAGTTATCCACTCAAATATCTATTTAGCTACGTCATATTTCCTAACACACCATGTGTTATGCGTTCTTGCAATCATCTTGTAGGCAGATCTTGCTCATGTCAGGTGTGCAAAACGCCCTTTAATCTGCCTCTTTAACTGGTGCTTCATATTTGTGCATATTGATTTTTGTTGGAAGACAAAGGCTTCCTTGGGTGCCTAGTGCTGAAGTTGGGCTCCCCTTCCACATGCTAATGTCATTTAGTTGTTGCACATTATTAGGCTAAGATGTTACTGCAATGCTCGAAGTTGACGCTATGCCATTTGTGAAGATTGGTGATTGTTGTTAATGTCACAACACGTCACTCAATTTGTCGTTGCATGTAGGGAACTATTGACTTGGAGTGTGTTGCTAAATTGTAGAAGAAGAAAGAGGGCATTTTATTTTCTAGTAGCAAGAATCTACATGTTAACATTCAAGCACTACAAAACATTTCCCTTTTCCTAATCTGCCATAGATACCTAAGTGCACATTTAGAATGCCTCCCCCCATCCTTTCCTGAGTCATCCAAGTAGCAAAGTGTTGTTGGATTTGTGTAGTGCATGGGGGACGAAGTTGTGTCTATGCATAGCCATGGTTGGCTCTACCATGCAATTGAAGTCAATGCATTTTAAAATCTAGCATGTCAATTCTATGAGGATGGATTTGGTGGCAAACAATGGGCATCCAATTTGAGTAGTCCCTACTGATTGGTAGCTTTGAAGTTTTGAAAGCGGCTTTCCAATCTCAAAGGCTATGAGCAAATGGTCTCTTAGTTGTCCACCCTTTAGCGTTGATGCTAAAATTCTTTCATCTAGTCTTGGATAGCTTTATAGGTTCCCATCCGTGGAACTCCTAGCACCATATTCTTGTTCATATGCTCATCAAGAATGCAAATAAAGGTATGTGGGCATAGAAATCCATGCACAAAGATTTCGAGATTAAGCAGGCCCAATGTTGGTGTAAATTCTTTATGAAAACCCTTGACTTTAGTTCTGCAATATTCCTATAGTTGGGTTGTCACTTGTTTGTATGTCGAATAGTTGACAGCGTTGAGTTATGCACATGTGTCAACTAGTGCTTTGAACTTAAATTCATCTTTCAGTGTCACTGTTATTCTCATATATAATCCATCATTTGTCTCCACCTCATCATCAGCTAGGGGTTGTGTATAGTAGTGATGGTGGTGAACGTGAAGGGTATTGAGTGGCCAAACTTCAAGAATTGGTTGCATTGTTACCTTCCAGTTCAGAATCCAAATGCGTACCTCATGAATATACACACATATAAGAAGGTTGCAGTTTTTCAACCATTGTTCTTCCTAGTGGATCTTGGCACAACCCATTTGGTCAAGTAATCCATGGCCAAAATAATATATTGCACTTGAGTCTTATATGCTGGTGGTTGTATTAGATTGACGAAGTCTATAACCCACTTAGCAAGGGCACGTGCTCCATCATAGATCACAATGGCATATTGTCTATTCTTGTTGGCATCTTTGCTCATTGGCATGAGTCACATCATCGAACAAATTCTTTTGCATCAGCCAATAGAGATGGCCACCAGATGTCAACCATCAATATAGCTCTAGATGTAGTTTCATTAGAGAAATGACCCCAAACAAGAACAATGTGCACTGTTCTAAGATAGAAAGGTATTTATCTTCATTGTCACATAGTTTGAGTTGTTGGTCCTTTCCTCATCGATAGAGTTGACGTCAAATCATCACATAGTTAATTTCTTTTGTCTCAATTGATCTCCATCTTTGTTTACTCATATATTCAAGGAACGTCCTATTGATCAGATACTCTTCCAGATATCTACTCCATTGTGGTGTCACAGAGATTTGGAATAATGTGGCATGGGGTATGGAAACCTTTTCCTTACATTGAGAACAATTGTTCACATAAACATGAACATCTTTCCTCATAGTAGGCCAATAAACCCCTAACCAAGTTAATCATTGTAAGGTTTGATTTTTGGTAAAGTGGAGTCCTACAAATATCGTATGAGCTTAACTCAAATAGTTTGCATGTTCCTCAGGGCCAATGCATAAAAGTAAAATCTCATCCTTGTTTTTCTGATACAGCCTTCTAGCTAGCAATTGATATAAGGCAGATTGCTCTATCAATCATGGTGTAATGGGAAGTGGTATCTACGAATCTATTTGAGCTATGGTCATTAGAGATACAAGGTCTTCCAACCATCTAGGAACCATTTCCACAAAGAACAAATAAGCATCTAGCAAATCATCATCTACCCCTTTTGGTGCTTCCCCTGAAGTGATCCTTGACAGGTAATATGCTTGTTTGGTGTGTGGTGCCCTTCTTGACTACCACTGTGAAGTCAAACTAGAGTAGGATGATAAATCACCTTACTATTCTTCCTATATTGCATGGCTTATTCACCATATAGAGTAAGGCTTGATGGTCCATGAAAAAGACAAACTTGTTAGCTAACAAGTAGTATCGAAATTACTTAACCATATACATATTTTTGAGGCCTTCCTTTTCAATGGTGGTGTAGTTCTTTTTTGCTAAATTTAGTTGCCTATTGGCATAGTAGGAGATAGGAAAATCCATTGTCCCCTTGCCTAGCTAGATAAATATACCACTAGAAAAATTTGAGGCATCGACATGCAAATGGAAAACTTTGTTCCAATTTGGAGTCTTCAGTATCGGTGTTGATGTTAAGGCTTGTTTAAGCTTTTGGAATGACTCCTTGCATTCATCCGTCCATTCAAAATGAGTGATAAGGCCATAAATGTGTTTTTCAATGACTGAATACATGTACATGAATCTACGATAATAGCCACAACGCCCCATAAATTCCTGAACTTCCTTGACATTTGTTGGTCTAGACATCTTAGGAATTACTACTACTTTCTCTATATCTATGGCATTACCATTTTTTGATACGATATGTCCGAGAATTTTGCCCTACCTAACCTTGAATACAAATTTCTGTGGATTTAAACAAATCCTATATAGACGGCATTTCTCAAAGGCACACAATAAGTATTCAAAATGACTCTCTTGTTCTGTAGAATGTACATAAAGATCATCCACGTAAACTTCTAGAAAATTCCATAAATATTCCTTAAAAGCATGGCTCATTAATCACTGGAATGTTGTTGGTGTATTGATCAGTCCAAAACGCACAACCCTGTAAGCAAAAATTCCCCATTTTCTGACAAAATCCATTTTGCGTTTTGTGTTTTCAAGTCCCTCATAGGATTTTCCTAGTCCTTTTAGCTCTACAATGAATCGTCGATCTTGCAAAGTGTATTTTTTATAGTGCAAAGAACATTGATTGCCCTTGGTTTGTCATCATCTGACTCCATTTTAGCATTCAAGACCTCTTTCAAAGTACGTTTCAATTATTTATACTTTGCTTTGCGCTCGGTTTTAGCCATTGTAGGTTGTTTTTTCTTAGTCTCATTAGATTTTCTTGGTTTTTGTTTTGATTTGGTCCATTGATCCATGTTTCTCTTGGCTAGATATCTTCCCATTATTTTGTCCTTGATACATCAACCATCGTCAAGAGTTGAGTTTCACTTTCCATTGCTGGTTTTGACTATTTTTGTTTCCTTTTATTTTCTCGTTTCCTGCATTATCTTTGTCGGCGTCTATGATGCTAATTTGAAAAGTCCAAAAATTTTCCTTTCCTCCCCTGAGTAGCAATTTAGCACTTGCATGTTCTTTTTCAGAATATGTTTCCTCTGTTGTGAGTGTCTCTTCCTCTAACTCATCCATGGAACCATAATAATCATCAGCAAATAAAACCTCCTACTCCCCAATTAGTTCAATAGTTACTATTTGAATAGGAACTATGTCATATCCTTCATCATCACAAAATTGTGTGGGTATGGCTTTGTTAATACATATATCCATATTAGCCAAAATTTGAGTCCACTCGCATGGTTTAAACAAGTGTTTAGGAAAGGGTTCAGGTACATATCCCACCTCGATCTAGTATGCAATCTTCTCTTTGTAAACTACCACACTCAGAAGCTCCACACATCAAAATCGGAGGGTCTTTACGTATCCATGACGATAGTTTATCTTCTACTGAGGTTTTTGAATCCAACTTAAAGCATCCTTGTAGAATGATCCTTCAAATTTACCTGAGTAATTGACCCAACTTGTTTCAAGTAAAGATAATCATTCCCCCAATCTTTGATCAATTATATTTGTCTCTTGAAAGTTCTTCCAAGGATAATTTCATAGTTGAGTTTTTTTCCAAAATCTACAATGGCAAAACTATGCTTGTAGTCAATTCCACAGGAGTTGACTATCACATTTTCTAGTAAACCCATTGGCTTTTTTATATGCCCATTTGTCAATTGCGGTTTCATTTGTGTTTGTAATTGGCTGTTTTCCCCAAGCCTCCCATATAGTTTTCATTGCTATGGCAATGCTTGCTCCACTTTCCAAAATAGCCATGTTTGTTATATCATTATACTCTACAGAAAGGGTCGTGTTTCCTTCATTTTTCTCATGGTAATCCCCAACTTTGTTCATGGGTATTGACTTGACAATTTTAGTCCGCAATTCTTCATCTTGCAATTTCTCTAGGTTTTCTTGGGTTGCCCCCTTTAAGCCCATCTTTGCCATGGTAAGTTGTAGATCCTTCCATAGATGTGGTATTATCTTAATCAACTCACCCAATGTGATTGTACATTAGATAGGAGTCGACAAAAATTGATTTTGAATTTACCACATCCAAAATTTGCTTTGGTCTATTCAACTTCATTGTTTTACACACCAATGATTTTTCTTCATTTTCACTTAGGTAGGAAGGTAGCGTCTATAGTGTTTGAGCTTTTGATAAGCTTGACTACTCTAATCCCCAATCTCCATACAAAGATTGTTCATCTAGTTCCATGGGTGGTTGATCTAGCTATACTTTTTTTTATTGGAGCTGATTTCAAAGTCAGGCTCCCGTCTTTCACTTCCCAGACTCATTCCAAGATTTGGCCAATCTGTTTTAACTATGGGAACTCCATCTATCCCCTCCTCACTATATGGAACTATGAGTTCAAGCGTATCAATGTCTGCTGGAAAGCTTCCAAGGTTATGTTGATTGGTTCGTATATTTTGTTACCAATATAGATCCTGTCGATCTTGGTTTTGATTCTTTAAATTTTGATGTCAATTTCTGTATCATTTTCTCTACCTTCTTTTGCACTTTCTCCTCAATTTTCCTTCGTTGTGTTTGTCTTCTAAGATCATATTGTTTGCATCGTTCTTTTTATGGAGTCTTTTGATGGTTTGTTGGGTGTGTCTGACCCACTTGCAATTTTTTCCTATTTCCCTTAACATGTGAGCAAGTAACTACCCGAATCAAAATTGTGGGTTCCCCCTCTAATGAGCTACTCAGCACGACTTGAATTACATTTATGGATGCCTTCCCTTTGTTAGCTAAATTCCATAGACAATCATATGGAAAATGTCCTCCTTGCAACCACACTACAAGCAATATGCCTTGATTGGTCTTGCATTCTTATCTAGCTTAGGACACTTATTTTTCTAGTGGTCATTTGATCCACAGTTATTGAAAATTCTTGTTTTTGGTTTTGGCATTGGTTTCATCATGGGTGCTCTAGACGTATCATAAAATCTAATATCTAACCAATCAAATAATTTTCTTGTATTAAACTGATCATTTAATGTGGGAGAATAAACAAGAACAAGGGTTAGAATATAGACATGTGCTTATGGATCTGTCTCAACACAGGGCCAAGGTTAAAGGGGTCCAAATGAGAGATGGTCTATCAAAGAGCAATGCTACCTAATGGAGCTTAAATACCTTAGGGTTAGCTTCATTAAAGACCTCCAAAGGTTAGTGTTAAAAAAGTCCTTTGACCTTAGGCAAGCTAGGGCTGTGCTTGAGGTGGGAACCCGGCCCAAGCTTGATGTGCTTGTTGTGCTTGTTGGCTAAGGTGCTTTTTGTGCTTGAGGTGCTAGGGCTGAGCTTGATGTGGGAAGCTTCTCCAATCTTTATAGAGTTGAGCTTGAAGTGAGAACCTTCCCCAAGCTTGACAGGTTCAAGGTGTTCCCAAAAGTCAACATGATCCCTACTCAAGGGGGCCCGAGCCGTCATTGTAGGAGCTAGAGAGAGAAAACAAACATCCTCACACAAGTCAAGCATGGTCTAAAGAAGTATCTAGTACACTTGTCAAGTTCCACTTCATGTTGCCCTCATGGTGTGCCTAAAGCCTATTAATTGGCCTCCCAAGGCGTCCAATAATAATTTAGCTAATTATTTAATTTATTATGCATTTATCAAGTCCTCTCTCTCAAAGGGGAAAGGGGGACACTTGTCCCAAGGCTAGCATTGTTGCTTGATATGCACCTTGCATGTGATTGGCTAGGCTTGTAGGGGTCCAATCACCTTCTAGCATGAGCTACAAGGGGAGGCTTGCCAAGGAAGCTAGGGGCTAGCTTGGGGGGGTATACACACACACACACACACACACACACACACACACTCATTGTGTGAAGTGCAAAATGCAAAAGCTCCATCTCCTTCTCCAAGCTTGTTGAGAAGTTGAGAGCCTACACCAACACTCTTGGCTATGGAATGCAAATCCAACCAAGTGCCATGCTTCAATGCTTAAGCTTGCCATCTTCTTCATCTTTGTTTCTACGCTATTATGTTATGCTAGGCAAGAATAGTGATAATAAGTGAGGAAACATTTCTTTCTCCTATGAATGATTCTTCTTCCTCTTCCCTACCCTCATTCCCCGCTAGCTCTCTCCACCTTTGAAGGTGTTTGAGGTCTTGGGACTGAGGCCAGGGATGGTTAATGCTTTTTCAAAGGATTATGTTATGCTTGTGATGCATGAATCTTCCCATCTTCATTGCATCACCTAGGTTACAATGAACACAAAGATTGTATTGTGTCAAGTCTCTTTTGATGGGAGAATCTATAATACAAAAGCCTATTGAAGGGGGGACTGGCTGCACATAAATCTGGTCCTCAATTGTTGTCAAGTTCTCTAACTCTCTCCCTTGCAAAAGTATTGTTCATGCCAAGTCAATTAATTATAATGGTTATGTTGCTACCACTAATTAAGTTCATCCTCTATGTTCTCAAAGTAGTCTCACAAAAATTCTCACTTTAATTCTCTTAATTCCGCTATTCTCAAAGTTCATAGGCCATTCCATTACATTGGTATCAGAGCTATTGGTTTCTCTTTTCTTGCTTAAGAAGGGAGGTCCTTAAGTTGTCCATGAAAGGTTGGACATGTTCAATGCAATAGGATAAGTGGGACACGGATGTATTATTTTGGTTGAGAAGGACTTAGTTCAAGGTACACCATTGGAAACTATAGTCTTAATAATGGATCCTCTCACGGCTTGCCTTTGGCTTAACCATTATTGAGCTATGAGCAAGCTCAATAGGAACCATAATCAACCGAGCAATGTTAAACCCTCTCCACTAGTCTTTGCAATCAACAGTGTCTAAACCATGGGTGTGGCTGCGTGAGAACTAATTTTCAAAGGTAAAAGAAGAGTAGCGACTAAGGTTTTTGAGAGTACCAAAGCACAAAGTAATTATATACATAAGTTTAATTAGCATGGATAACAATAACCACGAGAGTAGAATGAACATTGATAACATTGATTTTGCACATGAAGGTGCAAATGATGATGCCACTATGTTTGTTAATTATCTTGTTACTAGGTTGCATCAAGCTATGGGCAACCCTGCTTTGAAAGCCAAAGTTACCCAACAACTTTGTGCTTATGGGATTTCCCTTCCTCTCCAAGAGGAGAGAGAGCTTAGGAGACCTCTTGATGAGACTCCCAAAAGAAGACTCTCTCCCATACAAGAGGAGGAATCCAAAGAATAAGAAAGAAGCAAGTCCCTAAGTTCCTCTAAAGATGTGGCTCCACAAAGATGGTGGTCTAGACGATCGCCAAGTCCTCCCAAGAGGAAATGGCCAACCCATATTCCCTCTCCTTGTCACTCCAAAAGGGAAGAGAGGAAACAAAGGAAGAAAAGGGCAAGAAAGAGGTCACCCTCTTCTCTTTATTCTTCACCTTCCTCCTCTTCTGGTGAAAGAAATAGCTATTCTCCTAGAGAATACAAGAGGAGAGGACATTGCAAATCTTACCCTGCATGGCGAAGGTCCCAAAAGCTCAAGAAGTTCAAAGAGGGAGGAAAGAGTATCTCTTTTCTCACCTATGATGGCACCTTTGATGCTACCGAAAAATTATTGGCCTTCATCCAGCAATTTGATGCCGCTTTGGAGACAAGGGCTTTACAGAGTCCTCTAAGCTATGCCATGTAGCTATGCACTTCCAGAAATTTGCTCGTCAATGGTGGGCTAGCCTTTGTGGCAATGGTGAAGCCTCAAAGGCATGGAAAACTCTACCAGTTTTCATCATGAAGCAATTCCTTGCAAGCGATGCAAAGGACAAAGTGCTTATCAAATGGAGGAGTTTAAAGCTGCTCTCCAATGAGTCTATCCACAAATATGTGGACAAGTTTTGGGATTTACATGTCAAGGCTACTGTCTTTTAAAAGATATACTTTGTGGAGCAAAAGCAACAATTATGTGTGGGGTTACTTGAAGAGATGGCTGAGTACGTCAATTCCCAACATCCTAGTTCTATCACTGAAGTAATCCACCACACTATGGTTTCTCCGTGCATCAATTTCCAACAAGGGGCTAGAAGGAATGCAAGGCCCATAGAAAGAAAAGACAAAAGTGATGCTAAGGGGGAAAACAATGCCCAAAATTCTTCCCAAGGCAATTCCAATAACAACAACAATCGGTCCAAGGAGAAGGAAGTTTACAAAGGTAAAAATAAACTCTTTCTCAAAGAGCTTGAAGCCTTTTGTAAGGACCACAAATGTTTTAAGTGTGGGGAGCAAGGACATGGTTATCGTTCTTGCCCCAAGAGAAAAGCCCGCAATGAGACTCCTAGAGCTTCCACTATTGAATCTCCAAAAGAGGATGCTCATTGCAAAGGATTGCCTCTCTCCTATGCTTGGGAAAAGGTAAGGGAGCATGATTTCTTCATATTGTTTGACCCTGGCTCTACTCACAACTTCATATCAATGGAGTTGGCCACTAAGTTGGGCATTCAAGCTTTCAAGCTAGAAGATATTGTAACTGCCGATGGAGCTTTCAAGGGATAGCAAGCCTCCATTACTCCCTTCATTGGGAAGTTGAGGCTTCATGTCCAAAGCTACGTCCACAAAGAAGACTTTTCTATCTCTCCTCTCCAACCTGAGGATGTTATCCTAGGGGCACCATGGTTCAGCCGCATGTTATCCTAGGGAAAGGTAAGGGAGCATGATGTCTTCATCTTGTCTGACCCTCTCTCTACTCACAACTTCATATCAATGGAGTTGGCCACTAAGTTGGGCATTCAAGCTTTTGAGATGGGAGATATTGTAATTATCAATGGAGATTTCAAGGGATGAATCCATTGGGAAGTTGAGGCATCATGTCCAAAGCTACGTCGACAAAGAAGAATATTTTATCTCTCCTCTCCAGGGCACCATGGCTCAACCGCTTGGCTACCAACATGAAGTTCCATGAAAGGATAATTTACTATGCCTATAGGGAAAAGAGCATGTATATAGATGCTAGTGAGTCTAGTCATACATACCACTTGTAAATTCACCTGCTTTTGATAAGTCGATGAAAAGCTCAGTTTCTGCATACATGATTTTTGTTAAAGAGTCTCTAAATGATGCTAATAATTTAACAATGCAAAGTATTAGGAATCAAGAAGAATTAGACTTGTCTAATTTTCTAAATGGGTTCCAAGATGTGTTCATCAATGATTTCCCTATGGACTTACCTCCAAAACCAAGGGATGATGACCATCGAATTGAGCTCCTACCAAGAAGCTCACCACCTAACAAGCCTCCTTATCGAGTTTCCCAAGCTCAACAAGAGGAGATCATGAGGCAAGTACAAGAATTGGTAGACAAAGGGATAGTGAGGCCTAGCTCCTATCCCTTTTGTTTTCCAGTCCTTTTGGTGCAAAAGAAAGATGGTACATACCGTGTGTGTGGCCTATCGAGCACTAAAACATATCACTATCAAAAATTGGTTTTTGTGGGTAGATTAGATGTTTGATAAGATACAAGGCTCTACCTAATTCAGTAGGATTGACCTTTAAAAAGGCTACCATCAAATAAGGATAGTGAATGAAGATATCCTAAAGACCGCGTTCCATACAACGTTTAGTCTTTATGAATATCTAGTCATTCATTTTGGCTTGACTAACGCACCATCCATGTTCAATTGTTTAACGGAGAAAATCTTTAGACCCTACCACAAATTCACTGGAGTATTCTTTAATGACATCATCATCTACTCTAAGTATTTGGAGGAACACAAGCAACACTCCAGGTAATTTTTCAAGCTTTGAGGGAGAACAAACTTTTTATCAATCAAAAGAAGATTGAATTTTTCCTTCAAGAGATTCAATACTTAGGTCATATTATTTCTCAAGATGGTATCCGTATGGATCCATAAAAGCTGGAGGTAATAAAAGCATGGCCTGAATCTACATGAGCTAAGAAGCTTTATTAGTATGTGTGCATACTATAGACGCTTCATAGCAAAATTCTCTCAAATAGCAGGACCATTGCATGACTTAACAAAGAAGAACGTTAAGTACTCATGGACTGCTAAAGAGCAAAATGCTTTTGACAAGCTTAAAGAGAAGCTTACCTCCCAACCAGTCGTTATGCTTCCGAGTCTCTCAAAGCCATTTGAGGGACAATGTGATGCTTGTGGTGATTGTCTTGGAGCAGTTTTGCTTCAAGAAGGGCATGCCATAGCATATGAGAGCCAAAGGCTCAATGCGATGAACGGGTCTTGAGCATATACAAAAAGATCTTTTAGCTGTTCTACATGTCCTAGTAGACACATGGAAGAACTATTTATTGGGGACTCCATTTATTTTGCAAACGGACCACCAAAGTCTCAAGTACTTCATGACGCAAACCAAGCTTTCCGACAAACAAATTAGGTCAAAAAAAATTCTATCGCAATTTTATTTTCATATTACTCACTTCCACGTCAACCAAAATTCAATGTGGTGTCTATAGCAATTCACAATGATCTATCTTCTATGATAGATGAGTATGCTCTACTGACCTTGACTTTAAAGACATAATGTCAACCCTTGGTTTGGGGAAGAAAAAGGAACCATTCACCTTGCAGGATGGTTATCTTCTCCATGGCAATAGGCTATGTGTTACCCACTCCCTTTGAGAGAATTTATGTATGAATCCCATGCTCCTCCCTATGCGGGGCATAGAGGTATTCAACCTACTCTTCTAGGAGTAGAGACGTACTTCTATTGGCCTACCATGAAAGTACACATACAAGAGTATGTTTCAAAATGTGTGGTATGCCAAAAGACCAAGTATGATAGAGGGAAGCAACCTGGGTTACTCCAGCCATTTCCAATCCCAATTCACCATGGAAGAGTATATCCATGGATATTATCTTTGGATTACCTAAGTCTATCCATGGGAATACAGGAATATGGACTACACTCGACAGGTTTAGCAATCAAGTACACTTTATTCCTGTCAAAAAGACTATTAAGGCACACCAAATGGAAACTCTCTTCATATCTAAGATTTTCAAAACATGGATTGCCAACATCCATCGTGTGAGATAGAGATCTTAAAATGACCAGTAATTTTTGGAAAGGTCTCTTTGAAAATATAGGTACAAGATTGAATTTCTCTTTGGCTTTATCACCCACAAATGGATGGCCAAAGTGAGATAGACAATCTTATGATACTCGATCTACTAAAGACTTATGTTATAGAAGTAGATCAACGCTCACAATGGGAAAAGTACTTACCCCTTGTAGAGTATACATACAATAATACTGTCCATATTACTATAAGAAAGGAACCTTTTTGAGATCATAGAGGGAAGACCTAAAAGTTCCTTGCTGCTTAAATTACACGAGAAGATCTTTGTTGTTGATGAGTATAGTTGTGACCTACAAGAATCTTTTCAAAAGATTAAGGAGGCTATATCCATCTCTCAACAAAGGCAAAAGGTTGTTGCTGATAAGCACAGAAGGGCCTTAAAATTCAAGGAAAACCATTGGGTCTTACTCAAGTTTCCTAAAGCTCGATTGAGGCAAACAACGAGCAAAAATCCTACGGGCCATCAAAAGTATTATGCTAAACTAGAAAAAACATAGTATGGTACTTTTCAAATCTTGAAACCAATTAATGAAATGAGTTATCAACTCAAGGTGCCCAACCATTGGCTCATACACAATGCTTTTCATGTGAGCCTGCTTAAGACCTACAAATGAGAGCCACCAAGTGAACCAATTATTGAAGACCCTCGAAAAATTGAAGACCAAGAAGAGGTGCTACAGCCCAGAGCTATCCTTTGGCATGAAGACAAGGTACTACGACATGGTAAGATTATCCAACGATGTCTTATTAAGTTCAAAAATCATCCTTTTGAAGATGCTAGATGGATGCAAGAATACAACTTAAGGATAGTATGAACTTTGTCAATGCTTATAATGCTACATTAGAGTAAGCAAATGTACATGTTTCTTTTAAATGACCAATGTTGTTGTCTTTTAAAACTAATTCTCTTTTTAATGTGCACAAAATTTAAATAGTATGCATACTTAGAATCATGTTTGTGATGACAACACCAAGTAGAATTTGTCACTCTACTTTGGGAGAATGAAATGGATTAAAGAGCAGACATGCTTGCGGCAGCTACGTCTCCCAAGCACCAAATGGATCAGTCATCCATCTTGGAATGATATCGTAGGGTAAAAAGGTATCCTCTACCCGCTAAGAAACATCGACTAATGACTAGGGCTCTATCTCTTCTACCTCATAGTCGAGGACGACTATGATTTCAAGAGAGAGGTAATTTCATAAAATCTAATATCTAATCAACCCAAATGATTTTCTCATATTAAACTGATCATTTAATGTGGGAGAATAAACGAGAATAAGGGTTAGAATATAGACATGTGCTTATGGATCTGTCTCAACACGGGGCCAAGGTTAAAGGGGTCCAAATGAGAGATGGTTTGTCAAAGAGCAATGCTACCTAATGGAGCTTAAATACCTTAGGGTTAGCTTCATTAAAGACCTCCAAAGGTTAGTGTTAAAAAAATCCTTTGACCTTAGTCAAGCTAGGGTTGTGCTTGAGGTGGGAACCCATCCCAAGCTTGAGGTGCTTGTCGTGCTTGCTGACAAAGGTGCTTGAGGTGCTTGTCGTGCTTGAGGTGCTAGGGTTGAGCTTGATGTGGGAAGCTTCTCCACGCTTGATAGAGTTGAGCTTGAAGTGAGAACCTTCCCCAAGCTTGAAGGGTTCAAGGTGTTCCCAAAACAAAAGTCAGCACGATCCCTACTCAAGGGGGGGCGAGCCCTGATTGTAGGAGCTAAAGAGAGAACAAAAACACCCTCACACAAGTCAAGCATGGTCTAAAGAAGTATCTAGGACACTTGTCAAGTTCCTCTTCATGTTGCCCTCATCGTGTGCCTAAAGCCTATTGGTTGGCTTCTCAAGGGGTCCAACGATAATTTAGCTAATTTAATAAATTGATTATGCATTTATCAAGTCCTCTCTCTCAAAGGGGAAAGGGGGACACCTATCTCAAGGCTAGCATGATTGCTTGATATGCACCCTACATGTGATTGGCTAGGCTTATTAGGGGTCCAATCACCTCTAGCATGAGCTACAAGGGGGGGTCGAGCAAGGAAGCTAGGGGCTAGCTTGGGGTGGTATACTCTCCCACACACACACACACTCACTCACTCACTCACTCTCATTGTGTGATGTGCAAAGTGCAAGAGCTCCATCTCTTTCTCCAAGCTTGTTGAAAAGTTGAGAGCCTACACCAACACTCTTGGCTATGGAATGCAAATCCAACCAAGAGCCATGCTTCAATGCTTAAGCTTGCCATTTTCTTCATTTTCATCACTATGCTATCATGCTATGCTAAGCAAGAAGAGTGATGATAAGTGAGGAACTATTTGTTTCTCCTATGAATGCTTCTTCTTCCTCTTCCCTTCTCTCATTCCTTGCTACTAATTATGTGAAATTTGGACTCACAAAGGGGCCCTTTAAGGAGCCTTGACTTTACCTCTCTCTACCAAAATGGGTGCATGGATAAATTTTTGCAAACAAACTCCAAAGTTGGTGGAGGTTTGACAGCTAGAATGTCCTCTTCAAGCTCTATCTACTAATATATAGCACGCCATGAGATTCCTTATATTTTAGAAGATTCTTTTTTTTATCACTTAGATTTCGAGAGAGTTGTCACATCATAGGTGAATAAAAAAAAGAATCTTCTAAAATATGAGGAATCTCATGGCGTGCTATATATCAATAGATAGAGCATAAAGAGGACATTCTAGTTATCAAACCTCTGTCAACTTTGGAGTTTGCTTGCAAAAATTTAACCATGCGCCCGTTTTGGTAGAGAGAGGTAAAGTCAAACTCCTTAAAGGGCCCCTTTGTGAGTCCAAATTTCACCTAATGAGGCTCTCTCCCCATTTGAAGGTATTTGAGGCCTTGGGATTGAGGCCGGGGATGGTTAATGATTTTACAAAGGATTATGTTATGCTTATCATGCATGAAGCTTCCCATCTTCATTGCATCACCTGGGTCACAAGGAACACAAATATTGTATTTTACCAAGTCTCTCTTAATGGGAGAATCTATAATACAAAAGCCTATTGGAGGGGGGATCGGCTCCACATAAATCCGGTCCTCAATTGTTGTCAAGTTCTCGAACTCTCTCTCTTGCAAAAGTATTGTTCATGACAAGTTAATTAAGTATAATGGTTATGTTGCTACCGCTAATTAATTTCCCCTCTATGTTCTCAATGTAGTTTCACAAAAACGTTCACTTTAATTCTCTTAATTTCGCTATTCTCAAAACTCATAGGCCATTTTCATTACATTGGTATCAGAGCTATTGGTTAGTCAGAGCTATTATTCACTAACCCAATTTACAATAAACAACACCAAGTTACATTAAAAATTTTAATTACAATGAAAAATTGTTGACCATTTCCACACTCTACTCCAATTTGGCATTCACTTTGACGGTTGTAACTCTAACTATGTAGTGTGCACGAATCACTACACATCACTAATCAAAAGATGTACATTTATGTAACTTTTGTTTCTAGAGATTTTCCTTTTACAAATAGTTTAATAGTTTAATATGAAGGATTTTTTTTTGGGAAAAGTGTATATACCCTTGTAAAAAGGCAATGCTACTAGGTTATCTTGAGCAAAAGATTTGAAATGGATCCTAGAAAGAGCTTGTCTTATATATTTGTTTAGTGAAACCTAGATGCTTATTGTAAGAATGGGAGATTTACCTTAGACACCACAATGTGAGCTTGGCTATGGAGGGTGAAGCCTCAAGCTCATCATGGTGTTAGGGTTAGGGTTACAGCAATTAGAATTAGGGTTGGCATTGGTGCTTAGAGAAAAAATATTAGTTAGAGCATAGACACAATGATAGTAGACTCAAAGTGCGATTGAAGGCTCATCGATGTCGTCCCCTTCATCGTTGATCTTCATATTTGTTGATGTTGTCATCTTGATCTTCATCTTCAAGTCGTGAGCTTTGTCATATGTCGATGTCTTCATGTAGTTGTGTTGTTCTTCATAGATTTGATCCATCAAGGATACAATCTCCATTGCAAATGGTGTAAAATATACACGTGTCATGCTTGTGTGTGTGTTCATATGTGGTCTTACCATATAGATGACGTATATGCAGTGTCTATAACCCGTGTGCATGGTGTTTTTGTGCACAAATATTCCATACATTGCTTTTGGTGCCATTGGTGTAGTGAATTTTGCTTGGATCTTTGTAAGAGGATTGAGCTAGTGAAAATAAAAGCTTAAGAGTATGACTCTCCCTCCATGAGCTTTGGTCCTGTGTCGCTTATGGTGAAGCACCTCTTAACAAAGTGGTGCGAAAAAGGCCTCCTATGAGGTGAAAACTTTAAAAAATTTATATGTCTATTTTCTCCTTGCAAAAATGACTACTGTAGACTCTGCTAAGGCCAAGAAATGTGACATGTCATGTTGGGACCTCCAGGTGCCAATGCTAGCAAATAATATATAGAGTGTGTGGCCATGAACTTGATGGCGGGCATTGTGCAGGGAGCACCAATAGGGAAATGAGGCAAGGTAAAGTCGTTGATGTTGTGTGAGTGTTTTTGTGTGTGAAGTCATCAGGCAACAGCTTGTGTGTGTGTGTTTGAAAGAGATAGCAGGCCGCCGTTACTCCTGAGCAGTGTGTCCACTACCTGACATTTATTTGTAGGTGGGCCTAGACAAAAATGGCAGGCTTGCAGCCTTGCAGCTTTTGATGATGAAGTTGATTGGGTGTAGACCCATGAGTGATGTCAAGCAGAGTGCAACTGAGTCAGGTTAATTGGACAATAGGTTGCAGACGAGCCTAATGAGGCCAATAGGATGTAGAAAAATTGTAGGCAATCCTAACGAGGGCTGAGGCTAATAGATTGTAGCTTGCTTGCACTCTAGGGTAGTTGGTTAATGTGTGTAGGGCAGTAGGATTTTGAAATGATAGATGATGTAGTAAAGCCAAAGCAAGGTGGTGAATCAATACTTGGCAACAAGTGGGCAAGTATGTATGTGTGGCAAGGGCATTGACCAGGGAAAAATAAAATAAAATTGCCTTTTGTTTTATGTAAGCGGTGGCTCCCACCACTTAGAAACACATAAACACAATCTTACACACACCTATAATACTTACAAAAATCTAATAATAGAGAGATAGTTCAAAGTGCTCATCTTGTCAAAAGGAGGTGATGGATACAATCAAGAGCCCTTGAAGAGAAGAGTCCCTACACACAAATCACGCCAAGCAAATGCAAGATGAACACTTGCAATTAACGTGAGTAGTTATTGATGCAATAAACAAGAAACTAAACTAATCTATATGCAAATTACGAGCTTAATAAAATGCAATGCTCACATGCTAAACAAGAACTAAACAATCTCAAGAATAGGTAGTGGTTCCAAGAGCATATCCCAACATCTCAAGTGATTAAGCCATTTAGGATAGAGGCTTGAATGGAGAGAAAAGATGACTAATGAAGAGTCATCATCGAAGCTCTGATACCAGTTGTAAAAATGGGTGCTCTATCTTAGACGCCACAATGTGAGCTTTGCTATGGAGGGTGAAGCGTCAAGCTCACCATGGGGTTCGGGTTAGGTTTAGAGAAATTAGAATTAAGGTTGGCATTGGTGATTAGAGAAAAATTATTATCTAGAACATAGACGTGCATAATGATAGTAGACTCAAAGTGAAATTGGTCCATTAGAAAATAGCCTCTAATATAAGCTTAGTGGTTTACAATCATTGGCTAGAGAGGTTGCACCCTCTTGCTATTGAACCATGTCATCATTTATCTTTCTTAGGTGGCTAGAGGGCTTTTCCATGTGGTGCCTCAAGTTGGGCTTACCCTAACATTTATGTCATTTTCAATTCATAAATAAGAACGTAGATGTATCTTTTATGTCTGGTGTAAGAGATACATGCACATTGCATAACGTGAATAGAGACCTTGATTCGTATGTAGAGTCTATGTTGGAAAAAAACAAGGCCCTCATGTATTTTCCACCCACAAAAAGAAAGTTTTAAGTGTACTCCTTTTTGGTATGTTACAATATGCCTCAGAAAACAAGGAGAAAGGTGTATCATTTTCGGACTACATAAGGAGTCCTTAGTAAAGCGTTTGATTTTTGGTGCAATTGTGGACCATTGGATAAAGCTTGCAGATTAGTGTCACATGGCAAAAAACTTGCCTTTTTAATATTTCTTTTAGGTCCTTGTGATAGGTGTTGACATTTGTGTACCTCTCTCTCTTTATAGAGGGCCATTGAATATTGGGTCACACACAATCTTTCTCGTCCCTTTCCACTTTCTTTTTCTCAATTTGCTACAATGCTTCCAAAAGGTTTTTCAAACATTATTTTTTATTTTTTTGGAATATATTATAGTTTAAATATACATTTTTTCAAGAAAAATAATATTTTATTGTGATAACAAATGTTTTAAAAAATTAATGTTGCTTGCTTGTTTCTCTCACAAAGAAACCTTTTATTATTAAATTCTTTTCATAGATTTATGTAGGTCATAGTGAACTTTCATCGTGGTTGAATCCTCAATTTTTATGTTTATAAATGGGTCCCTTCATAGAATAGTCTCATATTGCAATGGTAGAGATGAGCTATCCTAGGGTTTGGGAGCACTCTTTGGGGGGGGGGGGGGGGGGGGGGGGCAGTGGAGCGGGGAGGCTCAGGCTAGCCCGTGGTAGGGCGAGCATTGTCTCTGGGCGTCGTTGGTGATCTTCGCTTCTTGGTGGCCATGCGCCCATGGAGATGGGAGCCCCTCGGGTGGAGGGCCATGCATCTCCTGCCAAGTTATGTGGATCACCCTTGCCCTTCTCTTCTTTTTGGTTATGAGGGAGGTCGCCCTCCTCTCCCCTTCTTGCGGGAAAATGGTGACTAGTGCAAAGTTTGGTCTTTGACTCTCGCCAAAGGTGGTTTTCATGGTAGTTATCCACCCTTTGGTGGCTCTGGGCGTCTTGAATCTGGATCGCTTGGATGGAGCATGACTCGCCTTGCTCTAGCCTGATTGGTGGTACCCTGTGGCTTGGATATGGCCTTGCTTGGGCTGCATACATTCTCCTCCTTGTGCTAAGTGTTCCATGGCCTGCTAGTGTTACATGGCACAGTCTCTTTTTTGCGATTTCCAGCTCTCTCGTGGAATATGTTTGTCGGTTCTAGTGGCACAGATATGGCGGCACCTCAAGGTCGGCTTTGGTGATGGGGACTTTGGGCCCCACCCCTTTCGGCATCTATGTTCATGGGTCGTTTGTGGCTTGTTCGGCTCCCTTGGGCATTCTTGAGGATGGTGATAGAATTCTTTAGGATGGTGGCAACCAAGGTCTACTTTCTTATCATCTATATTCTTTAGATTTGTCAGTCTTTGTATAGGTTTGGGGGTCCCTGTAAAACCCCATGGAGCATTGTTTAGTGGGTATGTTTCTCTTGTGTTATTATGATGGTCTAGTTCTGGGACACCATGGCTCGTTTTGAGCGTGGCTATTTATGTATTTTTTAATTTAGTTAATATATATAACACTCACTATTGTGAGTACTATAATTAAACAAGGTGAAGAAACACGAAGGCCGCTAAGTTAAGGGAGTAATGAGATTTAAGGAAAATAAGTTTCAATGAGTGCCTACAACCACATTAAATTTTTATTGTGTTTTAATATAAAATTGTATTATCCATTATACATATATAATCACAAATGGTTTATATATTAAAAAAGGACCCCCTTAAATAATGAGGTAAAAGATGCATATTGCACATTATCATTTGAAACAAAATAAAAAATAAATAAAAATATACATTAGTTTACTCATTATACATGCACAAGCTAAATTCAAAAAAGTCGACGACAAAAACCTCATGCTCTTTCTTTCACCTCTCTCTTTATTCACAAGGGAAGTCAAGACTTGTGAAGATATGAAATGAAAGTGAAATAAACATTTAAGGTAAGTCTCCATCCTCTACTAAAAACAATGAATGACTCCATAACAACACTAAGGTCTCTTTGAGAAAGCAAAAATTTGAATCAATACTTTATATCCATCAAACTCTTATGGAGACTCTTTAATCCTTTGTTCTTTAGTTTATTTTAGCATACCGAAAAAAATGAAAGCAACCTTGGGAAATAGCATTTGAATGTAAATGCTTTCTTTCTCTTCACTTTTTTAAAAGCACAGAACATAACAAATTTGAACGACCTTCACCTATATGGATAGTCATTGAATACTAAGGCCTTTAGCAAGCCAAAAAATATGAGTAGGTCCCCAAAACGACTTTTTGAGAAACCATTAATTAGATTAGAGGGGGGGGGGGGGGGGAAGAAAGAAAAAGAGAAGGGTGGGGGTAGGGATAGGGTAGTGTGTGTGTTTGGGGGGGGGGGGGGGGGGAAAGGGGGGGGGGGGGTTATTCTTTTTTTTTAGTGCTTAAGGGCATCTCCAAGGGTACCGTAGGCTTGTAGCCTAGTGGTTAAGGTTGAGCTTTTGTTCTCCTACGTGCTGAGGTCAAATCCTACCTATTAGCATTGATTTTAAATTGTGAGTTGAATGGGAATGCCAATTGGAGATGCTAAAGCATCTTGGGAAGATTCTATGTAATGTAAAGTAAAAGTAGAGCCAGTAGTACTATAGTCTCAGTTTAACTTTTTCTTTTGAAATCAGACATTAAAGTTTGCACATGGTCCTTGCATAGGATTTCCTTTTAACTTTTTGTTTTAAGATGCCAACACGAGTCTTTACCTTGTTTCTCTAGCTAGGAACAAAATGTTATTAGCGAGAAGTCCAACCATTTGGCACAGTGTTCGAGAAAAATCAATTTTACAAACATACAAAATTCTCCTTAAGTAGATTCAAAGAGGAATTTCTTCAAAATAATCGCCATTTTTTGCATTTTAACTCTATTTTTTAAAAAAATTCAAGCAAATTTTCTCCTTCTTCCTCTCCCTTCAACCAATTGTTTTGATTTTCCAACTGGCTCAAGGCTAAGCTGAGGCACACTTTTCCCAAACACTGATTTGGTTATTAAAACTATATCATGAATTGCAAAGGGACTGAAAATCCTCCATAGGAATGATTATTAACTAGAGTGAGTCCACATGAGTGAATGCAAAGGCTTCAAAGGGTAATTTAAGTCCTCAAAGGGACTACCCTTTCCTCAAAATGCACTTATACTCTTGGTCTAGAGCGTTTGAATTTGAATCAAACACACCTCAAAGAGCTTCACATAGAAATTTTGGAGTCCCTCTAATTGCTCTTGCTCCACTTTCATAGCATGGAATCTCCACCGATTCCAAGATGGACAACTCAATCCAATCCAAGGGTAAATCACTGAACGGTCGAGGTCAATCCCACTACCTTGATGACAGCAATGGAACATTCACAGCCAGCACAAGTAGTTTCACGTTGGACTGGCAAACCCACACATGTTTTAAAAATCTCCCTCCTCCCTTGTCTCTTGTGCAGGTCTTGCTCACCTCCTTCTAGCATGGAGCTCCCTTCTCACCCCTTGGGGCCAACATCTCCCTTTGCTTGCCTCAGGCATTGCGTACTACCACCACTTGACATCAAGCTCAGTTTGCTCGTGTCGCATGCAAGCTATTTGATGATCTGCTCCTTGCACGTATCTCATGCTACCTCGTTTTACTCGTCCACCGATGGCACCTCCACTTTTTCTCTTCTTTTACTTTCATTTTCAAACTTTGCAATATCTTTGTGGATACACATTAATAGAACATGTGTACCAACGGACTATGACCTTATCACTTTTTGTTTCTTTCCAGCATTGATTTTTGGCCTAAGAAGGCTATAGAGGAGTGGTGGAGAAAACGTGCAAATCTCTTACCATTAATAGTTTCACTATGGCATTAAATGTAATATAACCTTTGTTTACACTTTAGTCTTTTTATCACTGTATGATTAGATACAATATGATTTTTTCTTCATTTTAATGTTTTTTAAAGGTGTCTGTATATTGGTGCTGATGTGAGGCATTAAAAATGTATAAAGAAGATCCTCTCCTTCTCCCTCCCTCCATGACTAGAAAACATAGATTCTCTCTAACGAGTGAAAATAAGGGTAAACTTGAATTTCTTCTTCTTTTGTCAGGAATAACACAAACTTGTGTAAATTTCTTGGTTTTCTTGAAGGCAAGTTCAAAATCTAACCGGGATTTTACAATTTTAGTTGATTAAAATACATTGGACCGCGGGTTTTTTCTAACACTACCTCTCTCTCTCTCTCTCTCTCTCACACACACACACACACACACACACACACACAAGTGTTCAAAAAAAGTGTGCCTTAGCTTAGCCTTGAGCCGATTGAAAATCGAAATTAGCCACCTAAAGGGAGAGGAAGAAGGAGAAAATCTACTTGGAAAATTTAAAAAATCGAGTAAAATTACAAAAAATACCGATTAATTTGTAAAATTTTCTCTTTGAATCTACCCCAAAGAAAATTTTGTATGTTTTTATAAGTGACTTTTTCGAACACTCCATGAGTCTCTCTCTCTCACACACACATACACATAGCTAAAAATATTGTCTTTTTGAGCCCCGTAAAAACATTACCTTGTTACAAATTTGAACCTTGTATCATAAATCAATATAATAAGACCAAAATTTATGTCAATCTTTTGTGATTTTATGTAAGAATCCCATACTTTTCTTTTCTCTATCCATGACCATAATTACAACTCTTTGTTGTCAAATGCTCAGTTTAATATATAAACAGTGAAATGCAATGTTTAATGCTTCCTATATTGTGTGTGTCACCATCCAATAATTTAGCTACCTTGATTAATAGCTAAACATTCTAATTCTTGAAACAAAAAAGAACGAGGTGAAAGCTATGAGAAGAATTTAATAATAAAATGTTTCTTTGTGAGAGAAAATCAAAAAGTCACACTAAATTTTTTAAAACATTTTTTAACATAATAAAGTATTATATTTTATAAAAAAAAGTGTAATAATAAACTATTTAAACTACAATATATTCTAAAAACAAGTATTGTAACAAATTGAGAAAAAAAAAGGTGAAAGAGGATGAGAAAGATTGTGTGCGATCCAAAATTCAATGGCCCTCTTTAAAAAGAGAGGTACACAAATGTCAACGCCTCTCGCAAAGACCTAAAAGAAATATTTTTTTTAATAAAAAAATTGCCATGCGGCACTAAATCACAAGCTTTATCCAATGGTCCACAATTGCACCAAAAATCAACGCTTTACTAAGGACTTCTTATATAGTCCAAAAAACCAATAAAGAGTATGCAAATTCAATTTATGGGGTTAAGTGGGACAATATATTATATTTGACATCATGGGCAAAGAAATAATAATTATCATTGTTATTTGGGATGGGTATTGCCTTCATGTGCCATTATATTTTTCATAAATGTTCTTTTTGCAAGATAGTTGTGTTTCATTATTGTGATAACATATATGTGTGTGTGTGTGTGTGTGTGTGTGTGTGTGTGTATATATATATATATATATATATATATATATATATATATATATATATATATATATTATATATATATGTATGTATGCATGTATAGTAATTGAAAAGGAATATTGTCCATTTTCAATCAGACTTCCTTATTAGTGCATCTTTCTCTTGTCCTCTTGCCAATGACCAACCTCAATAATTCAAGCCCAAAAGTTGGGTCGCAACAACCATGATGACAATTTCATTGGCAAATGAAGGATATTATTTCCAATGTTCATTCTCAAGGTGCCTTTCAAAGAAAGCAACCGTGTCATGGTTCTTAAAGAGGGACCATCTTTTTAGTGTTTGCAAAAAAGGGGCCTTTAGTGTATTCTTAATTGGCAAGAATTCCAAATTCTTGGCTAAGTTTTGAGCTCGCCTTGAAGAAAACCAGTAGAATTGTCCAAGTTTTGAGTGTAAAAATTGGTAAATCCTTCAAATTTCGGGGAGAATTTTGAGTATGCCCTTTTTCTCGTTGGTTAGGAAAAAGTTTTTAGGTAGGCTTCAAAAGCTACAAAAGGTATGAAATAAAGTTTAGACCATGTGAATACACTAATCATGGCGATTATGGGACTCAATTATGGAGGTTTTTTAATTTTTTGGCATTTGTTTATGGTATGATTTTTGTAACCCTAACAAAATGTAAAAATTTTCTTTTGGAACGTTAACAAAGTATCAGTTTAGCACACGAGCCTCATTGTTGAGATTTGATTCCTTCAATTCGTGCTTAAGCAAATAACCAAACAGTCTCAAAAGTAATACTATACATAATTACAAACGCACTTCAACATATGTATACAACTTTTACAAAGGCATCCCATCATTGTAGGTTTGTGTTTGAGCCACAGAATGGGCTCCTCATTTGACTCTATTATGGCACCCACACGTCGGACAGTGAGTTTGCTGCCCGTGCCCCCACCCCCCGCCCCCCTCCACACACACACCCTTTTCCTCCACCTAAGCTAAAAAGTGGTTCAATTATCTCTACATATGAAAGATTGAATTGTTAGCAGATGATCCTCCAATTGGTCTCTTGTATTTTCTAACGCCAATTTCAAATTCTTCATCATTGTCTCCCTCATGATTCATGAAACCCTATGATGATACGCCTTGTGTCAATCTCGCAAAGCAAGTCGACATAAAATATACTCCCCATCCTTCTCTAAAAACCCTTAAGTTCAATGGTCACACACACACACACACACACACACACACACACACACACACACACACGTACATCCTTTATTCTCTATCTCACTGTTGTCATATTCATAAAGAACCTCCAAGTCCTTGGCCAATTATGGATAGTAAAACCTCAATAAAAGGCGTTGGTAAGAAGAAGGATACATACCAACATTCGAGATAGAGAGTTACCAAGAAGTATGCCAACCATTGTGCACTTACTAGAGTCACTCATGAGTTTCAAGGACCAACCTTCTGATCCTAAATGTGGCTCTTGGACTACACTTATTGCATGATACGTCCAACATGAGGATGGCTAAAAATATCTAAGCTATTTTTCATACCAAAGAGGAAGCCTCTTCAAATGGGATCACCTGTGATGTAGCATACTGCAAGAAGTTGACAAGGGCTTTGGACAACATGTATGCCAAGTATGTACTTTTGAAAGTGCACCAAGTTCTTGACATCCATCCCCACCACAAAATTTGATCTCCTTGACTACCAAGAGAAGAGACTGTGGGTTGTTTTTTGTTAATGAAAAACATAGCTTCTTTCCAATATGATCAGTTATACTTGTAGATACTCTTGAAAAGAGATATAGTTCTTTAGCAATATTTTTGTTCACGAGTGTGTTAACATGGACATATCACATATTTATAGGTTAGTTTTATCTAATACATGGTGAGGGACTCCCTCTAAATGTAGCTCTATGTGCCAAAATCTTGAAGGCATGGAGAAATATGCAAGGCATTGGCACGCATAAACAAGCTCACGATGATATTGTTAGTCATAGGCATTTTAAGGGCCTTTGTGCTTGACAATGCTGATTGACAAGTATGCCAAGTGTAGTGCATCTTTGAAAGCACAACAAGTTCTTTATTGGCCTGAAGAAGGCCATAGGGGGGTGGTGGAGAAATGGTGCAATTTTTGAGCCGTTGATGCAGAGGTTGTCGATGGTGGACACATGTCCTCTTAACTTGAGAAGGAAAGTATTATAAACATTATATCTTCTTTTTAAATTGGAAATGGGTCCTTCCATCATTGTACTTTGGCACCTTAGTTTAAATCTCCCTTGACTTCTTCTTCTTTTGGCTTGCAAAAGGCCATAGTAGGGTGGGTGGAGAATTGGTGCAAATTTTGGACCCTCAATGCACATTGATCCGATGTTGGACACGTGTCCATTTTGCTTCAAAGTGAGGGCCCTGGTAATTGTTGGATCTTTCTTTTTTTTTTTTTTTTGGGTTTGTTAATGGTACCTTACACTCACATTTCAAATTTTATTATTTCTTATAGTGATTAGACCTGCCTTTTTCATGTTGACAATTGAAATCTCATATAACTTTTAGTGTATCAATGCTACCTTTTCATGTTGACAATTGAAATCTGATTTAACTTTTAATGTGTCGATGTGTACCTTCAAATAGCATCCTTTGGTTAGGTGTGAGGGAGGTGTTATTAAAAAAATTAATTCAATACTTCACATTAAATGTATACTTAACTCTTTTCTTAGTTAAGGTTTATTTTAGAAAATCAATGATAAATTAAAAAAGTAAAATAAAAAAGGTCAAGTAATGCAAGGCCATGAAATTAAGCGACCTTAAAATTTAAAAAAGATTTCATTGTTTCACATGAAACGGTAGTTTCAATAAAAATACAAAAATTGGACTTACAATTACATGTCTTTTTTTTTTCTTTTTTTGGGTGTGTGTGTGTGTGTTAATGGTATCTTACACTCACATTTCAAATTTTATTATTTCTTATAGTGATTAGACCTGCCTTTTCACGTTGACAATTGAAATCTCATATAACTTTTAGTGTATCAATGCTACCTTTTCATGTTGACAATTGAAATCTCATTTAACTTTTAATGTGTCGATGCGTACCTTCAAATAGCATCCTTTGGTTAGGTGTGAGGGAGGTGTTATTAAAATAATTAATTCAATACTTCACATTAAATATATGCCACCCCATACATAAATCACCCTCTAGATGACCCAACATTGAGATCATAACCATTACATCAGCTATTATGGGAGCCACCCAGCAAAAACCAACGACCATAAACATGACCAGGACATTCCGATTACATAACAAAGCAAAAATCATAAAATATGAGACATACCAACGCATATGGGGGGAGCCTAGAAACTCCATCACCATTGAAGGAAGAACCAGCCACACCGAGTAGCATAACCAAATGGATCGCACTCATGCAGTTAACACCAGATGACCTAGGCTTTCTGGAGATCCTAGCACCTTCTTGTGGAGGATCCAACGCTGCCACTGGAAAGAGAAAGCTTGCCACACCTACAGATCCCACCGTCAAGCTAACCATAGCATCCAGGCCATCAATTCAAACCACCACATCTTCATCCGACCCAGGTAAGCAAATACATTCCAACCCAGAACAAGGCCGCCGCCAAGCCGGCAAAGCAAAAATAAGGCATGCATTGCAAGGGCATACGAGACCCGAAGGCAAGCAAGGGCAGTGGAGATCCCAGACTAGGAACTACCATGTCCATCGACCGTAGGCCACACTTCTCTTTGTACATGATGTAGCACCATGTGTGTCTACAGAGAAAGCAGGGGTGGCCTCTGGACAAGCCACCAATGAGGCCCCCAACCTTGCACAACGCTGCTAGGGCTGGCGCCACAATTCGCATTGCATAGTAAACCCTCCCCTGCTCTTGGCACACAGAGTAGGGTTTGTAAGAGAAAAGAAAGCACAAAAAGTTCTTAACAAACTTCTTGTTTGGGATGTTGTCTCTTGGATACCATTTATTGAATGGTATGTCCAACATGGGCATAGCTAGGAACTCAGCTTCTTTTAACAAGTGCAAAACTAGGCTTCTCCCTAGAATATATCCCCTATGCATTGACATGTATGTCCAACATTAGCAAAGACTAGGTTTTTTCAATAAGTGCAAAACTAAGCTTCTCTCTAAAATGTATTAAATACGCTTGTATTTTATAGGCATGTTTTATTCAACGATATTGTATAATATACTTTCACTTCCTGTTGTTTGGTTACTTTGATTATCTATGAAGAGAAGATTAGGAAATGAGGGTCTTGTGTTTGTTGTGGCTCTAACCCCTATGTGACATGGAAGTGCTTACACAAGGCTCAATGAGCCATTTGTGCTTGATTGGTAGGTTATCTAGAATCACCATGTAGTTTGGGTGTGTCGGGGGGCTGGGGTTTTTTGCATGTAGTGGATATATGGCTTTGTGAGTTTGGATTGTAGAGGAGATCCTTATATAGGGACCCATTCCTCCTTTTTAGATCATGACAAAGATGAGTGCTAGTACTTTGGGCTATCCCTTTGTTTATTTCTCTCTCATCTCCCATTTTGCAATTGCACGCTCTCTATCTATATACAATTTACCCCTTGTTCACCCTCTATTTGTGTTTTTCTGTCTTCTTGGCATCACCCTCTATCTATATCTCTTCCAATGCATGTATTTGGTATTGCAAATTATGGAGAATGAGTAAAGCTAGCATTCTTCCAACTGGAGGGATGTTCTAAAAATCAAGTTTTATTTAGATCAAAATATTTGATGAGTCTACACATCACTCTCTCTATATATTTCTTCCATTGCATGGAAAGGAATATAGCTAGTGTTCTTCAAGCTAGAGGGATCTTTTGCAAATTACGGCTGATTTAGATCAAGAGATACATGAGAGTTTTTTTAGTGTAGTGGTTGTCCATTTTAGGAGAGAGTTGTCATTACTGGTTATCACCCTTTTCAAACTAGCCTTTTGCTATCACTTTGAAATATCCAACATGACCAAGTGTAGGAAACACTACATTGTTTACAAATTTTGCAATCCATGGCTTCTCTATGTACATAGACGCTAAATAGGTCCCCCTCCTCTATGTGTTAGTTGTTGAGCCTTTGAGCTAGGTTGCATGATACGTTACTCGCAAAACATTTTAAACATGTATAATTGTCGTATAATATGTTCAACCATATTATTCAAACGTATCATATGGTGACACATCATTGTTTTTCAAATATCGTGTATGTTCTTAAATTTTTGATGAATTGTTTAATCGATCAATACGTTATTGATTGATTAAACAAATCAATCAATAGGAGTATCAATCGATATAAATGAGTATGAAAAGCCAAAATTTTAGATTGTTTAGCATCTCTCGGCCTTCTCTAAGCTGCAAGGTTAACCCAATCAATGAAAGCTATAGAGATTTACTAAAAGAAAACCATTAAATTGATTTGTTAAAGAAGAAATCCTAAATTGACTACTTAAATGTCGTGTGAATATAGGATACACTAGTTTTGGTCTTTGAGCTAATACAATATTGAAAATAGCTGAGCTAAGGAATTTTCTAGCTCCATCTCTTTTCAATACCTAAAAATAGTTGATGTCATTGTATAGCCAATGGCTTTGCTATCTTTAGTGTGGCATGAACAATTGTTTGCTTGCAAATAATTAGGGTCATGTGTTACGTTAACCCAATCAATGAAAGCTATAGAGATTTACTAAAAGAAAACCATTAAATTGATTTGTTAAAGAAGAAATCCTAAATTGACTACTTAAATGTCGTGTGAATATAGGATACACTAGTTTTGGTCTTTGAGCTAATACAATATTGAAAATAGCTGAGCTAAGGAATTTTCTAGCTCCATCTCTTTTCAATACCTAAAAATAGTTGATGTCATTGTATAGCCAATGGCTTTGCTATCTTTAGTGTGGCATGAACAATTGTTTGCCTGCAAATAATTAAAGCATTAGGGTCATGTGCTAGGTGTAGAGGTTAACACATCATAAGGGTTTAGGGTATTGTGGATTAGGATAGTAAATTCTAATTACATTTGGGGATTAGGGTAGAAAGTTAGCTAACCCCTTGAGACCAACAATGTAGTAATTGGTCTCTTGGTTATTTGAGCACTTGTTGTTACTTCTAAAAAATGGTTTGGTGTAAGGGGTTCTCTTGGTTGTTTTGAACCTTCATTCTTACTTCCAAGTGGACAAGAACAATGCAACAACTCATACAATAGGGCTTGCTTAGTTGTCTTTGAGAAAACACTCTAAGTGAGCGTAGTCCTTGGATGTGTTGTAGCTAACTATTGGCAAGTAGGTGTGCGGATTTACATGTTATGTTTCTCTTTTGGAGCTGCTCCAATCCCTATTTATATTTTAGACAAAGTCCCTTTTTAGCCACTCTAATAAATTGCATATAGTGATTTGATTTTTGTCTTCTATGGCTAAGTAGCCCACAAACAAAGATCTTGGAGCAATGGGTGAAGGAATTGGTGTAGAATGCTTCTTTAAAAATATGCATATAATAGGATGAAAAACATGAGCCGTACATTAAGGCCATTGAGAATCTCATCTATCACAGTTGATTAGACAAGTCATAATAGAGGCCTTGTGTTGGCAGCGCCAACGGGAAGCAGCGGACGACCTTCAGTGATGCTATTTTAAGCATACATTGCTTCATTTTTTGACAGACATATCATTTGTATATACACTTTTGATGTATTTACGGGCTCTACATGAGTTCCATATTGTATATTTGAAACTACCATGATGCCTAGGAGTTGTAGAGATGCACACAATTTTATGCATCTCATGGGCGAACGGGCATATTTTTTATGCTCTAGGTATGAAAGTGAAAGATAGGTCATTTTTCACTTATCTTCATGAAAGTAGAGCTTTTATGGAAAGCTTGTAGAGAAGTTGCAGATGAAGATGCTTGGAGTTGGAGCTTCCTTTTGTGCTTCCACACTTTCTATGGGATGCAATGGAAAGTTAAGTGCTCTTGTTCTTCTCTCTCTTTGTCATTTATGTTAATAGTGTGTAGCTAAGCATTGATTATTTTCTAATTAGTGTTGTGAGCTCACTGAGCTTTTGATTGATGTGTGTGTGTGATTGATAAGAGTGTGCACCCACTGTCCATTTGATTGGTGTTAGAGTAGATTAGAGAGTAGGCCGTGAGTAGCATTCTCCATTAGCATCACATTTCTCTCTTCTTCACTCTTTTGATTAGGATAACCTTCTTGCACTTTCTCTTGACTCCATGCCTCTATGCACTAGCCTAGTTTAGATCCATCGGATTGACATTATGTCACTGGATTGAGCTATGCTACAATCCTCCAACATTGGCATTGTTTTTGGGGATCAATTGCCTAAGCTAGAGGAGTGATTAGTGTGTAGAAGAGTCATTAATCACCAATTTAAGGAATTTAGGTTGTACATTAGGTGTTAGTGATAATGCATGTTGGATTTGTGATGAGATTTTTCTAAGAAATCTTGTGTATTTTTCATGTTTTTTCTCTTATATCACTAATATATTCACTAATCAACTAGCAATTAAAGTGCCACACATGCTTATATGTCTAAATAGAGGTACGGACATCACCCTTTTGCAAAAATTTGAGTAAAATTGAGTGATTTTTTAGTGTGTAATTAAAGGATTTTTCTTTAATTAGGATCTCTAATTACCCTCTAATCACATGTGTTTTTTGTACTAAACATAGCTAAATTGTTAATTAGAGGTGTGATTTGTTAGGAAATATGATGTAGCTAAGTAGATAATTGAGTAGATTACTTAATGTAGAGAGATAATTTTCACACACAAGAGATTATAGAGTAGAGAGAGAGAGAGAGAGAGAGAGTACACACGATATACATGGTTCACCCAATGTGGGCTACATCCACAGGAAAGCAGCCATTCAATGGCTTTAGTACTTCAAAACAAGAAGTAGGTTACAAAGGGATTATACCCTTTTGGAGCTCCCGCCTTGCTTCACTCTCACCACCTCACACCCACCTTGTTGCATCAACTTCACACTATGAAATGTGTGTAGAAATGGTCTCTTTTTATAGGCCAAAAGGGCTGCCCTCTCTCATGAGAGGCAACCATGTGTAGCCGCCCTTGTGTAGATAAGTCCAAATCGGACCCTCCAATCCGTCCATGTTGGCCTCCCTTGAGAAGACAAGTCCGCTTTTGAATTCGGCCACCGGCCACCATCCATTGACTTCCGACCAACCAGCACCGGTCGTTGACTACCGGCCATCGGCTAACCGACCGATCCTTTTCCGACCACTTTCCGGTCACCGTCCGGCCATAATATTCAGACGAAAAGGAATATTTTGACGAAAAAAATTGGTTTTCGGCGAGTGATTTTTCTTCACGCACGATGGATTCTCCTCATAATGGGGGCTTTACAAATATGTGTTGTAACACAAAAAATTACAAGGGATAAATCAAGCTCCATACTTAACATGATTATCATTTTTATGTGTTCAATTTGATTGAAAATGATGCTACACATGAGATTTTGTGATTGGTTGTTTGTAGGTGAATTGCGGTGAAGTGGTTGCTAAGTACACACACATGTGTGTAGGTGTCAATTGGAGTTGGCAATCAACGTGATTTTTTATGCAAGTGTGAGTGCACTAACCCACTCATTTGCTGATTTATGTGCAAGTTTTAATACAAGATTAAGTGCATCAAAATTAGTGCAATTTTATGTGCACGAGTGTGTGCCTATGTGTAGGTAAAGTGCACAAGTTTAAGTGCAAGTGTATGGCAATTTTTGTGCCGATCAATTGATGTGAAGCAATTGGATGTTTATGACTATTGACTTGCTTATGGTGTATGGTTTTGATTGTTCAAATTGCACCAAAATTTTGTTGAAATAGTGTTAGTATTTGTGTGTGTGAGCTTGTGTGTGCTTAATGTGCAATTTACACACTAGAAAACTGATTTGAATGAGTGGATTCAAGGGTAAAATGGACTAATTCAAATGCTGATTCGATAGTGTATTTTCCAAATGTGCAAAAATTTGTCTAATCAAACCACAAATTAGACTAGTTTTTGAATCAAAATTGAGTCAAAAACACTAAATCGATCCATAACAATTCAATTTTGATTAGCAATTTGATGGAGGATTGATTCAATGGTATAATTGCATTTATAAGTGTTGAAAATTGAGAATTGGTAACATATTTTTCCAAAAAAAATGGTACTTTTTTATTTTTTTAGCAGTTTTTGCTCATTTTTTGTCTCTTTTCTTGTATTTTATTTAAAATTATAAAAAAAACTTCAAAAAAATCCCCGCAAAAAAAACATTTTCAAGAGAAAAAAGTCTAAAAATATCTTTATTTATTTTTAAAAGACAAAAAATAGGAAAAATAATAATTATACACACACAATTAAGCGCGCACACACTCACACACACCCGCATGCTTGCACTCACCCTTTTACACACACACACACACACACACACACACACACAAAGAAGTCCTCTCTCTCTCTCTCTCCCTCTCTCTCTCTCTCTCTCTCTATCTCTCTCTCTCTCTCCCCCTACTTCTCAACTGACTTTGCGAGCTACTCACACACACCCGCATGCTTGCACTCACCCTTACACACACACACACACACACACACACACACAAATAAGTCCTCTCTCTCTCTCTCTCTCTCTCTCTCTCTCTCTCTCTCTCTCTCTCTCTCTCTAGTTCTCGACTGACTTTGCCAGCTACCATCCGCACGCCCTAATTTCTCTCTCTCCTTCTTCGCTCTACGAGCCCGGCAAGCTACCTACTTGTACCGTTCTGTATTAACTTTTTTTTAGCTTAGTTTATTTGATTTCATGTTTTAAATTCCTTTTCATTTTTAGTTTGATTTAAATTTACTTTCATTTTGTTTTTATTTGATTTTCTTTCATTTCATTTCATTTTTAATTGTTTTTAATTTCATTTGTGCGTTTCTTTTTAAAAATCCCAAAAAACAATGAAAAACCACAAAATCCAAAAAAAAAAGGGCTAATTTTTTTTTAAAAAGGTGCCAAAAAATAAATTTAAAAATCAAATATTAATCCCAAAAATTCCAAAAAAAAATCACAAATAAAAAAAATTACTCTTAAAAAACATTAAATAAGAACCAAAAAACATTGAAAATTATTCAAAATCACCAAATTATCCAAAAAAAGAAAAATAATTAAAATATCTTGCAAAATTTAACAAAAAAATTTAAAAATCCAAAAAAATCTTAAAAACTTTAAAAAATATAAATTTTATAAAAACCAAATTTTCATTTCTTCTTTTGAGTATTTTTTTGCTTTTTCTTTTTTTTGCATTTGTTTATTTGTTTCTCTTTGTGTAAAATTTATTTCATTTGAAAAAACCAAAAACTAATAAAAATAGAAAAAAATGTATTTCTCTCTCTCGACTCTTCCCCTTGCTTCCCATGTATATCCCTTACACGCCTTGTTCACGCGCATTTACGCGGGATCAGGCACTTTCATATTAGATATATGCGGAGAGTCTGATTTTTCCAAATTACTCTCGATTTGATCAGATTTGAGCCAGATCACATGTATAGACCATGTTCTTACATGGATTCTGATTTTGGTCTACATTGCCAGTTGACGATCTTTAGAGCCAATTCACGCATTCTTCCATTTTGGCTTGATTTGACAAAAAATTCCACGCTTGACCACATTTAATCCCCATTTGCTATAGAGATTCATTGTGGCCTTGATATTGACCAGATTACACTAGTAAGATCCCATTCACACAAAATATTTTGAGTTGGTTTGATTTTAGACGTTGGTCACATGCTTGCACACGATTAGAGCCCACTTTTCTCCATTAATTGATTTTTGATCGAGACTTGGATCTGGAGACAATTTTTAGAGCTTGCTCACACGCAGTGACCCTAGATTAGCACTTGGCTAGCCTTCGATTGCCATCTTACGCATCGTAGCTAGTGCAATTGCTTACACCATATTTGACCTAGGTTGATAGATTTTGGTGATCATAGATCCTGAGGCCCTGTTTGATAGGTTATTGTGGATTCATGGTGAGTTAGATGGATTGCTTATATACACACGTAGACACCCAGCAGAGGTATATTCAGCTTCAACCCATAGACTGTTAAGCACCTAGTTTCCAGATGCTTAGAGCACGAGCACACCCAACCTTGCCAAATCACATTCTTGATGGTTTCCAGATTCCAAAGTGTGTCACATTGACTCGTCATGAGGATCACCTAGACACCTTTGAGCTACCACAGACTATATCTTTGGACCTGTATGAGACTGGACCCTTGTATGTTGATGAGGATTGAAGGATGTACATGAGGCAGAGAGCTAGTATATAGTTAGTGCTATCACAACAGGTTCCATATGAGGTACCTATATGAGCGTTTATGATGAGACTACTTATACGTTGTTGTGTGGACAACTTTATTTCCCTTCTTGGAGTAGTGCAGTTGAGCCTACAATAGACCTGATGATTGTACCCTCTACACAGTCGACATGGCTTAGATCACCTCTAGGATTTACATCATCCAAACCATCTAGGAGATAGACCTGTGTTGAGATCATGGCAGAGGCGAGGGCAGATATGGAGCACAAGAGCCAGAGACTTACCAAAACTGCCAGAGTTACCATAAACAAAGATAGCCACCTCACATTCTTTGGCTTCTACTAGTACACATGCTAGAGAGGTTGTCGAGACCACCCCATAGACCATATCTAAGACCACAAGCACACAATACACTGAGCTTACTCGATCACATGCATCCGATATGATGACGTGTCATAGATCACCACCCAGAGTCACCACCCAAGTACCACATGAGGATAGAATTGCAACGATGAGTAGAGAGCACGATAGTGAGCTTGTGCTACATTTCTTAGGCTATAGAGGAGTCATGCCGTGGTTTGTTGACCTTGATGGACATTTTTACACCAAAGGCACCTTCTCAAATGACATTGACCCATCGATACGGTAGGTAGTCAAAGTTCAAAGATGTCACCTAAGTTCTTTACTGATGAGCTCCAGGGCACATACATGTCCCTGCCAATTAGCCCATATGATGTTGTAGAGAGAGCACATCTCGATGATTGTTTAGACACCCAAGTACATCCTAGGATAGTGTAGTTACATAGACTGGAGCACACATTGACCTATGTTGATGATTGTGGATGTAGATATCAATGACAGTAGGCCAAAGGAAGTTTTGAGCCAACCATGAGCATTATGGTATGTCTTGATTTGAGCAAGCGATGAGCATTATTATTTGATTTCCCTATTCTCCGCGGCATGGCCACGATACTGTAGTGATCACCACACAAAGTCCGCAGAAACTTGATAGACAAAGTTCCCCTATTAGATCACCTCCAAAATCTCCATCACACAGACAGATTTTCCCTAAGTGCGTAGTTGATCAATTGAGATCTAGAGTGATTGAGATGAAGGAGACGAATGCCCAGATTGACTACAAGATGAGTACACCAAAGAGCACTATCATAGATCCACCTAGAGTGACTATTCCATAGGTTTCTACTTGTTTTATTGAGCAGGTACAACCTAGTGAGATGGCTCCCACACCAGAGATGGGTATCAAGCCAGTAGAGATAGATAGGATATCAGATTCTAAACTTTTGATGATTGTAGTGCACCTATCATAGAGGTAGGTGTCCCACTTGCACCTACATTTGTATGAGGTCCCCAACCCGCCCATACCAAGATCGGGATGGGATCCTTGACAGGTCTCTATGTCTGATAAAAATCAGAGTCTCTAAACAAGAAAAATCCAAGGAATAGACCTTTACCATTGATAATGGCTTGGGTTTATAGCCTTAGAAGAAGACCTAGTCCTGTCTCGCAGCGGAAACATGACAACGTATTAAAAGTAAAAAAAAAACTATTTCGGCCCTATAACATCCACAAATTTGGCTAAGGTATCCTCAACCAACACTTTTTTCCCCCCTAACATATGTGAGGGCACAGCCGCTGGTAGATTCCTCTTCCAAGTGAAGAAACTTTCTAAACTTTTTAGTGTGTAGGGATAGATAGTTACCTGACTAATCAGGTCCACCCGTCCATGATTGACAACCTTAGTCAATCCCCACTTACCACCCCGCACTCACACATGATTCTTTTGATATTTAATTACTACCACGTTCTTTTCACAATTAAAACAATGATTTATTTTATCCTTCATAACAGGATTTTATTAAAACAACCCTTGAAAACAGTACTGAAAACATTCTTTTAGCAAACAAGCATCTTTAAACTTAAGACAGGGTACTGTCAATCAAAAAATTGACAGGGTACTGTCAATCAAAAAATTGTCCATATTAACCATGACCAGTACTCTTCTTGTCTCAAGATCACCTAAGGGTGAAAAAATGGCACCCATTCCTTATTCACAATCCGGAGTGGATAAACCCCCACCCAAGGTTCCGGGTGCCCTTACACCAAACCAGTTGCCCATACAACCGGACGGCTCCCCTAGGATTAAAAAAACGGTATCCTAACTTATGTAGAAACATCAAGACATGACACAGAGTAGAAACTCATCATTCATGGGGGGAACCGACTTATCCGTGGCTAGAAAGCCAATCATTATCATCAAAATATACCAAGGAGTCGGAGGTGTCTTGAGACAAGCTGTCTTAAGGATGATCAATCATATCTTTCCTAATTCAACCAATTTTAACCCAAACAATTCTTTCCTACATTATAAACAATGAACGTTGGAACTTACCTTCAGTTTTTGGTCAATTATTTCTTTTTTTATTCGTACTAATTCCTTACGTACGTAATGCTAACTTAAAAATGAACTTTAAAATATTTAATTGAACAAAATAGAAATCCACCTTGGACTGCTCGGCCATCTGCTTTGTTGGGCTGGAGCCCGTAGACTTTCCTTCGTCGGCCTATGGCTAGGCCCAGTCTCATGGTCATTAGTGGCTTTATTTCTTTTGTTGCTAACATCCTCTTCCTCAGTAAGAGGATTTCCCCTGGTTCTCTTTGGAGCCATGTCGGTAGCCTTATAAAAAGACTTAATCGATTAGAAGTTTAATTGAATAATCTTCTTTTGCCTTTTTTACCCAAAAATAAGTATTTTTGGAGTAAGTAGGTATCCTGGATAGTTAATTTGATGAGATATTCCTATTGTAACTTTTTTATGCTATAAGTAATTTCCCATAATTACCATTTAATTTTGCAAGCCCTTTAACTAGGTTTCTCCTTAGTCTATATTACATTTTAGCCTTAGTAAATTATAAATTTATACCGGCTAATGGATTATTCACCCTAAATTGTAATTGAATATGTTCTATCTTTAGGAATTTTCATAAATTTGATTTATAACCTTTCCCTCCTATACTTATGGTTTAATTTAGGCAGAATTTTACTGATAGTAATTTGTTATATCAACCATTTATGATGAGGTAAATTTTCCCCTTCTTCAATAGTGATTATGGACCTCAGGTATTTATTTGGTAATTAGATAAATTCATTTACTAATCTCCTTTCTCTATTTTATACGCAAAATAGGTTACTTTTATTGAAGATAAATACCTAAACTATTTATCCGAGGTTGGGGTATTTATCACAAATTCCTCAAGATGTGTTCTACCTCTAATATTTATATCAAAGGTTTTTGGATTGATTTACTATATTTCCCCTTTTATTTTTTTCTAAAAATATTGTACTTTTACTTGGATAATTAGGTAAACTAATTATCAGAGGGTAACATAATTATCACGGGTTCTTAAGGTGTAATTAACGTCTGATAAATAACTCAAAGCATTTTAAATCAATTTGATAATTTTCCCCTTTTAATTTGTCCTAAAAACAGAGTAACTCTGCTAAAGTAATTAGGTAAATTAATTATGTGAGCTTAATATAATTATCACGGGTTACCTAACATGTAATTAATCTCCAATAAATAACTCAAAGCAATTGGAATCAATTTACTAATTTCCCCTTTTTAATTTGTCCTAAAAGCAGAGTATTTCTGCTAAAGTAATTAGGAAAATTGATTTTATGATCTTGTCATAAGTATCATGGGTTCCCTAATATGTAATTAACCTCTGGTAAATAACTCAAAGCAATTGGAATCAATTTACTAATTTTCCCTTTTTAATTTGTCCTAAAAATAGAGTACTTCTGCTAAAGTATTTAGGTAAATTAATTATCTAAGCTTGACATAATTATCACAAGTTTTCAAATATGTAAATAACCTCTGATAAATAACTTCAATCAATTGGAATTAATTTACTAATTTTACCCTTTTAATTTGTCCTAAAAACAGAGTATTTCTACTAAAGTAATTAGGTAAATTAATTATCTAAGCTTGAAATAATTATCACGGATTTTTTAACATGTAATTAACCTTTGATAAATAACTCAAAGCATTTTAAATCAATTTGATAATTTTCCCCTTTTAATTTGTCCTAAAAACAGAGTAATTCTGTTAAAGTAATTAGGTAAAATTAATTATTTGAGCTTGACATAACTATCACGGGTTTTCTAACATGTAATTAATCTCTGATAAATAACTCAAAGAATTGGAATCAATTTACTAATTTTCTCCTTTTAATTTGTCCTAAAAACAGAGTATTTCTGTTCAATTAATTAGGTGAATTATTTTTCTGAGCTTGAGCTAATTATCATAGGTTTCCTAACATGTAATTAACCTCTGATAAATAACTCAAATCAATTTGAATCCATTTGCTAATTTCGTCTATTTAATTTGTCCTAAAAATAGAGTATTTCTTCTAAAGTAATTAGATAAATTAATCATCTGAGCTTGACATAATTATCATAGGTTTTTTAACATGTAATTAACCTCTGATAAATAACCTAAATCCATTTGAATTTCTCCTATTTAATGTTTCCTAGAAACATAGTATTTTTGCTAAATTAATTAGATAAATTAATCATCTGAGCTTGACCTAATTATCAGGGGTTCTCTAAGATATAATTAACCACTAATAAATAACTCAAAGCATTTTGAATCAATTTACTAATTTCTCATATTTAATTTTTTCTAAAAATAGAGTATTTTTGCTAAAGTAATTAGGTAAATTAATTATCTGAGCTTGATATAATTATCACGGGTTCCCTAACATATAATTAACTTATGATAAATAACCAAATCATTTTGAATCAATTTGATTATTTTTCCCTTTAATTTTCTCAAAAAAATAGTGTAATTCTGCCTAATTAATTATGAAAATTACCAAAAAAATTATAAGTTAATTTTGCTAGCTTAATGACTATCTAATGTAGCTCTGATAATTACCTGAACCTAATCTATACTTAATTAATATATTTCTCATTAATGTATGGTTAATTTGGATAATTTCAGTCCTAATATGATAGGATAATTAATTAGCTTAATATTCCCAAGCTTTAATTACAACAATCAGCAGAGAATATTTAATTAAGAGAGGATTTATGAGTATATATAGACCTAATCTTTAATTTATTAAGAAAATAGATTAATCTACCCTTGCTAATTAAGAAGGATTAGGCTAATTACCATTTAAGTTAATCAACTAGAGCTTAATCTCTAGTTATTTTTGTGTAGCGGTCTCTCTACATGAGAGAGAGTGTGTCAAGGCTCCGAGTCTGTTTGAAATTGTGAAGCAAGGGTCATATTTATAGGTTTCTAGGCATTCACAAGCTGGAAAATGGCAGTAACTTGCATCCCAAGTAGCCGTGCAGGTCAAAAACATCCCCTGCTGCTAAATCTAGTCCGAGAAAGTTCATCATTACCCCACACAGCCCCCCTCAGCTTCCAGAATCATGTATCATGACTGATTTTTAATGATGCTCAGTCTAACTGACCATTCAGAGCAATCAGCGTTCGACAAGTATCATGTATTTCAGCTTTGCCAATCTGAACGTGCTTGGCATCTTCTTGCCATTCTGAGCAGTCTGCGCTCGACACAAGCTTCTACCATTGCACCAGAGGTACCCCCTCTGTGCTCTAGCCTGGTTGACCAACAAATGTAAAGGGTTTTAAGAAGTATCATACCAAGAGTTCTTTTCGGCTTCCTATTAGTCTCGTACCTTAATACTTTCATATCTAGGTCATTTTCCAAGGAAGGCTATCGTGTGCACAAAGAATGTGAGTTGGTTTCTCGATAACTATCTCATTCTCAAAATTCAAATTCTTTTCATACTATCGGGAACCTCTATCTCATTTGCTAGATCAACCCTTGATTTCTTGATTGGATACTAACTTAACTTTAGATTCCTTAAGTAATCTGGGAAAGAAAATAATGTATACCATTATATAAGTAACTCAAGTTTTACATTATCGACTTATAGTGGTTTACAAAATTGCCTATTGTTGTTGAGCTCTAGGATTACTAACTCCAGCTAAGCAAGTGGCTCTTTCATCTTCCTTGTTCATTAGAGTTGGTTCTCCCAAGATGGACTACTCGTGGGATTATCTCTGGAGTGTTGCTTCCACCAAAGGTTGGCATCTCCGCCGTGAGACGGAACATACCTAACATTGTTTGGTTTTCCTAAGCAGTTCCTGCAGTTTTTAAATAGTCGTCCATAGCATCTAACCATGCTTCGACATCTTGCTCTACATTAGGTCCCTCTCCCTCTCCCTTGAAAGTAGGGAGTTGAACTTGCTTTAGTAGTAATTTTTTTCTTGAGTAACAGTGTAAAGGCTATTTATACAAGTATTTAAATTAGTGGAATTTAGTACCAAATGAAATCTCTCTTACTTATGCTTTTAACTTATTTGCACACAGGATGAAGACAATTGCCAAGCCATAAACAAAATTTCTTATAGCTTACCCATGAGAACCATAGTGTGTACAAGAGTTAATACAATCCATGAAGGTCCTACTATGTACAAGGGTGATGACAATCCTATACTAGAATCTTGTGGACTTTGGGTGGATCAGATATAGGATCAAAATATAAAACATCTTTTGGTTCATTAAAACTAGGGCCTACACCTATGGGCCTTATTCTACCTGGGTAGATTACTTTAGACACCTGATCAAACATCCACTGATTTTGTGATACTTGGACATCATCTCTTACAAGGGTTTCCTCTGGATTCTCCGTTCCAATGAAAAAGTATACTTCAATCACTTGAAGATCTTTGGCCCATTTGAGTCTCTTCATATTTAGTTCTAGACCTTCTAACTCTCCCGCATCAATAAAGAAAATTCCACCGGATCCTGACCAGCTGATCCTCCAAGTAGAAGGAGAAAATCTCTTATCTAGCCATTTCAACACGCTTTTTCGCATTGAATAGTGTCGGGATAGGCAAGCTCTCATAAACCTAATGTTGAAATCCATGGATTTGTGGTAGGCCTTATGAAAATCTTCCTGCAAAGATCGGGATAATTCTCTCTCTTTCTTTCTCTCCCTCTTTTGAATTAAATACGTCTTTAATCGAATTTGTCAAAGATCACCTATTTCAACCCAACACCTTAAACTTTTCCCTAGGTCAAAGACTCTTAATTAACAAATGCTCTGATACCACTTGTGAGGTCCCCAACCTACCCATACCAAGATCGGGATGGGATCCTTGACAGGTCTCTAGGTCTGATAAAAATCAGAGTCTCTAAACAAGAAAAATCCAAGGAATAGACCTTTACCATTGACAATGGCTTGGGTTTATAGCCTTAGAAGAAGACCTAGTCCTGTCTCGCAGCGGAAACGGAACATCGTATTAAAAGTCAAAAAAAACTATTTCAGCCCTATAACGTCCACAAATTTGGCTAAGGTATCGTCAACCAACGCTTTTTTCTCCCTAACATATGTGAGGGCACAGCCCGCTGGTAGATTCCTCTTCCAAGTGAAGAAACTTTCTAAACTTTTTAGTGCACAGGGATGCATAGTTACCTGACTAATGAGGTCCACCCGTCCATGATTGACAACCTTAGTCAATCCCCACTTACCACCCCGCACTCACACATGATTCTTTTGATATTTAATTACTACCACGTTCTTTTCACAATTAAAACAATGATTTATTTTATCCTTCATAACAGGATTTTATTAAAACAGCCCTTGAAAATAGTACTGAAAACATTCTTTTACCAAACAAAACTTAAGACAGGGTACTGTCAATCAAAAAATTGTCCATAATAACCATGACCAGTACTCTTCTTGTCTCAAGATCACCTAAGGGTGAAAAAACGGCACCCATTCCTTATTCACAATCCGGAGTGGATAAACCCCCACCCAAGGTTCCGGGTGCCCATACACCAAACCGGTTGCCCATACAATCGGGCGGCTCCCCTAGGATTAAAAAAACGATATCCTAACTTATGTAGAAACATCAAGACATGACACGGAGTAGAAACTCATCGTTCATAGGGGTAACCGACTTATCCGTGGCTAGAAAGCCAATCATTATCATCAAAATATACCAAGGAGTCGGAGGTGTCTTGAGACAAGCTACCTTAAGGATGATCAATCATATCTTTCCTAATTCAACCAATTTTAACCCAAACAATTCTTTCCTACATTATAAACAATGCACGTTGGAAGTTACCTTCCGTTTTTTGTCAATTATTTTTTTTGTTATTCGTACTAATTCCTTACGTATGCAATGCTAACTTAAAAATGAACTTTAAAAGATTTGATTGAACAAAATAGAAATCCACCTGGGACTGCTCGGCCATATGCTCTGCTGGGCTAGAGCCCGTAGACTTTCATCCGTCGGCCTATAGCTAGGCCCAATCTCATGGTCATTAGTGGCTTTATTTCTTTTGTTGCTAACATCCTCTTCCTCGATAAGAGGATTTTCCCTGGTTCTCTTTGGAGCCATGTCGGCAGCCTTATAAAAAGACTTAATCGATTAGAAGTTTAATTGAATAATCTTTTTTTTTCTATTTTACCCAAAAATAAGGATTTTTGGAGTAAGTAGATATCCTCGATAGTTACTTTGATGAGATATTCCTATTGTAACTTTTTTATGCTATAAGTAATTTTCCATATTACCATTTAATTTCGGAAGCCCTTTAAATAGGTTTCTCTTTAGTCTATATTACATTTTAGCCTTAGTAAATTATAAATTTCTATCGGCTAATGGATTACTCACCCTAAATTGTAATTGAATATGTTCTATCTTTAGGAATTTTCATAAATTTGATTTATAACCTTTCCCTCCTATACTTATGGTCTAATTTAGGCAGAATTTTACTGATAGTAATTTGTTATATCAACCATTTATGATGAGGTAAATTTTCCCCTTCTTCAATAGTGATTATGGACCTCAGGTATTTATTTGGTAATTAGATAAATTCATTTACTAATCTCCTTTCTATATTTTATACACAAAATCGGTTATTTTTAATGAAGATAAATACCTAAACTATTTATCCGAGGTTGGGATATTTATCACGGATTCCTCAAGGTGTGTTCTACCTTTGATATTTATATCAAAGGTTTTTGGATTGATTTACTATATTTTCCCTTTAATTTTTTCCTAAAAATATTGTATTTTTACTGTGATAATTAGGTAAACTAATTATCAAAGGGTAATATAATTATCACGGGTTTCGATGTGTATTTATCCTCTGATAAATAACTCAAAGCATTTTAAATAAATTTGATAATTTCCCCCTTTTAATTTGTCATAAAAATAGAGTAATTCTGCTAAAGTAATTAGATAAATTAATTCTCTGAGCTTGAAATAATTATCACGGGTTACCTAACATGTAAGTAACCTCTGATAAATAACTCAAAGTAATTGGAATCAATTTACTAATATCCCCCTTTTAATTTGTCCTAAAAGCAAAGTATTTTTGCTAAAGTAATTAGGTAAATTAATTATCTTAGCTTTCCATAAATATCATGAGTTCCCTAACATGTAATTAATCTCTGATAAATAACTCAAATCAATTGGAATCAATTTACTAGTTTCCCCATTTTAATTGGTCCTAAAAATAGAGTATTTCTTCTAAAGTAATTAAGTAAATTAATTATCTAAACTGGACATAACTATCATAGGTTTTCTAATATGTAACTAGCCTCTGATAAATAACTCAAAGCAATTGGAATTAATTTACTAATTTCTCCCTTTTAATTTGTCCAAAAAACATAGAATTTCTGCTAATGTAATTAGGTAAAATAATTATCTGAGCTTGACATAATTATCACGGGTTTTCTAACATGTACTTAACATCTAATAAATAACTCGAAGCATTTTGAATTCATTTACTAATTTTTCATATTTAATTTGTCTTAAAAACAGAGTATTGCTTCTAAAGTAATTAGGTAAATTAAATATATGAGCTTGATATAATTATTATGGGTTTTTAAATATGTAATTAACCTTTGATAAATAACTCAAGGCATTTTGAATTAATTTACTAATTTCTCCTATTTAATTTGTCTTTAAAACATAGTATTTTTGCTAAAGTAATTAGGTAAATTAATTATCTGAGCTTGACATAATTATCATGAGTTTTGTAATATGTAATTAACCCCTGATAAATAACTCAAATCATTTTAAATCAATTTGATAATTTCTCCCTTTTAATTTGTCCTAAAAAAAGAGTATTTTTGCTAAAGTAATTAGGTAAATTAATTATCTGAGCTTTAATTATCACGGGTTTCCTAACATGTAATTAACCTCTGATAAATAACTCAAAGCAATTGAAATCAATTTACTAATTTCCCCATTTTAATTTTTCCTAAAAACAGAGTATTTCTGCTAAATTAATTGGTTGAATTAATTATCTGAGCTTGAACTAATTATCACAGGTTCTCTAACATGTAATTAACCTCTGATAAATAACTCAAAGCAATTTGAATCCATTTGCTAATTTCGTCTTATTTAATTTATCCTAAAAATAGAGTATTTCTTTTAAAGTAATAAGATAAATTAATTATGAGCTTGACATAATTATCAAAGGTTTCCTAACATGTAATTAACCTCTGATAAATAACTTAAATCAATTTGAATCCATTTGCTAATTTCTTTTATTTAATTTATCCTAAAAATAGATTATTTATGCTAAAGTAATTAGATAAATTAATCATCTGAGCTTGACCTAATTATCACGGGTTTCCTAACATATAATTAACCACTGATAAATAACTCAAAGCATTTTGAATCAATTTACTAATTTCTCGTATTTAATTTGTCTTAAAAGCAGAGTATTTTTACTAAAGTAACTAGGTAAATTAATTATCTGAGCTTGACATAATTATCATAGGTTTCCTAACATATAATTAACCTATGATAAATAACTCAAATCATTTTGAATCAATTTGATTATTTTCCCCTTTAATTTTCTCAAAAAATAGTGTAATTCTGCCTAATTAATTATGAAAATTACTCAGAAAATTCTAAGTTAATTTTTCTAGCTTAATGATTGTCTAATGCAGCTCTGATAATTAACTCAACTTAATCTAAACTTAATTAATATATTTTCCATTAATTTATGGTTAATTTGGATAATTTCAGCCCTAATATGATAGGATAATTAATTAGCTTAATATTCCCAAGCTTAAATTACAACAATCAGCAGAGAATATTTAATTAAGAGAGGATTTATGAGTATACATAGGCCTAATCTTTAATTTATTAAGGAAATAGATTAATCTAGCCTTGCTAATTAAGAAGGATTAGGTTAATTATCGTTTAAGTTAATCAACTAGAGCTTAATCTCTAGTGATTTCTGCGTAGCGGTCTCTCTAAATAAGAGAGAGTGTGTCAAGGCTCCGAGTCTGTTTGAAATTGTGAAGCAAGGGTCATATTTATAGGTTTCTAGGCACTCACAGTCTGGAAAATGGCAGTAACTTGCATCCCAAGCAGCCCTGCAGGTCAAAAAACGTCCCCTGCTGCTAAATCTAGTCCGAGAAAGTTCATCATTACCCCACAGAGCCCCCCTCAGCTTCCAGAATCGATTTTTACTATTTTCACTGATTTTTAATGATGAAAATTAGCAATATCAGTAATTTCTAGAACCTTAGGATAAGAAAGTCTTTGTTAATAATAATTACTGAAACCATCCAATTTTACTTAACTAATTGAATTCCTAGTGTAACCTTTCAGGGCCCGTAACTCTTCCAGATTTTATCGAAATATGATTCTGAAAATTTCTAGCCCGGGGTTTGATGTGCTTAAGATTTCAAAAATACCAATATTTTCCACGATCGGACAATTCTACATTGCTTTTTCAATAATCATATCAGTTGAACTAAGCTTTATACAATCTTTAAGGTTTCAAAAACTGGAAACCTTACAATTTGAGGAGATTACTGATGCACATGACCGTGATATAGTTGTGTCGCATGAGGCCATAGTTTTGACGAGCGACATGAGTCCTATGACGAGAGATGAGCTAGAGTGGCTAGCCTTTGCAGATAGATAGACCCATGCTAGTCTTGTGTGGTGAGAGGATGGGATTGTGCATATTTTATTATCTGAGCCAGTTGAGTTTCTTTGAAAAACTCAAGCACTTTGTTCAGGACCCTCCCACACATCAACTAGAGCAAGTTATGCCTAGACCAAGCATGCCAAGATCCTTTAGAGATAGTATGATGCAATGTGCTTGCCAATGTTTCAGATTGACTTACGGACCATAGATCCTTTATCTTACAACAAGTCCCTAGATATGCATAATCATTCGACGTTGTATAGACTTGAGCAGACGTAGACATATGTGAAGGAGTACGAGCGGAAGTGCGACCCGAGAGAGAGTGCGAGAAGAAGAGCACGACGATATGGTGAACTCGCTCTACTGTAGTGTGTAGAGCATAGTGAGTTCTTATTAGGTTTTTACAAAAGAATATGTGTACATACCTGGCGGCCTGCCCACTTACCTGGGCGACCACATTGGGCTTTATACCCCAACAACCTCCCACTTAAAGTACCAGCGGAAGTGCGACGCGAGAGAGAGTGCGAGAAGAAGAGCACGACGATATGGTGAACTCGCTCTACTGTAATGTGTAGAGCATAGTGAGTTCTTATTAGGTTTTTACAAAAGAATGTGTGTACATACCTGGCGACCCGCCCACTTACCTGGGCGACCACATTGGGCTTTATACCCCAACAACCTCCCACTTAAAGTCCAATGTGGTACTTTAAGTGTGAGAGAAGCTACTATACAAGCTAATATACAAGAGATGTAGAGAAGTGATGTACTACCCTACACCTAACTGCTTGCGAAAATGCGCAAAGCTCTCTGAGGGAAGTCTTTTTGTAAGTAGATCAGCAGGATTTTCTATGGTGTGAACTTTGACAAGCTGAAGTTGCTTATCCTTGAGCATTTCCCTGATGAAATGATACTTCACATCCACATGCTTTGTCTTTGAGTGATAAACTGGATTGTGAGCCAATTGTATAGCACTTTGACTATCACAATATAACACAGGCATCTCTTCTTTGATTCCCAAATCTGTTACTAGTCGATTAAGCTAAATTGATTCTTTGCATGCCTCTGATGCTGCAACATATTCAACCTCTATAGTAGACTGAGTAACACAATCTTGTAATCTAGAATGCCATGATACTGCTCCACCAGCCAATGTAAAGACATACCCTGACATAGACCTTCGGTTGTCTAAGTCACCTGCATAATCTGAGTCTGTAAATCCCTTTACAGTTAGCTCCTGACTCCCATAGCATATACACATACTCTTTGTAGCTTTCAGGTATCTCAATATTCCTTTCACTGCCTCCCAATGTTTCTTGCCTGGGTTTGACATTTATCGACTTACTACTCCCACTGCAAATGCAATGTCTGGGCGAGTAGTAATCATTGCATACATCAAACTACCCACTGCAGACACATATGGAATCTTATCCATTTCAGCCTGTTCTTCCTCAGACACAGGACAATCTTGTTTGCTAAGTTTCACATATGGTGGCAATGGAACACTCAATGCCTTTCCCTTCTCCATATTGAAATGTTGCAAAACCTTGTCAATATACTCTGTTTGAGATAACCAAATCAACTTCTTTGATCTGTCTCTCTCAATGCGCATACCAAGTATATGACTTGCCTCACCCATGTCTTTCATGTCAAACGATTTTGCCATCTTTGACTTCAAAGCTGAAATTTCTTCCAAGTGCTTGCCTTTCTCAACAAACCCTTCTGGCTGCTGTATGTAAATTTCCACATCTAAATCACCATGCAAGAACGCTGTCTTGACATCCATTTGGTGCAACACCAAATCTAATATGGCAACCAATGCAAGAAAGCATCTCAATGTAGTCATCTTGACCACCGGAGAGAAGACTTCATCAAAGTCAATGCCTTGTTCTTGCTTAAAGCCCTTGGAAACAAGCCTTGCTTTGTACTTTGGCTGACTATCATGAGCGGTGATCTTATACCTGTAAACCCATTTACAAGGTAGAGCCTTTTTGCCCTGTGGTAATTTAACTAGCTTCCATGTCTTGTTTTTATGCAGAGCTGTCATCTCTGACTGCATGGCCAATTGCCAATTCCCGGAGTCCTTCATTTGCATTGCTTCCTTGTAACATGAAGGCTCATTGCAATCAGTCAACATGACATAGTTCATAGATGGAACAAACCTATCAGGAGGTCGCGTGACACGTCCAGATCTATGCACAATAGGTGGCTCAGGCTCAGCCACAACCTATGGTTCCACTCTATCCAGTCCTTGCTCCTCTTGAGCCCTGACATTTTGTCTTGCACGTGCAGGTCCATCTTCTTGGAAGACAACTCTTCTAATCTCCTCAACCCTCTCTGGTTTAGAATGATATTTGGATTCATTAAAGTGAACATCATTGTTGGGAACAACCTTTCTGGATTCGGGATCCCAAAGTCTGTACCCCATCTCACCAGAATTACCATAGCCTAGAAAGATGCACTTTCTACTCTTTGGCTCAAGTTTGTTCCTAAATTCCTTTGGAATGTGAGTATATGCCTCACAGCCAAAGACTCTGAGATGCTTGTATGAGGGCATTTTGCCTGACCATACCATCTCTCGCATTGAATCCTTCTGCAAAACCTTGCTAAGAGATCTATTTATAAGATGATCAGCTGTTGATACAGCTTCAGCCCAAAACCCATTTGGCAGCTGTGCATTAGACAACATACTTCTGACCTTCTCTTGTATGGTCCTATTCATCCTCTCAGCAACACCATTTTGAGGAGGATTGTAAGGAGCAGTAAGTTCACGTTTTATACCTTTTGACTCATAAAAGTCCTGAAAGGCCTTTGAAACATACTCTCCACCATTGTCAGTGCGTAAGCATTTAAGCTTCTTGCCACTCTGATTCTCCACAAGTGTCACAAACATTTTGAAAACACTAAACGCTTCATCCTTGTGCTTGAGAAAGTAAACCCATACTTTCCTCGAGTAATCATCTATAAATTTCATAAAGGAAGAAGCTCCCCCTAGAGATAGGTTAGGCATAGGTCCACACAAATCACTATGAACAAGTGCCAAATGTGTATCTCTTCTACTGCTTCTATGCTTATGTGGCTGCTGTGTTTGCTTACCATACAGACAATGTTCACAGAATTCAAAATCATTAAATGAAAAGCCAGGCAAATAACCAGAACGAGACAAGATTTCCATTCCCTTCTTGGACATATGTCCTAACCGGCTATGCCACAAAGAAACGTTCGGCTTCTCGGTTACATTGATTACATTTTTAGAGACATTTGATACATAAATCATGTAAAGTCCTCCAGACTTTACTCCATGTGCTACTGTCATAGAACCCTTGGATATTTTCCACATGTTCTGTCCAAAAGTGGTGACGTAGCCAGCATCATCAAGTAAACCTGTGCTGATCAAGCTCTTTGTAATTGCAGTAACATGTCTCACATTCTTCAGCGTGAAAGAAGAGCCATTCTGAAACTTCAATTGAACATCTCCAACACCTAAGATCTCACATGTCTGCCCATTGCCTAGCCGAACATGATCTTTAGTGGTCACATAAGAGGTTAACCACTCCTTGTTTGGAGACACATGAAGTGATGCCCCTGAGTCTATAATCCAGTCACTCAGTGCATTTCCATCAGATGTTGTAAGAAGAGCTGAGTCCATTGTATTCTTCAAGAAGTAGATGTCTCCTGACACTAGACTGTCATCCTCTGCAACAGTGTTTGTCACATTTATTTCTTGAATCTTCACTGAGGACTTGTTCTTCTCACCATGGTCTTCAGCTTTCTCTTTGCCTTTTTCTGCTTTCCATTATCTGCAGTCTCTTTTCATGTGACCCTTCTTGCCACAATGGTAGCATTCTATGTCACTCTTGCCTTTAGCACTGCAGGACTTGCTACGAGATTAATTCCTCTTTCCACCTTTGTACTTTTCTTTGGTCTTTTCTTTGGTCCTTCCCCTGACAACTAAGGCTGTTCCTTTGCCTTTGTCCATTGTCTTTCTATTGGTTTCTTCAGTAAGCAGACTTCCTTCTACACCTGCTATGTTCAAACCATATGGAGGTGCAGAATTACTCAAAGCTGTGCGAAACGTGTCCCAACTTTCCGGCAATGTGATCAACAGGAACATAGCTCTAACAGGTTCATCAAACTTGACACCTTGAGCTGACAACTGACTATAGATTGTGTTGAATTCATTCAGATGATTGGACATAGGTGTCCCTTTTTTCATCTTCAAGTCAACAAGCTTCTTAAGCCAATATACCTGTGAAGCTGCACTCTGCTTCTCATAAAGATCACTCAACTTTAACCATGCTTGATAAGCCGACATCTCGTCTGCTACATTGAAGTAAACGCTTTCTGCCAAAGTCAGCATAATGGTAGAAAGTGCCAATTCATCCATTTCGCTCCATTCATCTTCGTCCATATCTTCTGGTTTTATCCCCTTGAGCTTTATAGGTTTTATCTGCTTCTTTTGTACCAACACGTGCCAAATCTGCTTCTTCCACAATGGGAAATTGGTTCCATCCAGCTTCTTGATATTGTAAAGAGCAGTGTCCTGTGATCCAGCCATAGCTACGCTTTACAGTGGTTTACTTTCCTGGGAAAAATTCGGCAGAGTTTCCCCTGTAAACTGACCTCTGAACTAATATCAACCTGTCAAATGAACCAATAAAGCTTCAGATTCTGCATAAATTTCGGCAGAGTCTCCTTTGTAAAATGGCTCTGGTGTACTCAAAAACAGCTCAAAAAACATTGTCTCTCTGACACTGTAAGCTGCGGGTAAACCCGTCCTGCACCTGTAGTGTCTCTCACTGTCCTGTCACTATCCTGTAAGCATAGACTGTGACAATGCCTCAACGGCAGTAAAGCAAAGATGCAATCCCAACTGTCTAACTCACAGTCAATACATCCTAGCTGCCTATCTAAGGGTGCTCGAGGGATCGCTCCAAGACCTGTATCACCGAAAGGATCTCAACATTCGAGAATCCCCCAGCTCAATAAAACCTCACTTGACCCTCAACAAAGGCTGCAGTAAATCTGACAGTACATAGACTTCCCACAAAGTCATACATCCACAAATTTCCCACTGTATGCTGTAACCGCTGCTGCGGTTGTTTGCTGCGTGACTCACAGCCAGCAAACCCTCAACAGACATACATAATCTCTGACAATACATCCCATGTGGAAGTACCTGCAATGTCAGGATGAAATCTGGAATATCAAGCAGCAAACACAAGCTACTCGATGAAATAGTGGATGTCGCCTACAGTCTGTGTGTAGATGCACCCGTGTCGTATGTGACACGCCTCCAAGAACTGTGAGCCATCCTTCGATGTGTAGACAGCCACAAATCAACAATCTGGGAGTGTCGATATCCTCAGCACCTGCAGTCGTAGGCCGAAAACCCCAAATTTGCAGAGTCGGATCTGCACGCATCGAGACCACGTAGTCGAAAATGGCCTGCGCAGACCTTTGTCGAAGCCGAACCATGGCCGAGATGACCTCAGATTTGGGGCCGTGTCTTCGCCTGTCGAATTTCACTCCAATCAGAGCTGGTGACTCTAGCCTCCTGCAGTGCTGCCCCGAGCCTGGGATCTGAGCTCTGATACCAGTTGAAGGAGTACGAGCGGAAGTGCGACGCGAGAGAGAGTGCGAGAAGAATAGCACGACGATATGGTGAAATCGCTCTACTGTAATGTGTAGAGCATAGTGAGTTCTTATTAGGTTATTACAAAAGAATATGTGTACATACCTGGAGGCCCGCCCACCTACCTGGGCGACCACATTGCTTTATACCCCAACAATATGTTGATGACTATGGACATCGAACACACAAGACTCTAGCACATCTAGCGAGTTACCTTTGAGTGTGCGTGCTTATGTTTAATCGAGATCCTCGAGAGCAAGTATATAGAGGCATTAATCATGCCATCTATGTGTTGACTACTGGATTCAGATACACACCCAGACCATTGATTGATCGAACATTTTATAGAGCTATACTACCTACGACAACTCCAACCCAGTCAGGTCATAGATCACCTCCTAGACCCATGAGTGATTGTGATCCTCCACTAGAGATTCCTAGGACTATGCCACCCCCGGATGTAGCTCTAGAGCTTAGCCTACCACAGAGTGAGCTTTAGCTTAGATCAATATGAGATTGACAACTTAGAGCCGACATGTGTTGTTCACCATCTTGATACGTAGTAGAGTGAACATGTTAAAGTTATGGCATCTCAATTGCGATCCCATTATTTATTTTGGCTTTTAGGTATTTATTTTACTTATTTGTCAAAGTCTCGATAGGGAAATTTACTTAGATGGGTATATATTTAACCCATTGCCCCCATTGTATTGTATCAATTATTCATTGCCAAGGTTGATCAGTTCAAGACTCTCTCTCTCTCTCTCTCTCTCTCTCTCTCTCTCTCTCTCTCATTCTCCTTGGTCTTTACGCTTTTGCATTGTCAACTTTGACATGGTATCATAGCCCTTTGTGGAGATCAAGCCCATTCAAAAGAAGAAGTTGTGAAGAGTCTCCTCTACCTTGTTGATGATGCCTTCCCCCCACCCTCTGTAGGCAACGTTTTAAAACATTGTGGTCCAAAGCCTAGCGTTTCCCCATCCCCTCTCTCATGGAGTGACACTGAGAAAATGATATCGCTAGCGTTGTCATACAACTCCGCTTCCATGACAAGAAAATGAGCAAAGGGATGTCAATCAAATTTATTTGAATCCTATATGATTATTCAACAGTAATAAGGGCTTGCTAACAAGCCAATTTTAAGCCAAAAGTATGCCAAATGCGGCTCTAAAGGGCCAAAAGATGTCTTGTTAATGCTAATAGAGAGTATGCTTGAAGTGGTCATAGCTGGGATTTTATTGATTAGAATTGTAGTACTTGAAGGGCTCTACAGGCTTGTCTTTGCGGCTCGACAATTGGAGCTACAGATAGGAAGTTATAACAGTTTGAATTTTGAGTCGATAGTAGGTCCGTACCAGATTGGGCAGTTGCTGATACCAGGTCAAAAATGATATGAATGCATGGGCCTAAAGTGCTCACTTTGAGGAGCATGTTGATCTTTCCAGTTCGTCAATCAGAGTTCCGACTGTCAAGATATGGCCAATTTAAGTTTCACCGGGGGCCAGTTCCGTACCACTCTGGTCGCCTTGGTTAGTTCTTCATCTTCGAGTTTTTGAGCTTCAACCATGTTCTAGGAAATGGTATCTTGTTCACAACCTCATATCTTATACTGTATTGATAACTAGTGCTTGGCCGGCTAATGGAAGTTCATAATGATTTCTACTAACCATAGAACTCGTCGAAGATGCCTTGGATGATGTAATCATCAAATGTGATACCTTCATGAAAGTACATTAGCATCTCGATGAGCTTCAAAGGGTTTATCATGGCAATGCCTTGGTCGATATATATATGCCAAGTATGGTGGCAACCAAAAGCCGTCTCCACTAGCAAATGTATTTTCAAGTCCAATGATGGACGTCCACTATGGAAACCCATGGCCGCTTATTGATGGTCATGAGCAACAAAGGAGCAGCAGTGCTTTGCCGATATATATGCTAAATGTGATGCCTCTACGAGCCCAAAGGAGGGCCACCCATAAATTACCAAAGGCCAAGGGGCATGGCCGCTCAAGGTAGTGTGGCCGTCCACTAGCCCACAAAAGAGTTTTTTTTTAACCTAATGTGAAGGGGAAGGTAGAGGATGGCGGGCAGCAGCGAATAGAGGAAGAAGCGGGGAAGGTGAGCTTGCGCAGGGCAGTAGAGGGCACAAATGATGATGCCAATGAAGCAAAGAGTGTCCGGCTTGCCCTAGAGCCCCAATTCCGCCCCATTCCCGCTTGATTTCATGCTAGTCAAAGATACGGACTACCACGTCATCAAGGCCGTGCCCACTAGCGATATCGCTAGTGGGTTGGCCGTTAATAGCAAGAGGAGTTTTCCCATGCAAACTCCCAAGCCGGCTCGTATAAAAAAAGGGGAAGAGGCCTCATTCTTTTCTTCTTCTTCTGACTCGTAAAAGCCAAAATCCTTTAGCTCTCTAATGCTAAGCTAAACCCCATAGCTTATTCAAATCCTAAGCTTCCTAAGCTGCTTAATTCAAGCCTCCATAACCATGGTAATCCAAAGTTAAGCCTCCATGGCCATTCGAATCCTATCCTAAGTTAAGCTGCCATAGCCCACGCAAGCCGAATCCTAAGCCTTCTCTAATCCAAAGCCTTCTTCACCCGCTCTAATCCTAAACTCCATAGCTTATTCGAACTATAAGCTTCCTAAGCCAACTCTAATCAAGCCTCCTAAGCCACTCTAATTTAATCCTAAGAAAAAACTCCATAAGCCATTCTAATCCTATGCTAAGCCATCATAAGCCATTGGAATCCGAAGCCAAAATCCCTAGCCATTCTAATCTTCGATAACCGCTCCTAAGCAAAAACTCCATAGCCTAAGCTAAGCTTCCATAGCCAACTTGATCTTAAGCCTACTAAGCCCACTCAAAATCAAGATCCCAGAGCCATAGTCGAAGAGAAGGTCAAGCTATCTTTCTTAACCTTGAAGCAGCAGAGGAATAACGAAGGACAGGAACTTTGTCAAGACAAGCTCGGCAGGCCAATTAGGGCAAAGGGGAAAGCACCGTCATACTCAGTAACTGTTATCATCAAATTGGACATTATCATCATCACTAAAGTTTGATTTTCTTAATTATCACCTGAGCATAAACTCCACAATTAACATTTGATTAAGCAGGGGTACTATTAATTGTCCGTTTTGTGTAATCAAGCTTCAGAATCTAGTTCAAGTTGTCTGTCTACATTACTTGTGTCTGTTGCAACTTTCTTCCTCACTCCTCTCACAACTAGAGGCCTTGCGCCTTCCCGGATCACCTTTCGAACACAAGTCCCCCGACAGCATTTGCAAGCTTAGATAATTCCTCTCTCGTTTCTCTTCACCTTCATATGATTTGTGAGCTTATTGAGCTTTTGATCAATGTGTGTGTGTGTGTGTGTGTGTGTGTGTGTGTGTGTGTGTGTGTGTGTGTGTGTGTGTGTGTGTGTGTGTGTGTGTGTGTGTGTGTGTGATTAATGAGAGTGTGCACCCATTGTCCATTTTATTGGTGAGATTAGAGTATATTAGAGAGTAAGTGTTGAGTAGCACTGTCCATTAGCATTGCATTCCCCTCTTCTTCACTCTCTTGATTAGGATCCACTTCTTGCAAATTCTCTTGAGTAGCACTGTCCATTAGCATCGCATTCCCCTCTTCTTCACTCTCTTGATTAGGATCCACTTCTTGCAATTCTCTTAAATCCATGCCTCCATGAATTACCCGGGTTTTGATCCATCTGATTGACATTATCTTGGTTGCTACAAACCCCCAACACTTTGGTTATGCTCTAGCAAACACATCCCAACCGTATCTGTCCTGCTCCACTTTATGGATTGTTTCGATGCATGTGAGCATTGAAAAGACATAGGGTAGACTGGCATGTGGTTCTCCTCCCAACCTCCCTACTTATAGTCCTTGGCCCTTGCAAGTAGGTCCCTTTAACACATGCCTGGCCCTCGGCTCCTATCCGTACTGAGCCATTCAGCCCCTGGCCCTTTGGCCTGCTGCCCAGTCCTACCATTGTCCTGACATTGTCCTGACATTACTCCCCCCTTGGAGAAGCGTTTTCATCCGCAAAAACAAAAGTGATGGTATCTTCATAAGAACACTAATGTTTTCCACCGTGAAATCCCTCATGGATCCTTTGAGCGGAACCTGGTTCAATAGGAGGTTCAAAAAAACCAAGAGTAACATCTTGATTTTCTACATTGTTGTCCATTTGCAACCATCTGATGGTACCGGTTCCTATCCAAACATAGTATGTAGACTCCATTTAGAAGGCTCATGAGCATGGTAAACGAGTTTATTACAACAAAGATGTACCAAAAAAGAGTACCTCTTGTCACTTTCCATGAAAGTAACTTGCTGACATACTCATCAGCCAAGTTTAAGTCCTTGACTTGTTCCCAAATTTCATCATCAATAAACTACCCCACCCTAATGAGTGTTCAAGGTTGAGAACCTGACTTATACATGAAGAGACTAAACCTAGTCGCAAACATGCGTTAACTGATAGTAAGTAAACTCCAAGTAGAGCAATAAATGCTTATTAATTGGAGTGCTTGGCACTTTGCATATCCTTTAGCCCAAGATTACACTTTGTAATCTGCCTATCCCCTTGGATAAGTGACAGTATTGAGGTGTGTTTCCCCCACGGTTTACAGACAATCAGCCCAGATGACTAATGAACGGTGATCACAATATCATACAATTTTGATGAGGAATCAACAATGTCTTGAATAACCATCGTGGTTAACACGAAAAATCCACAAGCACCCAACCAAGCCATGACCTCTATTGGTGATTGGTAGACCCAAAAGTAATCTCATAACACCTAATGTGCATGCATTTAGCAAAAAACAGATCTGGACCTGTATATCCATGATCATCCTTGCCAATACTTATGGCGAATGTGATGTGCGTAGCACACAGTAAAGAGGAATCTAAATAGTTCCAAAAAGAAACTAAATACTTTCAGTGGCAATCATTCTCAAGCCTTGCTGAAATGTTTGAACCATAATAGAAGATGAAACATTAATCACTTCGAGGGACAAACAATGAAACTTTTTCATTAACAACTCAGAGCCTTGTTATATGTATAAACAACCATTTGTAATGTTGTCTAGTAGTACTTATACCTAAACAAGTCATACTAAGTATCCGACAATTTTTGGCCACCGAAATTGCTCCTGATATGTCGTGTTGAAAGTGGTCTAGTAAACAGATGTGACTAGCACCTAGGGACTTTGTCGTGACACATATTTGAAATAGTGGGCGCCGGTGTCAGTCCCAGAGACTCATATTCGCCACATGTGGAATATGTCTCAACTAAGGATGTCTGAAAAAAGAACATCCTACAAGTACAAGATGTACTTGTGTGTGGAGGCAACTGCAAACACTCTACAACGGGAGTGAGAGGGACCCTCATTAGCCTTGCTCCACACTGGCTAAACCAAACTCTTTGAGTTTCTAGACCATGTTGTATCCCATGTGACAACATGTGCCAAATCGAATCTGACAAGTGGGTTCATAACAGCATAGGACACGACGACCCAAAATACTTGTTCTGACATGCCTTTGGCATGGCCCTGGAAATTAACTTGATGGTTCAGTTACCCGTATTCAAACGCACAGGAGCACGTCTCCCCCCTGTGAAAAAACCAAGCAACATTGCATTGGAAACCCTGGATGTTCTCTTTGCAATCCAAACCCGTTGGGTAGAATCTACGTAGTCAACCCCTTGGTAAGACCCTTTGTAGAAACTGCTCAACTAGCAGGTAATGGTAACCAACATAGTTAACCGTGTACAGAATGATGAGAATCAACTTGAAAAGTTGAATTTGTACACTACCATGTGGTAGATTGCGGAATTATTTCCTTGAAAGTGTAACGGGAATAGATCAAACTGTGATCCTCCATGCCTATGGGGTGATTTAGTAAGCACTCGCGGGGTCTTACCCCAAAACAATGCGTCCATAGACACTCGTAGTGCTATAGAGAGAGCAGGAGATCCACACAAGTGGAAAGCCTAGTTCTTATGGACAGCCATGTTGTCGCCACGGTATATTGCATCTAAAATCCATGGTAGAAATCAGCTGAGTTGAGTTTATGGTTATCAAAAACTCAACTCGAGTGTCGCACTGAAACCATGTCATGCAAAAATGACACCTAACCATTCGTAATGACAAGACTCTTGCTTGTCCATTAACATTGTTGTGGTGTCCAGTGGGTAGATCTGTTCGATCTTAAGAACAATCACCCAAGGAATGCCAACCGTTGGGTCATACCCAAGATCGGACAATGACTCTTAGCCACCGTGTGTGGCTCATAGCCCTTATGGAAATTAGTGTTCAATCGACGAAATGATGAAGACTAATGTAGAGGGCGTCTTGCCCAATTTCTAGCTGAGAGTTAGAGCACCTTGGCTCATGCTGACTCCCAAACAAAACATGTAAACTGTGTAGAAAGTTTTCAGTATTCTTAGAGAGAAAGATAAGAAGAGCATGCTGGGCTGAGGAACTTTCCTTAGGTTTCTAGAGTGTGTGCCCAATCTGTGTTTAATGCATCTTAGTCCTGACTAGCTTATCCTATAAGCATTCCACAGTTTTCTGGTATGACTCTCTCACTAAGAGAGGGTAATAAACACAAACACATCTTGACCTACCTACTGTGCAGGGGTCGTGACTCTATGAGAATGACTTAGCATTGGCACTTTGCCGAGGAATGAAGTCCAAATTTTAGGTTCCTTTTAGTGTTGTTGTAAGTTGACAACAGCCAACAAGCATGTTAAACAATCTAAAATTTATCTTCTCCTTGACAAAGTGTTGGGTGTTATAGAGAAAGCATGTTTCGCGAGGCGGTAGAATTGAATCCACCTAGCTAGCATGTCGTGCATACATTATTGGACTCCCTTGGCAGAGGTGATGGTCTCAAACGTGAGAACCAAAATCAGCGGTGCCTTGCATAGTTTAAATTAGTAGGGATTCGGTGATTGATATTCCCATTTTGCCAGTTCCCCAAACGTGTGTCCCACTGCCCGTGATGCCAAGTCATTGGGCGGTACCTTGGCACAAGGGAGAAGCCTTGCTTCATGTAAAATTGGCAAATCACTATAAACAATACTGAACATGGTCTAACATGGTCATCCTACTGTAACTAGTTGTCTTGAAATTTGGAAGGACAAATGCGCTGGAAGATGGCTCATAGCCATAGCTGTTGTGCGAGAGAGAGTTGGTGTGTGTAGCATATACGCCCTCTTTGCATGTAATGAAAGAACACGCAGACAAACTGTCAAATTCCTCCAAGGTTTTATGCTCATAGCATAAGCGAGGCGGAAAAATCTCCATGTGAGATGCCGAATTGGAAGCCTTGCTTCCCTTAACAATTTATGGAGGTCTTGATATCTAACAAACAGATGTCAAAGCAAAAGAAAGTTGACCGTGTCGCCGATCATTCACAAAATATAAACCTTGTTTATTTGTAGATCTGCTGGGAAAGCAGAATTATGTGTGCAATGTATGTGCATCTCGTACATACTTAAGTCTATGAATGATATCTGTGATCAATCGTATACCATAGTGATCAAGCACATGCTCAATAAACAAATATCAACTGCATACCTCATTAAATACACCTACCGATGAAGCTTGCCGTCGGAAGAATCAAATGAGTCACCAGCAAGAAGAAAACCAAGAAGTGATTTTCCGGATACTGATGTTTGGTTCAATAGACATGGTCAACAGTGGATTCGACTTCACCATTTCGAATTGCCTGCTTTTGAGAAGTAAATTTGTGATCGGCCTTGCCAATTACCATTGCCTTATAAGGCACAGGCCATGCCCGAGTTGCCTCTACTACGAGACAACCATTCCTCATGGAAACCCGTGTAGAGGTTATCTCTATGGAGCCGTGCTCCTTAGTCCAAATCATGGTAATGACTACCAAAACTGGACGTAATATGTTGACCTTGGTCATACTGGACCCATAAGAAAACTCTAATAACATACTCTTGCAATACACTTGTATACATAAAGCTATGAAATTTGCAAGAACGCTAAATTGCAAACTTGATAATCGGTTCGTGTCCGTGTCTGAGATCAAGCGCTTTGTCCACCATCGACGCCTCGGAAACTCAAAAACATGACCATAGAGCCTTCACTATCGACTCATGTCATTGCTTTAGTCGATTCATAAGATTTTGGAATCAAAAATCAAGGTGACCATCGATTTCTTGGTTGCGGATTTCAGCCAGGCTTTCTCTCATGGGATTCGTTTCTCAGCAGGGGAGGACGCCCAAAATTGCAAAATAATTCCATTACTGCTCTTATGTACATGGAGGCCATAGATTTGCAAAACAATTCCAATATTGTTGCTACGTAATTCCATTACTATGCTTATGTGCATGGAGGCCATAGCATCAGTTCTCAAACTGCATGGAGGCCATAGCATCAATTCTCGAACTATTGCTACGCACATGCATACAAGGGGGGGGGGGGGGGGGGGGGGGGGGCATGCTCCCTTAACTGTTTAATTACCACATGGCCCTCCCCTTGGGTGGCTACATGTGAAAGAAAAACGAAGGCAAGCTATGGCGATGAGATTCGGCAGCGCAAGAGAGGAAGGTGCACTCGCCTTGCCCGATACAGGGCTCCATGGAAGAGCTTGATGAAGCGAAATCTCTACAACAGGCCCACGCGATCGATTTTGGCTGCATCTACGTTGCAAATGGGCAACCCCTGCCGAGCTTCTCCCTTCTTGTAAGGGTTTGCTCCCGTGTGAACGCCCAGTAGCGTGTCGTGTTTGTTGAAGGCCTGCACCACGTCGAGATTCGCACAAGGTTTGCATGTAGCATGCAAGTTCATGCCAAGAACTCCACGGCCTTCTTCTTCCCAAGGCCCTTGCCCACGCCTGTCTCCATGGAACTTTCGGAGAGAGAGAGAGAGAGAGAGAGAGAGAGAGAGAGAGAGAGAGAGAGAGAGAGAGAGAGAGAGAGAGAGAGAGAGAGAGAGAGAGAGAGAGAGAGAGAGAGAGAGAGAGAGAGAGAGAGAGAGAGAGAGAGAGAAAGCAAGCATGCAACACCATGCAAGGTTCCCCCTTCCTCCATAGCCCCTCCCTCCCCTGAGCTCTGATACCAGTGAAAGGACATAGGGTAGACTAGCATGTGGTTCTCTTCCCAACCTCCCTACTTATAGCCCTTGGCCCTTGCAATTAGGTCCCCTTAATTCATGCCTAGCCCTTGGCTCCTAGCCGTACTGAGCCATTCAGTCCCATGCCCTTGGCCTACTGCTCGGTCCTACCATTGTCGTGACAAGCCTCATGTAATAAATCTTTATGAGTATTATTCATGTTAAATTAGGTATCCATCAGAACATCTTTCTGGCATCAGTGAGGGTGTGTATAATGTAATCTTTGGTTAGCTTGCCATCTTTGGGCAATGAGAGCCTTGGGTGGTTCAGCTAGGTGGGATGTGTCAGGACAAGGGCCAGGACAAGGGCGAGGCCAGAGAGTCTTGAACTGGGCAAGGGCCATACTAGGCAATGTGGAAAGGGAATCCAACTAGGGAAAAGGGGCTAGGAGCTTAGCCTATATAATGGGAGGTTGGGAAGTGGATTCCAGGCTCTAGTCTCCCCTAGTCTTTACACTGGCTTCAGAGTAATGTCAGGACAAGGGCAAGGCCAGAGAGTCTTGGACTGGTCCAAGGGCCGGACTAGGCAATGTGGAAAGGAATCCAACTAGGGCAAAGGGGCTAGGAGCTTAGCCTATATAGTGGGAGGTTGGGAGGTGGATTCTAGGCTCTAGTCTCCCCTAGTCTTTACAGGATGCTTTTGCTTTAACACTAGATGATTGGACCAGCACCTTACCCATGGTACTGGGCACTATGTAGGATCCTTTTTTATATCTACTAGAGCATTGACATAAAAAATTAGATATCTAGGATGTTGGGATAGTCTCTGTATGGAGGCTAATCCACAAGTGTGTATAATGTAATCTTTAGTTAGCTTTCCATATTTGGGTGATAAGAGCCTTGGGTGGTTCATCTAGGTGGGATGCTTTCTCTTTAACACTAGATGATTGGACTAGCTCCTTACTCGTGGTACTGGGCATTGTGTAGGATCCTTTTTTACATCTACTAGAGCATTGACATATAAAATCAGATATCTACGATGTTGGGATAGTCTCTGCATGAGGCTAATCCACCAACAAGATCCTCTAGACATTGTAGAAATTGAAGAGCTACAGAGTTTCCCATTGGATTCTCACGCTATTCTTCCTTTGTCTCTCTTTGCATACCTTTACTAGCCTCTTGTGCTTTCTTCCTATCAACTTTTGGTTTTTCAATTTCCTTGAGTTAAATTTCCTCCTTCTACATGAACCTCATACAGAGATCTCTCCTTGCATCTGCTCTAGCTTCAACTCCATCTTTAATCCTTATTCTTATATTCTAGGGCTTGACAAGCTTCATCTATACCTTGCAGTGTAAGAACTGAGGGGTTGGTATGCAACACATTGAGGAGTTAGGCATGTTCTTGGTTACTTGACTCTAATTAGGCAAGCTTTTCCACATCAAGTTGTATTGTACATGTAGCCCTTGGGTGTGTACACTAGCATTTTCCAGGGTGGTCATCACCTCCTTCAATATTTGTTCTTGCTACTTGCTCACTATAGATAGTTAATATAGGATTGTAGCCAAATCTGTGATTTCCTTTGGCTGGATTTGACTTACCTCTTTCGAAGCTTTGATTTCCTTTTGTGCTTTCTCATGGACTTCATTGAAGGCTTTGAAACTTCAAACATTGTGGCAGTAAGCTTGAGTGTATTTTATGTTGAAATTAGGGTTGCAGAGAAACGCACACAGCTTGGAGAATGAAGGAAGCTTAAGGCACACAATAGAGAGTGTGTTACTTAGTGTGCAATGGAAAGATAGATAGCCCTAGAGTGATGGGTGTTTATACAATGCATGGGGGAAAAGACCTCCTAAAGAGAAGGACAATGCCCCGGCAGTCCTGGTGTGTTCACACACTAGGAAAAAACCTCCTAAAGAGAAGGACAATGCCCCGGCGGTCCTAGTGATGTGTTCACACACATCACTACCACATGTATATGGTAACAAATCCCCCCTGGAGTGATGTGGTGAATGAGAGTTGGCACATGAGTAAAGGGAAGTGCCATGCCCTAAGGACATGATCAATCTACAAAGGGGAGTAAGCCCAAATCTTTGTGGAAAGTTTCGAGCTTCTCACGAGACAATGCCTTTGTGAAAATATCTGCAAGGTTGTCTTGTGTTGGCACATAAGCCAAGTTGATCTCTCCTGCTGAGAGTCTCTCCTTGACATAGTGGTAATGCACCTCAATGTGCTTTGTGGGAGCATGAAAAACTGGGTTTCTCGCAACTGCCAATGCGCTTTGACTGTTAGTGTAGATAGTGTCGGTAGTGTCCTGTCCACCACCCAAATCAGCCATAAGGCGTCTGAGCCATACACACTCAACCGTAGCTGTGAAGATTGCCCTGTAATCAGCCTCACAAGTCTAAGTGGCCATTGTAGGTTGCTTCTTTTATCAAGCATGGTTAAAGCTGAGTGATCTTTATGAGAAGCAGAGTGCAGCTTCACAGGTATACTGGCTTAAGAATCTTGTTGACTTGAAGATGAAAGAAGGGACACCTATGTCCAATCATCTGAATGAATTCAACACAATCTATAGTCAGTTGTCAGCTCAAGGTGTCAAGTTTGATGAACCTGTTAGAGCTATGTTCCCGTTGATCACATTGCCGGAAATTTGGGACACTTTTCGCACAGCTTTGAGTAATTCTGCACCTCCAGATGGTTTGAACATAGCAGGTGTAGAAGGAAGTCTGCTTACTGAAGAAACCAATAGAAAGACAATGAACAAAGGCAAAGGAACAGCCTTAGTTGTCAGGGGAAGGACCAAAGAAAAGTACAAAGGTGGAAAGAGGAATCAGTCTCGTAGCAAGTCCCGCAGTGCTAAAGGCAAGAGTGACATAGAATGCTACCATTGTGGCAAGAAGGGTCACATGAAAAGAGACTGCAGAGAATGGAAAGCAAAAAAAGGCAAAGAGAAAGCTGAAGACCATGGTGAGAAAAACAATTCCTCAGTGAAGATTCAAGAAATAAATGTGACAAACACTGTTGCAGACGATGACAATCTAGTGTCAGGAGACATCTATTTTTTGAAGAATACAATGGACTCAGCTCTTCTTACAACATCTGATGGAAATGCACTGAGTGACTGGATTATAGACTCAGGGGCATCACTTCATGTGTCTCCAAACAAGGAGTGGTTTACCTCTTATGTGACCACTAAAGATCATGTTCGGCTAGGCAATGGGCAGACATGTGAGATCTTAGGTGTTTGAGATGTTCAATTGAAGTTTCAGAATGGCTCTTCTTTCACGCTGAAGAATGTGAGACATGTTACTGCAATTACAAAGAGCTTGATCAGCACAAGTTTACTTGATGATGCTGGCTACGTCACCACTTTTGGGCAGAACATGTGGAAGATATCCAAGGGTTCTATGACAGTAGCACATGGAGTAAAGTTTTGAGGACTTTCCATGATTTATGTATCAAATGTCTCTAAAAATGTAATCAATGTAACCGAGCAGCCGAACGTTTCTTTGTGGCATAGCCGGTTAGGACATATGTCCAGGAAGGGAATGGAAATCTTGTCTCGTTCTGGTTATTTGTGTGGCTTGTCATTTAATAATTTTGAATTCTGTGAACATTGTCTATATGGTAAGCAAACATAGCAGCCACATAATCATAGAAGCAATAGAAGAGATACACAGTTGGCACTTGTTCATAGTGATTTGTGTGGACCTATGCCTAACCTATCTCTAGGGGGAGCTTCTTACTTTATGACATTTATAGATGATTACTCGAGGAAAGTATGGGTTTACTTTCTCAAGCACAAGGATGAAGCGTTTAGTGTTTTCAAAACGTTTGTGACACTTGTGGATAATCAGAGTGGCAAGAAGCTTAAATGCTTACGCACTGACAATGGTGGAGAGTATGTTTCAAAGGCCTTTCAGGACTTTTGTGAGTCAAAAGGTATAAAACCTGAACTTACTGCTCCTTACAATCCTCCTCAAAATGGTGTTGCTAAGAGGATAAATAGGACCATACAAGAGAAGGTCAGAAGTATGTTGTCTAATGCACAGCTGCCAAATGGGTTTTGGGCTGAAGCTGTATCAACAGCTGATCATCTTATAAATAGATCTCTTAGCAAGGTTTTGCAGAAGGATTTAGTGGCAGAGATGGTATGGTCAGGCAAGGTGCCCTCATACAAGCATCTCAGAGTCTTTGGCTGTGAGGCATATACTCACGTTGCAAAGGAATTTAGGAACAAACTTGAGCCAAAGAGTAGAAAGTGCATCTTTCTAGGCTATGGTAATTCTGGTGAGATGGGGTACAGACTTTGGGATCCCGAATCTAGAAAGGTTATCCACAGCAATGATGTTCACTTTAATGAAGCCAAATATCATTCTAAACCAGAGAGGGTTGAGGAGATTAGAAGAGTTGTCTTCCAAGAAGATGGACCTGCACGTGCAAGACAAAATGTCAGGGCTCAAGAGGAGCAAGGACTGGATAGAGTGGAACCAAAGGTCGTGGCTGAGCTTGAGCCACCTATTGTGCGTAGATCTGGACGTATCACGCAACCTCTTGATAGGTTTGTTCCATCTATGAACTATGTCATGTTGACTGATTGCAATGAGCCTTCATGTTACAAGGAAGCAGTGCAAATGAAGGACTCCGGGAATTGGCAATTGGCCATGCAGTCAGAGATGACAACTCTGCATAAAAACCAGAAATGGAAGCTAGTTAAATTACCACAGGGCAAAAAGGCTCTACCTTGTAAACGGGTTTACAGGTATAAGATCACCGCTCATGATAGTCAGCCAAAGTACAAAGCAAGGCTTGTTGCCAAGGGATTTAAGCAAGAACAAGGCATTGACTTTGATGAAGTCTTCTCTCTGGTGGTCAAGATGACTACATTGAGATGCTTTCTTACATTGGTTGCCATATTAGATTTGGTGTTGCACCAAATGGATGTCAAGACAGCATTCTTGCATGGTGATTTAGATGTGGAAATTTACATGCAGCAGCCAGAAGGGTTTGTTGAGAAAGGCAAGGAAGATTGGGTATGCCAGTTGTTAAAGAGTCTTTATGGCTTAAAACAATCACCGAGGGCATGGTACCATAAATTCCACAAGTTTATGCTTTCTCAAGGCTACAAACGTAGTGAGTTCGATCACTATCTATATACAAAGAAGGCTAAGGATGGTAGTTGACTGATCCTTATTTTGTATGTGGATGACATGTTGATTGCTGGCAAGCACTTGGAAGAAATTTCAGCTTTGATGTCAAAGATGGCAAAATCGTTTGACATGAAAGACATGGGTGAGGCAAGTCATATACTTGGTATGCGCATTGAGAGAGACAGATCAAAGAAGTTGATTTGGTTATCTCAAACAGAGTATATTGACAAGGGTTTGCAACGCTTCAATATGGAGAAGGGAAAGGCATTGAGTGTTCCATTGCCACCATATGTGAAACTTAGCAAACAAGATTGCCCTGTGTCTGAGGAAGAACAGGCTGAAATGGATAAGATTCCATATGCGTCTGCAGTGGGTAGTTTGATGTATGCAATGATTGCTACTCGCCCAGACATTGCATTTGCAGTGGGAGTAGTAAGTCGATAAATGTCAAACCCAGGCAAGAAACATTGGGAGGCAGTGAAAGGAATATTGAGATACATGAAAGCTACAAAGAGTATGCGTATATGCTATGGGAGTCAGGAGCTAAGTGTAAAGGGTTTTACAGACTCAGATTATGCAGGTGACTTAGACAACCGAAGGTCTACGTCAGGGTATGTCTTTACATTGGTTGGTGGAGCAGTATCATGGCGTTGTAGATTACAAGATTGTGTTACTCAATCTACTACAGAGGTTGAATATGTTGCAGCATCAGAGGCATGCAAAGAATCAATTTGGCTTAATCGACTAGTAACAGATTTGGGAATCAAAGAAGAGATGCCTGTGTTATATTGTGATAGTCAAAGTGCTATACAATTGGATCGCAATCCAGTTTATCACTCAAAGACAAAGCATGTGGATGTGAAGTATCATTTCATCAGGGAAATGCTCGAGGATAAGCAACTTCAGCTTGTCAAAGTTCACACCACAAAAAATCCTACTGATCTACTTACAAAAGGACTTCCCTCAGAGAGCTTTGCGCATTTTCACAAGCAGTTAGGTGTAGGGTAGTACATCACTTCTCTACATCTCTTGTATATTAGCTTGTATAGTAGCTTCTCTCACACTTAAAGTACCACATTGGACTTTAAGTGGGAGGTTGTTGGGGTATAAATCCCAATGTGGTTGCCCAGGTAAGTGGGCGGGCCGCCAGGTATGTACACATTTTGTTTTGTAAAAACCTAATAAGAACTCACTATGCTCTACACATTACAGTAGAGCGAGTTCACCATATCGTCGTGCTCTTCTTCTCACACTCTCTCTAGCGTCGCACTTCCGCTCATACTCCTTCATTCTGTAGGAATTAGTTAGGAGTCGGTTGAGTGTAGGTTGACACCCTATGCTTGCTTCCACGCGCCTGCGGGTTGAGCTTTGTCCTTAGCTGACAAATCTTGTTATGTGAGTTCTCATTGTGCTGACGTCCGTTGTGGCGTATCTGTCCAACATTGGCGCCGCTGCCGGGGACGAAAACCTTAGGTAGGTGACCGAGACTAGTCCTTGAGGATAGGGATTCTTTGGCTTGCCAAGAGTCTCGTTTTACATTTAGATAGGATCAGAGGGTGGAGGACTCTCTAGGTCTTAGAGGGAGTCTAGGGAGCGTGTGTCTAGCCTAGATCCTTCGACTTAGGTAGATTTAGGTAGACTTAGATAGATTTTAGTTCTTAGTTGAGTTCAAGAGTAGGAGTTTGAGTGGTAGAAGCGGTGAGAGGAGAGCTTGAGAGTCTGGAGAGGCCAAGAAGCAACCAAAACACCATTATCACCATTTCACATGAGGAGTAGGAGTAGGAGTAGAGTAAGTAGGACATCATGATTCAGGTGTTAATAAGGAGCCTTATTTACCCTTGTAATTTTCTGTGGTAAAAGCGCACATTTGTACAGCCCCCATTATGAGGAGAAGCCATCGTGCGTGAAGGAAAATCACTCACCGGAAACCAAAATTTTCACGGACAAGAATTAGGGGCAACTTTAAAGGCCTCGGGGGCGGAGGCCCCCGAGACTTTTTTTTCGCCGGAATATTATGGCCGGACGGCGGCCGGAAAGTGGTCGGAAAACAACCGGTCGGTTGGTCGGTGGCCAGTAATCAATGGCTGATGGCCGGTGGTCGGAAGTCAATGGCCGGTGGCCGGTGGTCGGAAGTCAATGGCCGGTGGCCGGTGGTCGGAAGTCAATGGCTGGTGGCCGGTGGCCGAATTCAAAAGCGGACTTATTCGCACAAGGGCGGCTACACATGGCTGTCTCTCATAAGAGAGGGCAGCCCTTTTGGCCTATAAAAGGAGGCCATTTCTACACACATTTGATAGTGTGTGAAGTTGATGCAACAAGGTGAGTGTGAGGTGGTGAGAGTGAAGGAAGGCGGGAGCTCCATTAAGGGTATAATCCCTTTGTAAACTACTTCTTGTTTTGATGTACTAAAGCCATTGAGTGGCTACTTTCCCGTGGACGTAGCCCACATTGGGTGAACCACGTATATCGTGTGTACTCTCTCTCTCTCTCTCTCTCTCTCTCTCTCTCTCTCTCTCTCTCTCTCTCTCTCTCTCTCTCTCTCTCTCTCTCTCTACTCTATAATCTCGTGTATATAAATCTGTCTCTCTCCATTAAGTAATCTACTCAATTATCTATTTAGCTACGTCTTATTTCCTAACATCAGGATCCAGAGCACTTCATGCATGTATACTTGCTTGTTAGATTCATCACAAGGTTGTAAAAGACGCAAAAGTGTGTTTGAAAGCTGAAGTGAAGTCCAAAAGTTGTTGTGAGTGTTTCTGATAGAGCTGCAGAGCATCATGAGCATTTCTGTCAGAGAAAAATTTAATTTTAAGATAGGAGACATCCTACGCGTAGGATGTCTACAGGCTAATCTGGTGGCAATTTTGGAATTTTGAGTAGACCAGTGTGTTCAGAAGGTAGTTTTTACCCTATTTTCACCTGGAAAGTGGAAATTTGACCATATCTTGACAGGATAAGGCCAAATATACTGAAATTGCCAGACATCCTACCCAAATTGTGCCAAGGCATTATTTTAAGACCAAAACCATAGGATGACTGCATGAGCATGATCTGCATGATACATTGAGTGATTGAGAGAGGATTCATCTCATTTGGGTGAGAAAATTGGGTTTTAAGCAGACTTTAGCACTTTTGATTGAAAAAGGCTAGAACAGCTAAAATTGGGGACTTTTGAAATCCAAAAAAAAATCTAAGCATACCACTAGGTTGCTGACGTCAAGGGGAAGCTGTGGGTCAAGTATGGGGTCAAACAAACCAAAAAGACTTCCTACGCGTAGGATGTCATCTGTGTGATTTTGCACTCCAAACCTAATTTTGAGCATACCAAAGTGATTAGCACCTCAAGAGGAGTCTGTGCTATGCATTTGAAGCCATTCTAAGCAAAAAGACATTCTACGTGTAGAATGTCTAAAGCAAGAAATTGAAGCCAGATACTGATTGTAGGCATAGCAGGGTGTTGTATAGCCTGAGGCAAATAGCCTGAGGCAAGCCTCCTAGTCAATTTTGGTCCTAATTGGAGTTGATTAGACTGATCAAGACCAGCAGCAGGCTGTCGGAACAGATTTCTGATCCATTGACCAGCTTATAGGTGTCCAAATCAAAAAGTAAAAACAGCTGTGGACTCAGCACATCAAGGGGAATCCATAGTACAAGAATCCAGGCAAAACAGAGCAGGAGACATCCTACGCGTAGGATGTCTACTGGGGCTTAGTGAAGAGTAAATTTGACTGAGCTTATACAGTGAGGTTCCATTTGGCTTAAGGGTTCCAGAACTTCTTTCAGAAGTGAATTTGGACCTTGTTTGACCTTTTGATAGAGTAAATTGACCAACATCTGAGGGAAGTACAGTTCCAGATTAGTAGACCTAATACAGAACATCAGCAGTGTATGAAATATACTAGTGGTTGAGGTTAACTCTCCAGTTATACCAATCATTACTAAGATCACCTCTAGCGGTTAGATGCTTTGATTCGATTGCCGAAATTAAACGCTTGTGTATAGGTATATTCAGTGGCAAGGCAAGAAGTCGTGCGGAGACTGATCCTTTGCCAGGTGAGTGGTTGGATTTGTGATAAATTGCATTGCTAAGTTTGATGAATTTAAGATCAGGAAGATACATTTTTAGAGACCAAAAGGTGGCAGGTGACCAAGGTAGCTTAGTGTCCACCGAGGAGAGTGTAACTCAGGCAAGGTTAGATCCACTAGCACCGATTATTGAGGAGGGTAGTGATACTGACACTTCATCAAACAAATCCTTCTTCATGATGGGTAGTCAACAACCAGGAGGTTTCACCTATGACAGACCAATGCCAGGAGGAAGCACCTCCCTAAATCCTTTGAATGATTCCAAGTTCACTGTGATCTTCTTAGAAGGAACAAACTCGAGGGGAGCCCTAGTTTATTCTGACTATCGAGGATGCAAGTGTATTTGTATTGAAGAAAGGCCGGCTCAGAGACTAGAGATAATTCGAGTCTATGATGATGGAGATAGATTCAGAGACGAAAAGGGGAACCACTATCTGATAGTTAGTAACCCTGAGGATTACAACAGATATGGAGATAACGTGGCGAAGGGGAAAATGGTTTCAGAAACTCAAGAACCGCCTCCAAACATTGATCGACCTGGAGCGATTTTTATGTATGATAAGAAAACAACCAAGGTTTCAACTTATAATGAGAATGTGGGAATTTACAAGCATGAGAGTGAGGGAATAGTCTCTTACTTTCGCTGCAAAGAACCATACCCAAACGAGTTAAGCAAAGACAAGGTTCTTTACTTATTCTCTTATGAAATGGCTATGGAGAAGGATATCGTTTTTGTTGACAGGTACGGGTGAGAAGACCAACATATTCTCCCAGAGGAGGTAGAAAAGGCAACAGTTCCAGGAGCACTAACATATGCCCCCGATGAAGTGCCAAGAGCCACCTACACCCCTAGCAAGTCGACAAATCCCTTTTCAGAGGAGTATGACGCGACCTCACATTCTACACGACCGCATACATTCAACAACCAAAACCAACCAGCAACTCAGCCATCATTGCAGGCATGGCTTTGACATAGTGCAACATTAGAACAAGACCAAAACCGAGATGATTATCAAGCCGCACGAGGGCTAAGGGATTTACAAGAACCACCACTCTATTCACGGTATCAAGGAGAGAGTACGCCAAAGACTCAAGGGTCAACAAAGACCACCCATAGAATGAGTTCGAAGAGATGAACCATCTCTTGCAAGAACTGTTAGAAATTATGGCTTTGGAGCACCATTGGGAGAGGAACCAGCCTACTACAGAAGACCAGAGGAGGTATATAGATTGGGACGAAGAGATCCAATGATGAGATTTGTAGACCATCGTAGAATTAGACCTTCTCAAGTGCAAAAATGGGTAAACAAGAAATACACGGGAAACAGGGATCCTAGAGATCATGTAGCAGTCTTTGTACGTGTAATTAGAGCTGAAAAGGTGTTAGACTTCCCTACCTAATTTGCAGGGTTTGGACTAACCCTAGAGGATGACGCTGCTACTTGGTTTGACTCTGTGGAGCGTAGAGACTTTGAGTCTATGGAGGAGGTGTTTGACGAGTTTATCGAGGAATTCTCACAAAGGGGATAGCTTCTAATACAGTCTCACAAATCCATAAATTCAAACAGACGGGGAATCTGTGAGAAAGGTAGCTCTACGACTAAAAAGATATGTTAAGTTCTACCCTGTGGAAGAACTGCCAACTCAGTCCAGACTTATGCTTATATTTATCCAAGGACTAAGGAATGCAGATCTCCAGAAGGACTTACATATGAAGAGGAGCACGACGTTAAATGAGATAACTAAGGAGGCTCCTTACCTTGTGGACAATTGTGCGGTCTACAAAGAGGGTGAGTTCAAGGATCTTGACGATGATTCATCCTCACAACAAAGTGGAAGCAAGTCTTCTAAGACAGCACCGAAAGGAGAAGTAGCTGTAAACCAGGAGCAGCTTGTAGAGAAAGTGCTAAAAAAGATTAACTTGTACGCCAAACCCCAGCCCAAGTGGTGTGCTATTGAACAAAAATGGACAAACCATGGGACGGAGGAATGTTATTATAACAAGGCATATGTGAGAGAGAGACCTTACGCTCCCCAAGCTCAGGTAGCTTCTCCTCAAGTTCCACCGATGCCTAGGTATCAAGCAGGCAACCTACCAAGACTTGTAGGTGTAGAAAGACCACAACCAGTGTTGGGGCAACAACCACCCCTACCAGGATTATGACCAGTTGGCATAAGATACACACCAACCATAACCGAATCAGAAGAGAAGGCTTTGGTGCCTATGCATGCATATTATGAAGATCCCAATGGATATGCAGCAAATCCTGTCTATTATCCACCGGAAGAACCCTCAACACTAGAACCATGGAGCATGATAGGAAATACAGGACCACCAACCGCTGCACAGGCAACAGGAGAAAGAAGATATAGCTTGGATGAACGAACATTGTTGTTCATAGCCAACGGAGGCATGGGCGGACAGAGACATGCATACCAACGAAGAGGAGCTCAAGGAGCACCTCAACAGCCTAAAGGACCCTGCTACAAGTGTGGTGGAGACCATTGGCTAAGAGACTGTCCTCATGATGAAATCATTAGAGTCAACGCATATTGCACCGAGTGTGGAGTTACTCATTTGATTCCCGATTGCCCTAAGAACCCGAGCAAAGGAGCAAAAACTACCTTGAACATGCTGGAAGCAGTGCCTTCTAGTGGAGGGTCAGAAAACGAGACAATCATATCTATTCAGGTAGTGACACGAGCCCAAGCTCAAAGAATGACGAACGAACCCATAATTGAAGAGCCAAAAACCGATGTCCCAAGTTCAGAAACGAAAAATTCGAGAAGCACTTGGAAAGCTAGAAAGGCGCGTATGAAAGCCAGGAAAGAACAAGAGAAAACGGCTCTATTCGAGGAGTTAAAACACACAAAGGATAGATTAGAGCGGTTAGAGGATCTAGCTAGCCTAAGCTCACACACTGCGGCAACCATAGCACCCAAGGAAATAGCAAAACCCAAAAGTGTAGGATCAGGAGGATCAGTACTGGCAGACAAGGTAAATGAGCAGTTAGATGCAATTTTAAAAGCTTACGAAGCCAGACTCAAAAAGAACCAAACCCAAGAGCAAAGATGGATGACTTATCCATATGCAAAAATAGAAAAACAGAGGTTGGAAATGTGTAGAAAGATGATTGAAACAGCTCAATCTTTGATAGAAAACCCGCTTGGTAAACCTGCAAATTGGCATGAAGTACCAGCTCCAACCCCTATTAAACCAGCTTTAGAGGAACAATTAGAAACGAAGGAAAGACTCGCAAAGGCTTGTGAGTCTAGGGGAGAGCCTATCATAGTGCCAAATACGATAGATGAGGCAAGTGATGGGTTCTAGCCTAAAACATTGGTAGAAATAGGTAAGGATTGCAACGGTCTAGATGATATGTGGAAGCAAATCCGTGAGGCCAACGAAGCTAACAGGGTGAGTTACCACATGAACAGCAAGAGAAAAGAGAAAAATGAGATCTTACCTCCTATTGAAGAATTTGAGGCAAGATCACAAATGAACTTTGATATACATTCATAAGGGGGAGACTAGGGATCAATTAGTCCGGGGCACAGCCAACCAGACTCGCTAAAAACTCTACCCTCTTACCTAGGAGAGTATGAAGCCAAGTCTGAGGTGAGAGCAATCCCATCTCAAAGACTTTCTTCTAGCAGAGTGATGGATTCACAAGGGTTGATTGAGTTACTGTCCACCCCAGTGGCATGCACAATCACATTAGCCGAACTCCTAAGGTTACAACCAAATATGTGGACCACAATAGGCAAATGCCTAGAAAAATTTGGAGTGAAAGTTCCCACTTCAAAGCTTCAGGAAGGGATCAGAGAATTGGACAGGCCTCAACTAAATACTAGACCAGTATCATTAAACAAGGTTGAAGAGTATTGCGAGGGAGAAGATGGAAACACCACGCTACCAGTAGAATTCCAAGGATTAGTTTCCAATGCTATTCTTGACAATGGAGCAGGAGTTGCTATCGCCACCAAGGAAATCTAGAAAAAATGGGGAAAACCAACTTTGAGAGCTACCAGAATGAAATTGCAATTGGCAGATGGGTTCATGGAGAAGCCTCTAGGACTCTTAGAAAAAGTGATTGTCACCTCATGCGGAATCGAGTATGGGCATACATTTGCAATAGTCGATTTTGACAAAAAGAACAATTATGAGATCATCTTGGGAAGACCATTCATGAGACAATTGAAGATGGTGCAGGATTGGGGTTACAGCCACATATACCTCAGACATGGCGAGACTACAACCAAAATACACCTAAAAGACCATAGTTACAAGGATGTGAACCAGACACCAGTGGAAGAGTTTGATTCAGCTATCTACAGTCGTAGGATCGGAACTCCCAGCATGGTTAGGGCAACAAAAAGAGCTATGGATGTGCGGAGCTTCACATTGTGGGAGCTTAAAAAGAGAGGAATGCGTCTTAGAAAGAGCGATTGAGGACAAGGATTATATTCCGAAACCTTTTCCTGAAGATGCCTTGGAACCTTTGGAATGGGAACACATATTGGCAACATTGGATGTCTGTACCATTACAGATTGTCCGACGACTAAATTTTGCGATAAGGATGGCTATGATGTGCTACCCTATTACATGGTAAGCTTTATACCAGGAGAAGATGAGTTTGTAGAACCACCAGAACAAGAAGAGTTTTATAACTCCTCTGAGCATCTGGAGGTAAATAACGATGCAGATAATGAGTGTTCAGACAACTCAAGCGAGTGTGGGGAGAAAACAAAGAATATCAAGTTCTATGATTTTATGAATCAACACCCTAGACGCTAGGAACACTATAGAAAAAAACGAGCAGAACACAAAGCGAGAGAGAACATGATGCCCAGGATAAAAGATAAAACTCACTATCTAATGCTTGTAAAAGCAGAAGATTGTGTAAAAGATCAAAATATCAGGAAGATTCTCAAAAGTTCGAAGGGAAAGAACAAGAGAGGAAATAAGACAAGTACGGAAAGCTAAGACTGAAACAAAATCACAAAAATCAAAAAAATCAAAAAAAGAAACAACAAAAGACCCAGAGTCGACCAAATTGGAGCGTTAAAAGAAATACCAAGAGCTAAAACGGTCTTTGCGAGAGGTATGGACTACTGAGGGAGATAGTGATGGTAAGGGGTCAGAAAAAGGAAACATGAATGTACCATCACACTATCGGAAATTCACCATCCAAGACAGAAAAATCATCATGACACCACCAGTCAGGGAAAGAACAAACCAGGAATCTTATGATGGGCCGGAAAATGCAAAAAGGATAGACCTCGATGAACCAGGTGAGAAGCCTCAGCCGGTCTATATAGCAACCGATTTAGAGCCTGAAGAAGAAGAACTGCTAACACAACTTCTCAAGAAGTATAAAGATGTGTTTGCATGGTCCTACAAAGACCTCAAAGGAGTTGATCCATCGATATGTCAACATACAATTCCTTTGAAATCAAATGCCAAACCTAGCAAACAGCGTCCTTATACATATAATGACACATTTGCTAAACGAATCAAAGAGATTGACAAGCTGATGGATGCTGAATTCATCTATGAAATTGAACATACAGATTGGGTGTCACTCATTGTGGTTGTCCCTAAAAAGAACAAAAAACTGCGAGTGTGTGTAAACCTCAAAAAGGTAAATGCAGCCACCATAAGGGATAATTATCTCTTGCCGATCACAGAACATGTACTTGAGAGGGTGGCTGGGAAACGGGCTTATTCCTTTCTAGATGGGTTTTTAGGATACAACCAACTAGCAATTGCAATAGAGGATCAACACAAAACAGCGTTTGCCACAGAATGGGGAATCTATGTGTATCGAGTTATGCCTTTTGGCTTAACTAATGCCCCAGCTACCTTTCAAAGGTTAATGACGCATGCGTTCAAAGAATACCTAAGAATATTCTTAGAAATATACATGGATGATCTTTGTGTACACTCTCTTCTACGAGAGGAACATATTGACCATTGCAAAATTTATTTGAAAAATGCAGAACATATCGAATCTGTCTTAACCCGGAAAAGTGCATTATTATGGTTACGCAAGGCCGCATCTTAGGACACATTGTCTCAAGAAATGGCATAACCATTAACCTAGACAAAATCAAAGTCATAGTAGACCTGCCCAGGCCTACTAATGCGAAACAAGTGCAATCCTTCATGGGACACTGTGGATATTATCGAAGATTCATATATATGTATGCAGTCATCGCACAACCTCTGTATCGTTTGTTAGTCAATTTCGACTGGACTGAGGAGTGTGAAACTTCATTCCAAAAGCTGAAGGAAAAAAACCTTGTATCTACACATGTACTTAAAGCACCGGATTGGGAAAAGATATTCCATGTTCACATTGATGCATCTGCATATGCAATCGGGAGTATTCTGGCTCAACCTGGAGACGGAACAATGGATTTTCCAGTTTGTTATGCAAGCCAACAGTTAAATAGTGCGGAAAAGAACTACACAACCACCGAAAGAGAGGGGTTAGGAATAATTTATGCTATAAAGAAATTTCGGCATTATTTGCTCGCAAACAAATTTGTGTTCTTCACATATCATCAAGCTCTTTTGTATCTGGTAAATAAACCATGCAATATCGGGAGAATTATACGATGGTTTATTATATTTCTAGAGTTTGATTTCACAGTGGTAGTCAAAAAGGGTAAAACTCATCTACGGGCGGATCATCTTTCAAGGCTACACAACGGGGAAGCTCCTGAAGGAGTAGATGATGACATACCAGATGCTTATCTTTTCAATATTGAAATGATACCCAAATGGTCTCAGGAAATTGTTAGCATTCTTTCCTTTGGAGGTAGTTGATAACATAGAAGACAAATCCAAACAACAAACAATTCGACAAACAAAAAACGTCCACTTGATTGCAAGACGGCTGTATCATCTAGGCTCGGACCAAATTCTACGACTATGTATAAATCCGGAGGAATTTGAGTGTTATCTTGAAGAAGCGCATGTCCAGGATTGTGCATTTCATTTTTCAACAGTGAAAACACACCAGAGACTGAAACAATTAGGGGTTTATCGACCAACTATGTACGCGGATACACATGCTTATGTTAACAATTGTACTTTATGTAGTGACAAACGACCAGCGGATCACGCAACATTGTTTCAGGTAAACATTGCACCTGCATGGAGTCAATATATCATTGATTTCTTAACCACAAGGACGTTTCCTGAAAACATAACAAGAGCACGGAAAAGGACTATAGAGCGGGAGGCTCGCGACTTTTAGTTAATTGGGAACCAACTCTATAAGCGAGGAAAGGACAATCAACTTAGAATCTGTGCAAGTGAAAGTGAATACCTGCTGATTCTAGAACACGCACATGGAGAATAAGTGGAGGCCATTTTTCAAGCGATAAGACGGCAAAAATTGTCTTAACCCGCAGGAATATGGTGGCCTACATTACATATGGATGCTGAAGAGTTTGTAAAGCGTTGTGACGCTTGTCAACGCACCAAGGTGCCGATAAAGAGAGATGAGATGCCACTACGGCCAATGATGGGAGCAAGGGCATTTGCAAAATGGGGCATTGATTTTGTGGGACCTATTTCACCCCCTGCATATCGCACCCATATCCAATATATCATTGTGGCTACGGACTATCTCACGAAATGGACGGAAGCCAAGGCAACACAAAAAGCAGATGCACGAACCACGGCACAATTTTTGTATGAGAATGTTTTTGTACGATACGGATTACCAATAGAAATTGTCAGTGATCGAGGAACACATTTTCTTAATGAAGTCATTGAATATCTGCTAGATGAATTCATGGTCATACATAGAAAATATGCTCCATATCATCCACAGGCAAATGGACAAGCTGAGGCCACAAATAAAACACTATGCACGGTTCTCACTAAAATTGTATTAGAGTCAAGAGCAGACTGGGATCAGCAGCTACACTCAACACTATGGGCATACAGGGTAGCTTACAAAACATCGATAGGAACGACAAAAAAGAGAAGACAAAAAAAGTTTTTTGACAAGCATGTGCGCACGAAAGAGTTCAAAATAGGTGATTATGTACTTGTTTATACCTTGAAGTAACATGCCAAGAAACTTAAAAAGCGAGGGATGGGACCCTTTGTGATTAGTGACCTATCACAAAGCGGAGCTGTCAAGCTTGCTACATTAGCAGGAGAAGAAATGCCAAATTGGATTAGTGGGTGTCGATTACAGAAATATCATTTACCACTAACACAAGATATGCTTCAACAAATCCATCAAGAAAAACAACGAATGAAGGAGAAACAGAGGGTACGAGAAGAAGCTCAAGCAGAAGCAAAAGAACGCATTGCAAAAAGAATGCTTCTGCGACAACAACAACAATGTGGATCACCGTTGCGAATCAATGCCATTCGACTGACGAATTTTGATAAAGACACAGTGGAGCCAATAATTGCAGTCAAAGTGGGTAGCAATCAAGTTGAATCGACGGCATTGCTTGATTCTGGAGCTCAAGCAAATTTAATCTCTTACAGATTATACAAACAGCTCAAGCCCACAGGTCAACTTCATCCTACTCCATAAGTGTTGGAAAGTAGTACATCACATTCACTGAAAACATTGGGCTGGAATATATTGCATGTACAAGTACATCAATATATTTACCCACACAAGTTTTATGTGGTTGACGATGAGAGCACACAACATCCCATGTTGTTGGGACAACCTTGGCAAAAAGAGTACAATGTGCAGATAGGTTGGAATGCGAATGCAGTCAAAATTCAGCATGCACAAGAACAATAGGTGGTAGCCTTTGCTCAGCAACCCCGGAAGAATCAACTGTCAGCAATGCAATCACTGGATACAGCACCAAAAGGAAGGGTGCCACTAAAGAACCAACAGGGAACTGCCAACCATGTTCACTACATGCATAAAAAGTCACCGACCGTAGTGAAGGGATCAGAAGCAGTTTGGGTGTGGAAGGATAGAAATGACATGGAAGACAAACAACAATACAACAGAAGAATTCAACCGAAGCAGATAGTTCAACCAAAAACCAAGGGAATAAAACAGATATGGATCCCAAAGAAAATGCTCAGCAACAACTCAAATACGACTCGCATCTGGATCCCGAAACCGAAGCAACAAGAACTCTCTTCAGTACAAGCAACATCGAAAGGCCGACAACTGCATATGAAACCAACAAACCGATTTATGTGGGTGCCCATCAGCAACAAAACAATGGCAACCAAGGGTGTAGCAATAAACCTACAAAAACCGGAAAGGCATAGCTACCCATGGAAAGCAAAAGAGACAAGGTCTATGGCCAATTCCGCCACGAAAATTCTCTCCAAGGAGACAATGTTGGAATTAGGGTTGCAGAGAAACACACATAGCTTGGAGAAGACGAAGGAAGCTCAAGGCACACATTAGAGAGTGTATTACTTAGTGTGCAATGGAAAGATAGATAGCCCTAGACTGATGGGCGTATATACAAAGCACGGGGGAAAAAACCTCCTAAAGAGGGAAAAAATGCCCCGGCGGTCCTAGTGTGTTCACACACATCACTACCACATGTATATGGTAACAAATCCCCCCTGGAGTGATGCGGTGAACGAGAGCTGGCACATGAGTAAAGGGAAGTTCCATGCCCTGAGGACAAGATCAGTCCACAAAGGGGAGTAAGCCCAAAGCTTTGCGGAAAGCTTCAAGCTTCTCACGAGACAATGCCTTTGTGAAAAGATCTGCAAGGTTGTCCTGTGTTGGCACATAAGCCAAGTTGATCTCTCCTGCTGAGAGCCTCTCCCTGACATAGTGGTAATGCGCCTCAATGTGCTTTGTCCGAGCATGAAAAACTGGGTTCCTCGCAACTGCCAATGCGCTCTGACTGTCAATGTAGATAGTGTTGGCAGTGTCATGTCCAACACCCAAATCAGCCATAAGGCGTCTGAGCCATACACACTCAACCGTAGCTGTGAAGACTGCCCTGTACTCAGCCTCACAACTCGAAGTGGCCACAGTAGGTTGCTTCTTGCTCAACCATGATATACATGAACTGCCAAGCATGAAACAAAAACCACTTGTGGACACTCGCGTGTCAAAACAACCAGCCCAATCTGAGTCCGAAAAAGCATGTAAGTCTGGCAGCAATGATCCGCCCTTGGGATTAAAAAAAGCCAAGATGTAAAGTGCCACTAAGGTAGCGGAAAATCCTCTTGACAGCCTGCCAATGCTTAGACCGTGGGCTATGCATAAATCTGCTGACCTGTGAGACTGCAAACTGAATATCCGGCCTCGTGTTGCATACATAAATGAGGCAGCCAATAGCATTTTGGTAAAGAGTGACATCAGCAGGATCGCGAGCATCATGTAGACTCAACTTCAAACCTGTTTCCATGGGAGTGGCAATAGGTTTGCAATCCTCAAGTCCAAACTTACATAGCAATGTCTCTATGTAACTTTTCTGACACAAGGTAATACCACCATCACACTGCTTAAACTGTATACCCAAGTAATGATGCAACAGCCCCAAATCTTTCATCTTGAAAGTAGCATTCAAATCAGCCTTAAATTCAGCAATATGTCTCTCATTTGGTCCAGTGATCAGCAAATCATCAACATAAAGAACCACGATGAGAAATACATCACCCTCACGCTTTACATACAATGTGCTTTCTGTTGGACTGTTAAGAAAGCCTTGTTTGACCAAATGAGTGTCAGCTTTCTCATACCAAGCACGAGGAGATCGCTTCAACCCATACAAAGCCTTGTTACATTTGCACACTTTGTCCTCTTGTCCTTTTCTGAACAAACCACGAGGCTGCATTACATAAACTTCCTCAAATATGTCACCATTCAAGAAAGCAGTAACAATGTCTGATTGATGTACATCCCAACCAAAATGAGTTGCCAATGCACATAGAAAACGCACAGTAGTCATACGACAAGTGGGAGCAAAAGTCTCTTCATAATCTATGCCTTTTTGCTGTGCATAACCTTTTGCAACAAGTCGAGCCTTATGGCGATCGATCTCACCATCCGGCTTGCGTTTCAACTTGTAAACCCACTTCGTACCAATGGCCTTTTTGCCAGGAGGCAAATCACATAAAGTCCATGTGTCATTTTCTATAAGTGCATCATATTCTGATTGCATGGCAGCCATCCAATTTTTTGAATTCTATGCTTCATCAAAAGACAGAGGCTCCTCAACATCATGTAAGCTAGACACAACCAAAGCATAACAATCTGATGCATAAGATGCATGGCGAGAGCCTGAACGAGTACGACTAGACAAAGGTGCATCCAATTTATTGTCACGCAAAGTGTGCACCAGCCATTTTGGCATACCTCTAGCCTGCTCATTTTCAGCCCTTTCCTCATCAAGTACACCATGTACATCTGCATCAGTAATAGGCTGATCTAAAACATTTTCAGAAACCCCCATAGGCTGTACATTTGCCTCATTGGAACTTACATTCGTATTTCCACCACTGAAAAGAGGCAACAAAGTGTCATAAATGTCCTGTAAGGCATCAAGAACAGTCTGCACAAGGGAACTATCTGAAATGACTTCACCTGCAGAAATAAACTGCTCATTGATATCTTTGACACTAGCAAGGAAAGTGTCCATATCATCTTCCTCATGCATAATCTTCGACTCCAGCTCTTTATGCAGCAAAGCAATTTTAGCCTCATTGCGGCTTGCATAAAGACCTGCTAGAATATCCCAAACCTGTTTTGCAAATTTTGATGAACGGATGTGAGGAACAATGGTGCTCTTCACAGACAACGCAATCAATGCATGAGCCTGTGCATCCTTAACATCCCAACGAGCTTGTTCTGCCGTAGTCAAAACAACTCTAACAGCTGCAATCCTTGCAGCAAGACGTGCAACATCCTAGACATCGCCTACATCCTCAGAACCAGGACGTACATCAATGCCCTGCACAATGTTCCAGACACCCTTTGACACAAGAACATGTTGCATCATATAAGCCCACATAGGGTAGTTGTCCCCATCCAACTTGTCCTCAGTAGCAAACATCTTGAACACATCTGTGTTGTTGTTGTCAGCCATGGTAAATGCTGCACCTGATGTGAAAACTACCCCAAAAATAGGGGAAATGGAGCGGGAACAACCTGTGCTATATAGCACAAACAGTAGAAGACTATAAGGCATCTGTTATGCAGAAACGACACTGACAGAAATTTTGCACAAAATGACGAAATAGCATGTGCAGTACTGCCTGTAGTGGAAACGGAGGCCGAAATGAGCCCAAATCAAAATTCTGAGTAGACCAAGCTCTTCGAGTTTTCCCAAAGTATTTGTCGACCTACGAACGCTCTCCAAGGCTCACTGAAATCGGAGAAAGTGAACAGGTGTGTGTTGGAGCAGCTGGCGACTAAGCCCGGGAGGACGTGACCTGCTCTGATACCAATTGTTGGAATTAGGGTTGCAGAGAAACACACACAGCTTGGAGAAGACGAAGGAAGCTCAAGGCACACAATAGAGAGTGTATTACGTAGTGTGCAATGGAAAGATAGATAGCCCTAGAGTGATGGGCGTATATACTATGCACGGGGGAAAAAACCTCCTAAAGAGGGAAAAAATGCCCTGGCGGTCCTAGTGTGTTCACACACATCACTACCACATGTATATGGTAACAGACAACTATAGCCATATCAACAGTAGCGGCAACCCTCACGACTGCTGCAAGAAAAACAATCAAACAAAGAGCGGTGGAGTTACAACTTTTACTTGCAAAGAAACTCTGCCCACCAAATCAACAAAAAATAGGAAACCTCGACGGTGAATGCCAATAAGCATCTTGCTTATACCCTTCTCTTGCACAGCATTAATTTTTCCATGCATTGACCGAGTATGCATTATATAGGGCCACATTACATGGCCAAGCATTAGCACAAATTTTTTCAACCCCTGCACGGCACATAAACCGAGGCGATACCTTGTCGTCCGGGAGGACTCCGGCTAGGAGGGGGGGAGGCATTCTCAAATGCGGACCCAATGGCAGAAAGAGCAAAAACAGGGCATGTTTTTTGACTATTTTTTAAGGGTTGTTATTTGATTGCGAAATTTTCTGGACTAACCCAAGTACATATGCCCTTATACAGCATGAATCTACAAGTATATGGTGCCAAACGCCAAATCAAGCCCCTAGGTGTGTGTGTGTATATAAGTAAAAATAGCCATTTTCGGGCAAAATATTGGTAAAACGGAGAAATTCGGCCATAAAAATTGTATGTGAGTGTATATAATGTTTTGCGGTGATGTTTTTGATTTATTGATTTTCAGGGCTTTTTTGGGTCGGATTTTCTATTTTCCTTTTAATTTTGCTAATTTTCGGCAGAAAAACTTCAAAAATACAAAAAGCAGGTGAAAAACAGTCGTAATGAAAAACAAAAAATATGGGGATGATCAGTGACTATAGGAAAATCTATTCTGCCACTTAGAGCGAACGGAAATTCCAGCAGCTTCTACGACGCGCACGACTATCGGACGGGCTCCAGACATGAGAGGTAGGCTCACCACCTTGAGCTTTTCGCGCATGTTTGTCGTTTTGTCGCGAAAACTAGCGTAGGGTTCACACAGAAAGCGGGCAGTAGAGACCTACAAGTAGAAGTGGCCACCTAACGACTAACCCAAAAGCAATGAGACTTCATCGGCAGCTTACCCTAGCATAGGAGACCAGTCTTGGATGCCCAAAGGCAGTAGAAAACCATCGGGAAAAACCCTAATTCCTAGAGCCCCGCAAGAGGCCACCAAATGGGAAATTGGCGGAGAGGCTCCCAAATGCTACCAAAATTCATGGGTAGGAGCATCTCGACATGCTCGACAAGACTATGTAGCCCACATGACCAAAAGGTGACCCGAAGCGGCACTAAACTTCAGAAACGGCATCAGACACACAAAGCGTCAAATAGCTCTCGCGGCCAAACCGCATGTTCGTTTGCCACCAAACTTCATGAGCGGCTTTCCTAGACCATCAACAACCAAGTCCTATGCTGGTAGACCACCACAAGTCATCGAAGACATGTAAACGCAACCACGGGTGCTTCTAGAGCGACAAATTGCCAAATGAAGCTCTGGTGAAGCCAAAGTCGACAAAAACCATACGGCAAGGATCCCCAAGGGATCAGGAAGCTATGGAGACCAACATCAAGAAATTTCATCGCCGAAAAGCACTCCAAAAGTCAGAAAACGGCTCAGAGGCTCTGAAATCCACACAGGGAGTTTTTTTCTATCTATTTGACTTTTTTGTTGAAATTAGGCTTAAAAGGGACTCAGGGGGACTAAGGGCAGACACCAGTAGCACCTTCACACAAAATCTCATCAGGAGACATCCTACGCGTAGGATGTCTCAAGGCCATTTTTGGGCACAAAAACCCAACATTTTTCATTGCACATTTTCTGAATAGCCTTTACATGCCAGCCACCAAGTTTCATCACATTTGGACAAAAATTGACCTCATATGCATGAAAAAACACAAAGTTAGGGCATAGAGGCAATAATGGGCCATAGACCTGTCAAAACTTGTCCAAATCACATGAAACTTGCACAATACATTCATGGGCACATTGCCAACCAATCTGTGTGGTCACTTGCAAAAATTGATGAAGTAGACATCCTACGCGTAGGATGTCTATTTGACATTTTTGGCCTACAAAGGATGTTTTTCAATGCCAGATCTTTTTATATCACCTTCAAGAGCTCATATATCAAGTTTGAAGCCATTCTAATCATTTTTGACCCCCAACACCTCCAAGATACACTTTTTGAGCCCAAAAACACTACACATGGTCTTACCAACATCAATTCTTGTCCAAATCAAAATTCAAGAGCATGACCATATTCCGCCGGCCAAGAGCTACCCAGAGAACAAATCTCAATCTATTTTGATGAAACAGACATCCTACACATAGGATGTCTCCAGCTCAATTTTAACCTTCTGTGCAAAAAAATGACATCATGGGAGCCATTACCATGGTGCAAGGAGCTCATATATCAATTTTCAACCCATTTGGATATCATTTGTCACCTGTTGTGGACATCCTACCCAATTTGTGAGCCTAAAGCCTGAATCTGTCCAAAAATGCACTTTTTGATGCCCAAGCCCAATTCCAACCACATAGCCATGTTGCACAAGTCAAGGACCACCAGCATGCCAAGTTTCACTAAAAACTGATGAAAAAGACATCCTACGCATAGGATGTCTAAATGATAATTTTTTGCCAGAATGACACTGTGAGCACATGCAGGGTTTCCCAAGTTCCTTTTAAGTTTTATTTTCAATTTTCAAGTCATTTGGATAGTTAAAACTGTTACCATATACATGTGGTAGTGATGTGTGTGAACACACTAGGACCGTCGGGTCATTTTTTCCCTCTTTACGAGGTTTTTTCCCCCGTGCATTGTATATACGCCCATCACTCTAGGGCTATCTATCTTTCCATTGCACACTAAGTAACACACTCTCTATTGTGTGCCTTGAGCTTCCTTCATCTTCTCCAAGCTGTGTGTGTTTCTCTGCAACCCTAATTCCAACAATTGGTATCAGAGCAGGTCACGTCCTCCCGGGCTTAGGCGCCAGCTGCTCCAGCACACGCCTGCTCACTTTCTCCGATTTCAGTGAGCTTTGGCGAGCGTTCGCAGGTCGACAAATATTTTGGGTCTGCTCGAAGAGCTCTGTCTGCTCAGAATTTTGATTTGGGCTCATTTCGGCCTCCGTTTCCACTACGGGCAGTACTGCACAGGCTATTTCGTCATTTTGTGCAGATTTTTTGTTAGTGTCGCTTTCTGCATAACAGATGCCTTATAGTCTTCTACGGTTTGTGCTATATAGCACAAGTTGTTCCCGCTCCATTTCTCCTATTTTCGGGCAGTTTTCACATCAGGTGCAGCATTTACCATGGCTGACAACAACAACACAGATGTGTTCAAGATGTTTGCTGCTGAGGACAAGTTGGATGGGGACAACTACCCTATGTGGGCTTATATGATGCAACATGTTCTTGTGTCAAAAGGTGTCTGGAACATTGTGCAGGGCATTGATGTACGTCCTGGTTCTGAAGATGTAGGTGATGTTGAGGATGTTGCAGGTCTTACTGCAAGGATTGCAGCTGTTAGAGTTGTTTTGCCTACGGCAGAACAAGCTTGTTGGGATGTTAAGGGTGCGCAGGCTCATGCATTGATTGCGTTGTCTGTGAAGCGCACCATTATTCCTCACATCCGTTCAGCAAAATCTGCAAAACAGGCTTGGGATATTCTAGCAGGTCTTTATGCAAGCCGCAATGAGGCTAAAATTGCTTTGCTGCGTAAAGAGCTAGAGTCGAAGATTATGCATGAGGAAGATGATATGGACACTTTCCTTACTAGTGTCAAGGATATCAATGAGCAACTCATTTCTGCAGGTGAAGTCATTTCGGACAGTTCCCTTGTGCAGACTGTTCTTGATGCCTTACCAGATTCCTACCAGACTTTTGCTAATACTTGGAGACTGATGACTCAAGGAAATCCTGAAGTTGTCAAGTTTGATGCATTATGCACATTGTTGTTGCAAGAGTCACTTTCTAGAAAAAACAGGACTAGGCAGCGTGCAGTTGAACAGGCTTTTATTGCTTCTCAAAGAAAGGGTGGTAACAGTAATGCAGCCACTTCTTATGGTTCTGCTGCGAGTGGCAAAAATTCTGTTCCTAATGCTTCTACTGGCAGCACTTTGTCTGGCAATTCTGGTGATAAGGGCAAAAAGAAGATGCGTTGCCATTATTGTAAAGCCAATGATCACTTGATCAAGTCGTGTCCTAAGTTGAAGGCCAAAGAGGCTAAGAAGAAAGAGGGTGGTTCCACTGCAAATGCTGGTTCCACTACAAATGCAGCCATTGTTGAGTCTTCTGTGAAAGGAGATTGTGATGCTGATGTTGATGCAGAATGGGCTTTTAGCGCAGAGTGCACTTACAATCCTGCTGTCCATGATGCATGCTTGTCAGTTGCTGCAGATTCACATGTGTGGTATATCGACAGTGGTGCTACAAAGCACATTACCTCACATCGTGAATTGTTTACCTCTCTAGAGTCTGTCCCTCATGGGAATTCAGTCACTTGTGCCAACAACGCCTCTTATCCAGTTCAGGGAGTTGGAAAGATTGTGCTCACTGCTGCTAATGGTAGTTCCTTCACACTTGTTGATGCACTTTATGTACCTGGGATCAAGAAGAATCTCTTGTCTGTATCCGCACTTGCTAGACTTGGACTTGTAGTCAAATTTGTGGATGACAGATGTACAGTTCATGATCTCAGTTTTGGTGATGAAATTGTTGCATCTGGGCTTTTGTGCCGTGGGCTGTATAAGCTCACTTTGTATGACAAGTGTGGACAAAATTTTGCAAATGCTGTTGTAGATTCAAGGGTTATTTCGGATGCAAAACTTTGGCATGCACGTTTTGGTCATCTGAATTTTGCCAGTTTGCTGCGTTTGCAGAAATTTGATATGGTTGCTTCTTTGCCGCCTCTTGAAGCACTTGTCAAACATGTTTGTGAAGGCTGTATTCTGGGTAAAATGCAGCGTTCTAAGTTTCCAAAGGATGGTTCAATTAGGGCCACATGCAGGTTGCAGCTTGTGCATAGTGATGTTTGTGGGCCCATGCAAACTCCGTCCTTGGGCAATTACCTGTACTTCGTGACTTTCATTGATGATTACTCCATGCATGCATGGGTATTTCCGCTTAAAGCGAAGTCCGAAGTTTTTATGTGCTTCAAACAATTTCTGGCTATGGCTGAAAATGTCTCAAAATGTACTATGGGCACCCTCCGTTCCGATCGAGGGGGGGAGTATATGTCTCATGAATTTAATGCATTTCTGGCTAGTCGTGGGATAAAACACCAATGTACAGTGCCTTATACACCTCAGCAAAATGGTGTTGCTGAGAGGAAAAACAGGTCACTAACGGAAATGGCACGATGTATGGTCAAAAGTCAAGCTTTGCCGCATTCTTTTTGGCTTGAGGCCATCATGTGTGCCACTTATGTACTTAACAGGTGTCCTACGAAAGCTTTGCAGTCTATTACTCCATATGAAGCATGGCATGATAGAAAGCCTTCTATTGAGCACATGCGTGTTTTTGGCTGTTTGGCATATGCTTTGGTGCCACAAGTGCAGCGCAGAAAATTGGATGATAAGGCTGTCAAATGTATTTTTGTTGGTTATAGTGCTGAAAGCAAAGGTTACAGGTTGTATCATCCGCAAAGAAAACGTATTCTGGTTTCACGGGATGTAGTGTTTGTGGAAGATTCTGTTCAGCCCTTGCTGTCATGTACTAGAGACAGTAATGTAAGCTCACAGGACATTTATGACACTTTGTTGCCTCTTTTCAGTGGTGGAAATACGAATGTAAGTTCCAATGAGGCAAATGTACAGCCTATGGGGGTTTCTGAAAATGTTTTAGAACAGCCTATTACTGATGCAGATGTACATGATGTACTTGATGAGGAAAGGGCTGAAAATGAGCAGGCTAGAGGTATGCCAAAATGGCTGGTGCACACTTTGCGTGACAGTAAATTGGAAGCACCTTTATCTAGCCGTACTCGTTCAGGCTCTCGCCATGCATCTTATGCATCAGATTGTTATGCTTTGGCTGTGTCTAGTTTACATGATGTTGAGGAGCCTCTGTCTTTTGATGAAGCACAGAATTCAGAAAATTGGATTGCTGCCATGAAATCAGAATATGATGCACTTATAGAGAATGACACATGGACTTTATGTGATTTGCCTCCTAGCAAAAAGGCCATTGGTACGAAGTGGGTTTACAAGTTGAAACGCAAGCCGGATGGTGAGATCGATCGCCATAAGGCTCAACTTGTTGCAAAGGGTTATGCACAACAAAAAGGCATAGATTATGAAGAGACTTTTGCTCCCACTTGTCGTATGACTACTGTGCGTTTTCTATGTGCATTGGCAGCTCATTTTGGTTGGGATGTACATCAATCAGACATTGTTACTGCTTTCTTGAATGGTGACATATTTGAGGAAGTTTATGTAACGCAGCCTCGCGGTTTTGTCATAAAAGGACAAGAGGACAAAGTGTGCAAATGTAAGAAGGCTTTGTATGGGTTGAAGCAATCTCCTCGTGCTTGGTATGAGAAAGCTGACACTCATTTGGCTAAACGAGGCTTTCATAACAGTCCAACAGAAAGCACATTGTATGTAAAGCGTGAGGATGATGTATTTCTCATTGTGGTTCTTTATGTTGATGATTTGCTGATCACTGGACCAAATGAGAGACATATTGCTGAATTTAAGGCTGATTTGAATGCTACTTTCAAGATGAAGGATTTGGGGCTGTTGCATCATTACTTGGGTATACAGTTTAAGCAGTGTGATGGTGGTATTGCCTTGTGTCAGAAAAGTTACATAGAGACATTGCTATGTAAGTTTGGACTTGAGGATTGCAAACCTATTGCCACTCCCATGGAAACAGATTTGAAGTTGAGTCTACATGATGCTGGCGATCCTGCTGATGTCACTCTTTACCAAACTGCTGTTGGCTGCCTCATTTATGTATGCAACACGAGGCCAGATATTCAGTTTGCAGTCTCGCAGGTCAGCAGATTTATGCATAGCCCACGGTCTAAGCATTGGCAGGCTGTCAAGAGGATTTTCCGCTACCTTAGTGGCACTTTACATCTTGGCTTGTTTTATCCCAAGGGGGGATCATTGCCGCCAAACTTACATGCTTTTTCGGACTCAGATTGGGCTGGTTGTTTTGACATGCAAGTGTCCACAAGTGGTTTTTGTTTCATGCTTGGCAGTTCATGTATATCATGGTTGAGCAAGAAGCAACCTACTGTGGCCACTTCGAGTTGTGAGGCTGAGTACAGGGCAGTCTTCACAGCTACGGTTGAGTGTGTATGGCTCAGATGCCTTATGGCTTACTTGGGTGTTGGACAGGACACTGCCAACACTATCTACACTGACAGTCAGAGCGCATTGGCAGTTGCGAGGAACCCAGTTTTTCATGCTCGCACAAAGCACATTGAGGTGCATTACCACTATGTCAGGGAGAGGCTCTCAGCAGGAGAGATCAGCTTGGCTTATGTGCCAACACAGGACGACCTTGCAGATCTTTTCACAAAGGCATTGTCTCGTGAGAAGCTTGAAGCTTTCCGCAAAGCTTTGGGCTTACTCCCCTTTGTGGACTGATCCTGTCCTCAGGGCATGGCACTTCCCTTTACTCATGTGCCAGCTCTCGTTCATCGCATCACTTCAGGGGGGATTTGTTACCATATACATGTGGTAGTGATGTGTGTGAACACACTAGGACCGCCGGGGCATTTTTTCCCTCTTTAGGAGGTTTTTTCCCCCGTGCATTGTATATACGCCCATCACTCTAGGGCTATCTATCTTTCCATTGCACACTAAGTAACACACTCTCTATTGTGTGCCTTGAGCTTCCTTCGTCTTCTCCAAGCTGTGTGTGTTTCTCTACAACCCTAATTCCAACAAAAACTCAATTTCTCAGCTGATATGGAAAAACGCTAACTTCGGACTACTGAGTGCAACAGGATCTATGGCAGCCGCAAAATCACCGGCAAAGAAGAAGAGGATGACCATAAAAGATTACTTGGCAGACATTCCAAAAGCAAATAGAAGAGCTGAGACGCCAGCAGACAGAAGAGCAGCTCAGCACTGGGCCAGCAGCCATGGAAGGAATAGATTTAGAGAATGTGGCGTATCCTGTGGACACACCCATGCATGAGGAAGTCCTTGTAGGACCCCTCAAGAGCCACAAGATTTGACACAAGAAGAAGAAGAGAAGCTTCGAAAGGCCATAGAAACGGAAATCAGAGACACGGCCAAAGAAGCCATGGAATGGGAGCAGAGGGTCTTTAAATCAATGACTATTAAGAAGATAGACGCCAGCAACCTTCGGCGTGAATGGCTACAACCCTCTCTCCCATATCCTTTGCTAAAGTAAGAGAATCAGAGAAGAGCCAACAGTGCCATTGTACACAGCAGACATCTCCAAGCCTGAAGGGGTAAAGTTGATAATCGACTCCCAACCCAAGTGGAGAAAGGCATGGCTAACAAAGTATGCACAGTAGTTTGGTAGAGGCACCAAAAGTCATCAGAGATAACCTAAGTTTCTGCCCTCTACCAAGGATGTGGACGTGGAAGGCCCATGAGCTACTGCAAAGAAGCCAACCTACTTGGCTAAACTCTCCGAAGCTGCCAGGCTTGAAGGCAGGAGAGAGAATAAGTGTTCAATACATGGTGAAAACCCTAACGGGCGCCATCAAATTGTTCACTGGCTCGCCTGACCTATCTTGCATTATGATGAGAAAGATTTGCAAAACCCTTTTGGCAATCTTTGAGAAGTTCAAACCAGGCCAGGCGAGAGACAGTATCTTCTTCTTTCAAGATACATACAGATGTGCATACGACCTGTCTAGTCAACCTTCCAAGGAGGTGATACATGCATTGTATCAACAGATCATGTTTTTGCCATCCTATCACCTCCAGGCCTTTGAAGAAGCTTTCTACACCGGCTTCTTCACAATCAACACTGACATATTCGGCCCAGCACTACTGGCTCAACATGCAAGATATGAGTCACTGCTCAAGATGAGAGAAAGCCTAAGATGAAGAAGCAGCTCAACAGCCATGTCGGGGACGACATGAGCGAGGAGGGGGGAGTGTTAGAAGCAGGACACACCCTACGAAAAATGACTGCTCGACAGATTATTATTTTGTGTAATTATTCATTTATTGAGAAAACCCGACATTTCATCTTTGTAAATACTGGGGCTTACAGAAGTTTCCAGATTGTATCCCAGTTTTGAAATTTATATTGGGTAGATGGTTAAAATGGAACATTAGGGTTTGAGGATTGTAAGGTATTTATACCACTTTTTGACCTTAATGAAGGACCTTTTGTCATTTTTAAAAACTTTGGAGTCTGTGAGTGAGCGTACTGTGTACGAGAGAGAGTGAGAGCTTCATCTTGATGCTACGTGCGCACCAGTGGTCGGAATCGAGTGCGGAGAAGTGCAGCGTGTTGCCCCTGATGAGAGCTACGCGCCAATACCTACATTGCGCGCGTACGGTCCAGTTTTGTGAGCTCCGTCTACGAGCTTCATCTGGTGATTCGGTGAGCATACGTTGTCCGATTTTGCATTGCAACATATCCACGCATTCGCATTGAGTAGAGCTACACATTAGGCACTTTAGTTTTTGGAAACGAAGACTTGAAAATTTTGGCCAGACATCCTACGTGATTTTGCACCAGGTGTTTTGGGTTGGGATTTTTGTTCATAGAACTTAGGGAGAGCGACCTATTGGTGTTAGTAGGGTCTCCTTCAAGTTCTGTGGTGTTTCGAGATTGTTTGATGGGTATTCGGCTCTAGAAAGCATTGTAGGAAGTTTTCTCTTATGCACTCTTGAAGGTTGTACCTTAGACATTTAGTAGAGACCTCTGTAGGAATTAGTTAGGAGTCGGTCGAGTGTAGGTTGACACCCTATGCTTGCTTCCGCGTGCCTGCGGGTCAAGCTTCATCCTTAGCTGACAAATCTTGTTAGGTGAGTTCTCGCTGTGCTGACGTCCGTCGCGGCGTATCCGTCCAACACACTACATCTCATGAAACGAAAATACGAATTGTTTGCGGATGATACAACCTGTAACCTTTTCTTTTAGCACTATAACCAACAAAAATATATTTGACAGCCTTATCATCCATTTTTGTGCACTGTGTTTGTGGCACCAAATCATATGCCAAACAGCCAAAAACACTCATATGCTCAATAGAAGGCTTTCGAAATATCATGCCATGCTTCATATGGAGTAATAGACTGCAAAGCTTTCGTAGGACACCTGTTTAGTACATAAGTGGCACACATGATGGCCTCGAGCCAAAAAGAATGCGGCAAAGCTTGACTTTTGACCATACATCGTGCCATTTCCGTAAGTAACTTGTTTTTCCTCTCAGCAACACCATTTTGCTGAGGTGTATAAGGCACTGTACATTGGTGTTTTATCTCACGACTAGCCAGAAATGCATTAAATTCATGAGACATATACTCCCCCCCTCGATCGGAACGGAGGGTGCCCATAGTACATTTCGAGACATTTTCAGCCATAGCCAGAAATTGTTTGAAGCACATAAAAACTTCGGACTTCGCTTTTAGCGAAAATACCCATGCATGCCTAGAGTAATCATCGATGAAAGTCACGAAGTAAAGGTAATTGCCCAAGGATGGAGCTTGCATGGGCCCACAAACATCACTATGCACAAGCTGCAACCTACATGTGGCCCTAACTAAACCATCCTTTGGAAACTTTGAACGCTACATCTTACCCAAAATACAGCCTTCACAAACATGTTTGACAGGTGCTTCAAGAGGCGGTAAAGAAGCAACCATATCATATTTTTGCAAACGCAGCAAACTGGCAAAATTCAGATGGCCAAAACATGCATGCCAAAGTTTTGAATTTGAAATAGCCCTTGAATTTGCAACTGCATTTGCAAAAAAATTTCCACGCTTGTCATACAAAGTGAGCTTGTACATCCCACGGCACAAAAGCCCAGATGCAACAATTTCATCACCAAAATTGAGATCATGAACTGTACATCTGTCATTCACAAATTTGACTATACAAGTCCAAGTCTAGCAAGTGCAAATAAAAACAAAATATTTTTCTTGATCCTAGGTATATAAAGTGCATCAACAAGTGTGAAAGAACTGTCGTTTGCAGCAATAAGCACAATCTTTCCAACTCCTTGAACCGGATAAAAGGCATTGTTGGCACAAGTAACTGGATTCCCATGAGGGACAGACTCAAGAGAGGCAAACAAATCACGATGTGAGGTAATGTGCTTTCTAGCACCACTGTAAAAATACCACACATGTGAATCTGCAGCAACTGACATGCATGCATCATGGACAACATGATCATAGGTATACTCTGAACTAAATACCCATTTTGTATCAACATCAGCATCACAGTCTCCTTTCATAGAAGACTCAACAATAGCTGCATTTGTAGTGGAACCATCATTTGCAGTGGAACCACCCTCTTTCTTCTTAGCCTCTTTGGCCTTCAACTTGGGACATTGCTTGATCAAGTGGTCATTAGCTTTACAATAATGGCAACGTATCTTATGTTTGCCCTTATCCCAAAATTTCTAGACAAATTGCTACCAACAGAAGCATTAGGAACATGTAATTTTCCACTCACAAAAGAACCATGAGAAGTGGCTGCATTACTGTAACCACCTTTTCTTTGAGCAACAATAAAGGCATGTTCAACTGCATGTTGTCTAGTCCTGTTTTTTTAGGAAAGCGACTCTTGCAACAACAATGTGCATAATACATCAAACTTGACAACTTCAGAATTTCCTTGGGTCATAAGTCTCCAAGTACTAGCAAAAGTCTGGTAAGAATCTGGTAAGGCATCAAGAACAGTCTGCACAAGGGAACTGTCTGAAATCACTTCACCTCAGAAAGAAGTTGCTCATTGATATCCTTGAACCAGCAAGGAAAGTGTCCATATCATCTTCCTCATGCATAATCTTTGACTCCGGCTCTTTACGCAGCAAAGCAATTTTAGCCTCATTACAACTTGTATAAAGACCAGCCAAAATATCCCAAGCTTGTTTTGCAGATTTTGTTGAACGAATATGAGGAACAATGGTGCACTTCATAGACAACGCAATCAATGCATGAGCCTGCGCATCCTTTACATCCCAACGAGATTGTTCTACCGTAGGCAAAACAACTCTAACAACAGCAATCCTTGCAGCAAGACATGCCACATCCTCAACATCGCCTACATCCTCAGAACCAGGATGTACATCAATGCCTTGCACAATATTCCAGACGCCCTTTGACACAAAAACATGTTGCATCATGTAAGCCCACATAGGGTAATTGTCCCCATCTAATCTGTCCTCGGCAGCAAACACCTTGAACACATTTGTGTTGTTGTCAGCCATGAAAAATGTTGCACCTTATGTGAAAACTGCTCAAAAAGAGGAGAAACAAAGCGGGTACAACAGGTGCTATATAGCACAAACCATAGAACAATGTAAGGCACCTGTTATGCTGAAAACGGCACTAAAAAAAAATTCTACACAAAATGACGAAATAGCCTGTGCAGTACTACCTGTAGTGGAAACGAAGGCCAAAATGAGCCCAAATCAAAAATCTGAGCAGATTGAGCTCTATGAGCCCTCCCGAAATTTTTGTCGACCTGCGAATGCTCGCCAAAGCTCACTGAAATCGGAGAAAATGAGTAGGCGACTAAGCCCGAGAGGGCGCGACCTGCTCTGATACAATTGTTGAAATTAGGGTTGTAGAGAAATGCACACAGCTTGGAGAAGACGAAGGAAGCTCAAGGCACACAATAGAGAGTGTGTTACTTAGTGTGCAATGGAAAGATAGATAGCCCTAGAGTGATGGGCGTATATACAATACACGGGGGGAAAAACCTCCTAAAGAGGGAAAAATGCCCCGGCGGTCCTAGTGTGTTCACACACATCACTACCACATGTATATGGTAATATTTTATAGACTCTGGATATGGTCTTGTCTAGAGTACACCTCTGCTTTCAACTTTCCTATGACCCAATGGACATAATTGGCATACTCTTCTGTGTCTTTTAGAGGGGCCATTTGTGAAGTGTCGACCTCTTCTTGTTTAGTTGTAACACTTTCCTCTTGGATAGCCTTCTTCTTGGTTGTCTTCTTGTCCTTATTTCAAATCATTTTGCAAAGGATTTAATAACGATTCTGGCATGTTTTCCACTTTTGTCTTAACCTTTGTTGGGTTCTCTTCCTTGATGATGGGTGATAGGACACCATGATATGTTGCAAATCTGATGGTTCCCTGGCTTCTTCTCATGATGGTGGCTCTACAAGTAAGAAGTGGTAGCTCCTTTTGGTAGCTATATATCAGGAGTTCCAACCATTGTTTTTGCTTCCTCCTTGATGGCTTCCTCAATCTTTACAAGGAGTCCCTTTTCTTCTTCACTCTCTTCTTGTGTGTCTTTTTTGCCCTTCTTTATAAAGAAATTCTAAACCTACATGTGGATGATCTTGTTGTCAATACATGGCTTGTTTGATGCAAAACTCCTCAAAGTCAACTCATAGGCCCCTTTCTAGTTCAAATTCTTTCTCTTTCTTTTTGCAATCGGGTGGCTCTTTGTGGCGGTTCCTCAACTTTGACTATTGGTGGAGCTCTAGCTCTTTTGCTACCTCTTTCTTCCATTTTTTGTTTACCTTTGGTAGCTCTCTTCTTATCCTCAATGTCAGAGGGCTCTTGAGTAGCCTCAATGGTGCTTTCTTGTGCTAAATCATTTGTAGCTTCATCTTGTGTAGCTACAGTGGTCACCTCTTCCTCTTCTAATTGGCTTGCCTTTATTAGTCTTTTTCAAAGTCTAGTAGAGATGGGAGGTGCCCTTAGAGGTGGTGGTTCCTCTTTCTGGATCAACCAATCATTTTACGATGGTATATGCAATAGGTGCTATGCTTTCCTTATGGCATGGTATGCAAGTCTAGTCAACACTTCTAGTGCTCCTAGGTAGGTTATAGTGTTAGGCTTATTCATCCTTGTGAGAGCTGTGTGTACATATTGGGCATGGTTCACTGGTAGAGCCCCTACTTTTCTATAAGCCTCTATAAATATAGATGCCACTGCATGGTTTGGGCATGTGTATCTCAGTGGTCTCTTGCCAACAAAATGGAAACGTCGATGGTGTAATTTGAGGGATGTTCCACTTCTCTTTGCTTCAAATTGATGAAGGAGGTTGACCTCAAGCGCTGTGTTGTTGAATTCCAAGATTGTGGACACGCCATCTTCTATAATGGTTGTTGCTAGCTCATAGGCTCTTTGGAAGTCCATAAGGCAAGAGCTTAAGAAAGTCTTTCCACCTTTTCCAATAATGGATTCAATATAAGTGCCTTTGCTAGATCTGCAGCTTCTTTTGGCACCATGTGTATATCAACCTTTGCCACCCTTGAAGATCCCATTGTAGATTGCTACCTATTGGGCTTCTAGCTTCTCTTTACTCAACCAAGTTACGTTGACTTTTTGTAGTGACTAATCCTCTAGCTGGTATGTTGGTAGCTATGCCAAGCTTTTTTTTAGAGACTTCTTTTATGAGGTGGACTGAACAAATGACATAGCTCCTGTAATTGGGACCAAAGTGGGAGGTTTAGTCTAATTTTTTCTTTTTAGGAGGTCTAAGAAGTTCAACACTTGCAAAAACTACTAGGAAACCTGCACATAGGAGAAAAACTAAGAGAAATCAAAGTTTTTTCATTTTACTATAGCCACATCTAATATAGAAAGTGGTGCAAATGAGCTCAATTTTGGTGCAAATTATTAGTGATGGGGCTACTAAGGTGTTGTAGATGTTGTGTGTGAATTTTGGTTCGGTTTGGAGCACAATTGTGGATGGTAGGCTATAAAAAGTATGTCGTATTTGCTATCTGGTTGATTTGGTGATACCTTGGAGTGTTTATGACCATTTGGGACGAGACTTGGCATGGGGTTATGAAATCATGTATACAAGCTTGCCATGACAAAGTTTGATGAGAATTTCCCCTAAGTTTAGTATCTAGGTATACCAATTGGTGACGTTTTTTGCTTCTAAGTTTTGGCCAAGGGTTCCTGATGATATTAGATGGCCTCTCATACATTTTCACCTCAATGTGAATAATTGGTGTTAGTGTACGCACACTTTTGGCTTTGTGCGAGAGTTTTTTGGCATCCGTGGATGGGATAGGGATTTCAGTGATAAGGCTATGAGCACATCATTTGTAATATGAGAGAAAAAACATGTGCACATAGTGTAAGGCGCATTAGGTGTAAAAATTTGAGCTAGACATATTAAGCGTGACTAACATAGAAAATGCCAAAATTTAACCTTCTAGTCCCTCCCCCTCTACACATGGTCTCTAGTAGCCTATTGAAGTTTGTTTGTAGCCCCTAGTTGGTTCTCGCGATGCCTAATGTGACCCCTTGGTGCTCAAGGCCTCTGTTTTGGCTTAGAAGTGTACCCATACATCACTTTGTTTGAGTTAGTGGAGTTGAGAGTCGGCTAGGCATGTCAAGATTAGTCCCGCTATCAAGTTTGGTGGTCATTGAGTCTTTATTTTGCCCATTGTCACAAAATTATGCTTTGTGGCTTTGACAAGAACTAGAGGGTAGTTCTCATTGTTCATAGCTCTAATTATCCCACCTTCCCCAAAGGTGCTCTACATGGAGCCACCAAAAAATTTGCTAATTCACTTTTCCCAAATGAGCTCTCACTATTGGGCGCGCCTAATATGTTATGTCAAAAAAATAGGCTTGAAGTTTGATTTTTGGCCTATTCATGTGTTCTATACTCTAGGGAGATGCAATGGTTCAAGTTTGGTCCAATTTGATCTGATGGTCATGCCATTGTGGATATTTCTCTACCCAGAATTTTCCTTGTGTTCTCTCTATGATCGTTCAGCTACCACATTATCCAAACCTGCAATCAAAACGCTTCTAAAATAGGATTAGGAAATCACTCCTCATGTCTGTAGTGAGTAAGAGGTTGTAGGCCATGCATGGGAGCTCATGGAAGGCATCAACAAGAAGGCTCTCTCTCTCTCTCCCCCCTCTCTCTCTCTCTCTCTCTCTCTCTCTCTCTCTCTCTCTCTCTCTCTCTCTCTCTCTCTCTCTCTCTCTCTCTCTCTCTCTCTCTCTCTCTCTCTCTCTCTCTCTCTCTCTCTCTCTCTCTCTCTCTCTCTCTCTCTCTCTCTCTCTCTCTCACGCTAACCCTAACACTAAGGTAAACCCTAGCCAAGACTCCCCACTAGGTCGCATGGCGACGCATAGGCGGGGGGGGAGGGGGGGGAGGGGGATTAGCCTCAGCTCCTGCCTATATCCAGCCTATGGAGAGAGGAGCAGCCTATGTAGGAGGCAGCTCATTGAGTAGGAGGCATTGATGCTGCCCATTGTGTTAATGCCCCTCTCAAATTTGGAACCAATGCCAGCCCCTAACTTAATTTTGGCCCCGACTTGACTCGCAAACTTAAGCATCAACCCTTCGGCCTCTAATCTCCAGCCTCAAAGAGCTCCATGGCCTCCTTTGGTATCCTTGTTCACACATGCAAGAGTTTTCTTATTGTCGCAATTGCACCAAGGAAGGACCCCATTGCATGCCAAGATGCATGAATCACAGCCCTTGAAACTCAAATTCAAGCACTCATCGGAGAAAATGAAGAACTCAAGTGGTGCTTGAGCAAGCTTGAAGAAACAAAGGAAGTAGAGAACCAAACTCTGCCTACAAAAGCCCACAAAATGGAATCATCCCTCATCAAAATGGTCTTGGTGGTCAAGAAGGAAGCACACAAGGCAACACCTAAGTCACAGAGAAGCTCGATGCCAAAATACAAGAGGTCCTCCACGAATGCCAATTGCAAGAATCTCTTAGCCTCAAGGTCAGGATCAGAGTGCTCCATCCACCATGGTGTACCGACAAGGACACCCTTGAAGAAGCAATCACAAAGCTTAATGATATTCTTCAACCAGTTGTTACCATATACATGTGGTAGTGATGTTTGTGAACACACTTAGGACCGTCGAGGCATTTTTTCCCTCACTAGGAGGTTTTTCCCCCCATGCATTGTATATATGCCCATCATTTTAGGGCTATCTATCTTTCCATTTCACACTAAGTAATACACTCTTTATTGCACGCCTTGAACTTCCTTTGTCTTCTCCAAGCTGTGTGTTTTCCTACAACCCTTCCAACAATTGGTATTAGAGGCTTAGTCGCCAACAACTCCAGCACATGCCTCCTCACTTTCTTTGATTTTTGTGAGCTTTGGGAAGCATTTGCAGGTTGACAAATATTTTAGGAGTCTCTTGAGCTCAGTCTGCTCAGATTTCTAATTCGGGCTCATTTCAGCCTCCGTTTCCACTACAGGTAGTACTTCGCAGGTTATTTTGCCATTTTGTGCAAAATTTTTGTCAGTGTTGTTTTCTGCATAATAGGTCCCTTATAGTCTTCTATGGTTTGTGCTATATAGCATGTGATGTTCCCGCTTTGTTTCTCCTTTTCTCGGGCAGTTTTCACATCAAGAAGTACATGCATTCGCCATGGCCGACAACAACACAGATGTGCTCAAGATGTTTGCTGTTGAGGACAAATTGGATGGGAACAATTACCTTATATGGGCTTACATGATGCAACATTTTCTTGTGTTGGAATACTGTGCAGGCGATGTTGAGGATGTTGCAGGTCTTGCTGCAAGGATTGTTGTTGTTAGGATTGTTTTGCCTACGGTAGAACAAGCTCATTGGGATGTAAAAGATGTGCAGGCTCATGCATTGATTCTGTTGTCTATGAAGTGCACCATTACTTCTCACTTCTTTCAACAAAATCTGCAAAACAGGCTTGGGATATTTTGGCTGGTCTTCATGGAAGTCGCAACAATGAGGCCAAAATTGCATTGTTATGTAAAGAGTTGGAGTCGAAGATTATGCATGAGAAAGATGATATGGATACTTTCCTTGCTGGTGTCAAGGATATCAATGACCAACTTATTTATGCCGATGAAGTCATTTCAAACAGCTCCCTTGTGTAGACTGTTATTGATGCCTTATCAGATTCTTACCAGACTTTTGCTAGTACTTGGAGACTTATGACCCAAGGAACTCCTGAAGTTGTCAAGTTTGATGCATTATGCACATTGCTATTGCAAGAGTTGCTTTCCTCAAGCAATGTCCCAAGTTGAAGGCCAAAGAGGCTAAGAAGAAGAGGGTGGTTCCATTGCAAATGTTGGTTCCACTACAAATGCAGCTATTGTTGAGTCTTCTATGAAAGGAGACTGTGATGTTGATGTTGATGCAAAATGGGTATTTAGTGCAAAGTGTACCTATAATCATGTTCTCCATGATGCATGCATGTCAGTTGCTGCTGCAGATTCACATGTGTGGTATTTTGACGGTGGTGCTACAAAGCACATTACCTCACATCGTGATTTGTTCGCCTCTCTTGATTCTGTCCCTCATGGGAATTCAGTTACTTGTGCCAACAATGCCTCTTATCCGGTTCAGAGAGTTGGAAAGATTGTGCTTATTGCTACAAATGGCAGTTCTTTCACACTTGTTGATGCACTTTATATACCTAGGATCAAGAAAAATCTTTTGTCTTTATTTGCACTTGCTAGAATTGGACTTGTAGTCAAATTTGTGGATGACACATGTACAGTAAATGATCTAAGTTTTGGTGATTAAATTGTTGCATCTAGAATTTTATACGAGGGTTGTATGAGCTCACTTTGTATGACAAGTGTGGGCAAAAATTTTACAAATGTAGTTGCGGACTCAAAGGCTATTGCACATGCAAAACTTTGGCATGCACGTTTTGGACATTCTGAATTTTGCCAATTTGTTGCGTTTGCAAAAATTTGATATGGTTTCTTCTTTTCCGCCTCTTGAAGCACCTGTTAAACATGTTTGTGAAGGTTGTATTTTGGGTAAGATGCAGCGTTCAAAGTTTTGAAAGGATTGTTCAGTTAACAGCTTGTGCATATTGATGTTTGTGGGCCCACGCAAACTCCGTCCTTGGGCAATTACCTTTACTTTGTGACTTTCATTGATGATTACTCCAAGCATGCATGGGTATATCCGCTTAAAGCGAAGTCCGAAGTTTTTATGTGCTTCAAACAATTTCTGGCTATGGCTGAAAATGTCTCGAAATGTACTATGGGCACCCTCCGTTCCGATCGAGGGGGGAGTATAGGTCTCATGAATTTAATGCATTTTTTGTTGGTCGTGGGATAAAACACCAATGTATAGTGCCTTATACACCTCAACAAAATAGTGTTGCTGAGAGGAAAAACAGGTCACTTACGGAAATGGCATGATGTATGGTCAAAAGTCAAGCTTTTACACATTCGTTGGCTTGAGGCCATCATACACAAAAAACAACGATCCGCAAACAAAGCATATCTTGGTCTCACGGGATGTTGTGTTTGTGGAAGATTTTGTTCATTCCTTGATGTCATGTACTAGAGACAGTAATGTTAGCTCACACGACATTTATGACACTTTGTTGTCTCTTTGGTGGAAGTACAAATGTAAATTCCAATGAGGCAAATGTACAACCTATGAGGGTTTCCAAAAATATTTCAGATCAGCCTATTACTGATGCAAATGTACATGATATACTTGATGAGGAAAGGGCTGAGAATGAGCAGACTAAAGGTATGCCAAAATAGCTGGTGCATACATTGTGTGAGAGTAAATTGGATGCACCTTTTGTTGGGGTAAAGCCCCACGCCTAAGTGTTGGCGGTCGGAGACTATCGGGAACTAACACTGACCATTCATTCTACATAAAATAATAAGGACTCATAACCCTAACACTAGTGTGTTTGGAGTCCACCCAAACCTGTGTCTCCTCTCTTCTCCATTGCTGCACACACACACACGCGCGCTCTCGCACGCGCTCTTCACCTTTGTCTAGTCATACTCGTTCAGGCTCTTGCCATGCATCTTATGCATCAAAGTGTTATGCTTTGGTTGTGTCTAGCTTAAATGATGTTGAGGAACCTTTGTGTTTTGATGAAGCACAAAATTCAAAAAATTGGATGGTTGCCAAGCAATCAAAATATGATGCACTTATAGAAAATGACACATAGATTTTATGTGATTGGCCTCTTGGCAAAAAGATCATTGGTACGAAGTGGGTTCACAAGTTGAAACGCAAGCCGGATGGTGAGATTGTTGATCGCTATAAGGCTCGGCTTGTTGCAAAGGGTTATGCATAGCAAAAAGGCATAGATTATGAAGAGACTTTTGCCCCCACTCATTGTATGACTACTGTGCATTTCCTATGTGCATTGGTAGCTCATTTTGGTTGGGATGTACATCAATCAGACATTGTTATTGCTTTCTTGAATGGTGACATATTCGAGGAAGTTTATGTAATGTAGCCTCGTGGTTTTGTCAAGAAAGGACAAGAGGAGTGTGCAAATGTAACAAAGCTTTGTATGGGTTGAAGCAATCTCCTCGTGCTTGGTATGAGAAGACTGACACTCATTTGGTCAAACGAGGCTTTTGTAAGAGTCCAACAGAAATCACATTGTATGTAAAGCATGAGGGTGATATACTTCATTGTGGTTCTCTACGTGGATGATTTGTTGATCATTGGACCAAATGAGAGACATATTGCTGAATTTAAGGCTGCTTTGAATGCTACTTTCAAGATGAAAGATTTGGGGTTGTTGCATCATTACTTGGGTATATAGTTTAAGCAGTGTCACTAAGTGGTATTGCCTTGTGTCAAAAAGGTTACATAGAGACGTTGCTATGTAAGTTTGGACTTGAGGATTGCAAACCTATTGCCACTCCCATGTAAACGGGTTTGAAATTGAGACTTCATGATGTTGGTGATCGTGCAGATGTCACTCTTTACCAAACTGCTGTTGGATGCCTCATTTATGTATACAGCACGAGGTCAGATATTCAGTTTCCAATCTCACAGGTCGTCAAATTTATGCATAGCCCAGGGTCCAAGCATTGGCAGGCTGTCAAGAGGATTTTTCACTACTTGAGTGGCACTTTGCATCTTGGCTTGTTTTATCCCAAGGGGGGACCATTGCTGCAAGACTTACATGCTTTTTTGGACTCAAATTGGGCTGGTTTTTTTGACATCCGAGTGTCCACAAGTTGTTTTTGTTTCATGCTTGGCAGTTCATGTATATCATGGTTGAGCAAGAAGCAACCTAGTATGGCCACTTCTAGTTGTAAGGCTAAGTACAGGGCAGTCTTCACAACTACGGTTGAGTGTGTATGGCTCAGAAACCTTATGGCTGATTTGGGTGTTGGACATGACACTGCCAACACTATCTACACTAACAGTCAGAGCGCATTGGCAGTTGCAAGAAACCCAGTTTTTCATGCTCCCACAAAGCACATTGAGGTGCATTACCACTATGTCAAGGAGAGACTCTCAGCAACAGAGATCAGTTGGGCTTATGTGCCAACACAGGACAACCTTGCAGATCTTTTCACAAAGGCATTGTCTCCCTAGAAGTTTGAAACTTTCCGCAATGCTCTGGGCTTACTCCCCTTTGTGGACTGATCATGTCCTTGGGGCATGGCACTTCCCTTTACTCTATGTACCATCTCTCATTCACCGCATCGCTCCAGGGGGTGATTTGTTACCATATACATGTGGTAGTGATGTGTGTGAACACACTTAGGACCATCAAGGCATTTTTTCCCTCACTAGGAGGTTTTTCCCCCCGTGTATTGTACATGCGCCCATCATTCTAGGGCTATCTATTTTTCTATTGCACACTAAGTAATACACTCTCTATTGTGTGTCTTGAGCTTCCTTCATCTTCTCCAAGTTGTGTGTGTTTTCCTACAACCCTAATTTCAACACCAATGAACATCAAGCCCGAATCCATATCTTGGATCAATGACACACATCAACATGTGCCACTCTTGCACTATATGCTTACTTTCAAGGACAAAGAAGAATGGATGAAGCTGCTACACCAATCCCGCCTCCTCAACCAAGGGGAGAAAGCTCTGGATCACTGAGGAATTGACAACAAATCAACTCAAGGCTAAGGCACATGAACTCAAGAAGATGCATGAAGCCCGCCCAAACAAGGTATATGGGCAATTTATTGAGGTGGTAAAGCCATCATTCAAGAGTTTCAAAGTCTCAAACCGGATTCCTCCATCCCCTCACCCAATCCCCCTTAGGTTCTTTTGTTTTCTTTTAACCTCCTAATGGACCCTCAGTCCTTACCTGATGTGTACCAAGGCCTTCACTCAAAAACCATTGTAATGCTCTATTTTTGGTCCCATAGGTCATATCTGACCTTCGTGGATGATAATTCAATCTCTCTCTCTCTCTCTCTCTCTCTCTCTCTCTCTCTCTCTCTCTCTCTCTCTCTCTCTCTCTCTCTCTCTCTCTCTCTCTCTCTCTCTCTCTCTCTCTCTCTCTCTCTCTCTCTCTCTCTCACACACACACACACACACACACACACACACACGAAGCAACTATAGAAATGAGCTTGAAATGGCTCTAGTGGCTACACATAGCTTCTACTTTCGTATGCCCCTAGAAAGTGACTTACCCAATAGACTTGTTAGCTCGTGCAAAATACCCTTGGATTAAAAGTTTCTAAATTTTGACACCAGTAGACCCTTTTGTTGTTGTTTGTAGCTCCAAATGGAGCCCCATGCCAATTAGGCCATTTGGTGGTGTCCACAAAATTGATCCAAAGTTTTTTTATCCAGATATTTAGCATTTGAAGTCAAAATTTGATTTGGGCATTCCTACTTATATACTTAGCTATTTGGGATGTATATTAAAATGAGACAAAATTACAAAAAAAACACTCAAAAATATGATGCTTGGCTCAAAAATTTAATGAGAAACTACTCATTCACACTTGGCTAATTTTTTATGGGTTTCTTGATTTTTATGGATTTTATGGCCATTTTCAACAAAAATTGACTTTATTTTTGAAAGTAAACATGCATATCTACATATGTACACATGCTTAAGGGCTCATATCAAGCTTTTGTCCCTAATTCTTATTATGGTATCGTAGTATGTAGCCACGATTTTGAGGAAAACTTTTCAAGCCAAAAAAAAGGGCAGGGGATAGTGGGTGAGTAGACAGAGTAGTGGTTAAAAGTTCATTGGTTACTTCTGTCAGTTGTTAATCTTTACTTTTGCATGCATCGGATAACTTTGTCAGAAGCTCTCCCAGCTCTTCCATCTCTTTTTGTTGTTTCTCCTTTGCAATCTGGTGTATTGCTGCTTCATTTTTAGTTTTTTAATATGTCATTGAAGATCTGCAATTATGTTCATTCTGTCATCGAGTTTTCCTTGTAGAGTATCAATGACTAGTTCTAGCTCCTTAGCCTTGGCACTGTGGCTAAGTGCTGCTGTTCGTATCTTATCTGTCATCGGCTGCATTTGCTTTGCATATTCATTCACTTGCATGATGACTTCATCATTTGTTTCCCAATCTTCAAGGTTGACCTGGGGTTGTTTAGAAGTTTGGGCCGTTTTAGTTTGTGGCTTTTTTGTTCGTGCAACGACTTCTGCTTGTGGCCGTGGAGGTGGTTCTACTTCTTCTCCTTGAGGCTTCATGGATGCCTCAGCTGCTTCTGCTTGGGCTGTTGTAGAGAAAGGTCCTGCTTACCTATTTTAGCTTCCTTGGGTTGTTTAGAACTTGCTTCTTCCTATTGTTCAGGATCTTTTTCTTTTGCTACGTTGTCTTCATTGGATTTATCTGTTGGTGAGTGGCTTGGACTCGTCATGGGTTGATCTTCTTGTTCTGTGGCGGCTGGTGACGAGGGTCGTGGAGACATCTCCTCGTGGCCATGACGTGACTCACTTTATTTAGCAGCTTCCACTTGTCTCTGTTGCTCCCCGCTTCTTCCATTGCTTCTCTTTGTGCTTCTTGAGCTTCCTTTAGCTTTAGAGCTTCAGCTTTCGCATACATCCGCTCAAGCAAATCTTTGGGATCCTCTTGTCCTTTCCTTGCAAGGTTCTTAGTTCTGGTCCCTTTACATCTCTTGGACTCCATCTTTTGGGGTCTTCACCTGCAGCTTGGTGGCTCCTTTTGTATGTCTACTTTTCTCTTTCAAATCTAGCCTTCTTTTGTTGCGGTTCCTCTTGGTGAGCTGCTCTACTGCTTTCTTTTTCATTGCTTCAATACTTGCCCTTCTTTCTTCGTTGTCAGAGATTTCACTACTATGGGATTCATGGGAACTTTCTGTAGATTCCTCATCTGACTTGTACACTCTCTTTGTTGATCGAGTCGTCCTTGTAGAAGGTTGAGCTGACACGATCCAGGTGTTCTGATATGGGGCTAGCAGCAAATTGTCGGCCATTCCAATAGCATGATATATTATTCTTGTTAGCACTCCTGGAGCACCCAGATATGTGATCTTTCCCTCTTTCTTTGTGCCCTTTAGTGTTGTAAGCACATACTACGCATGATCTATTTCTTGCCTGGTTGTTGACTTCAATACTTGAGTGAAAGTAGCCGCAACCGCATGGTTTGGAGTTGTGTACCATGGTGGTCTCTTTGAGAGGAAGTGGAAAGGTTGATGGTAGAGGCGAGCTGGTTCCTCCACTTGCCTTTGAATAAGATCAAAAAACATGGCAGCAGCAGTATCCTTGGTAAAAGTACCTGCTATCTTTCTATCTCTTGCCAAAATAGTCATGCCTTTGTGCCTCGATCACTATCTCTTTAGCGATCACCACTTCAACTTTTTGCCCTTGTTGATCAGTGATTTGGGCCGACCCATCTTCCTTGATTGAGGATAGCAATTCATATGCTTTTTGGAAGTCCACTCCACATGGTTCCTGGTCGTAGAAATCTCTTAGCCCTAGCCTTCTGTTGGCTTCCTTGGTGTCTAGCATTGCCGCTACATCATATACCTCCTTCGGTAGCATTTGCAATTCTATCTGGTGTCCTTCTTCGCTCTTGAATCTGCCAGTGAAAACCGTTGTGTTGTTTTCTTCGAGCTATTCTTTAGACAAGTAAGTTGCCTTTGTTGTCTTCACTGAGCCTGGATCTAATTGGTATGGTGGCAACTCTTGTAGCTTTTCTTTTTAAGACACCCTTTTCTTTGCCTTCTCAGCCGCTTCCATTGCTCCTGTTAAGTGAATACAGTGTCAAAGTTAGATAATTCTGCGAATTCCACTTTGAAATGCCCCAATTATGAATTGCTGACAAATGATGTCCATTTTGCTTCAAATCGATTTTAGAGCATGCATAGATGCATAAAAACATGTAGAGATCAAAATCATACAATTCAGGCAAAAACTGCAACAAAAGTAAATAATCGTGGTTATTTATAGCTGGGGATTTTTTCCAACTTTTGGAATTTTTGACTTCATAAGCTTGAAACATATGGCATTTAGGGACTCTGAGTAAAGTGTGGGCTCATTTGAGTGCACTGGGTGGAAATGGTGCTAGATTTAGGCTTTCAGACTCTAAAACAGTAGATATAAAGAGATTTTGAGTTTCTGAGATCCGACCTTGCTCAAACTTGATTAGCGGGTCTCACAATAATCAATATCTAATTCTCCTAAATGATTTTCTCATGTTAAACTGATCATTTAATATGGGGAAGTGCCAGGGGAGGAAAAGCTAGAAGATTGGTGAACCTAGCAGACCGGCCACAGTAGGGATCCAAAGGAGGGAAAAAATGTCATAATAATCAATATCTAATTCTCCTAAATGATATTCTCATGTTAAACTGATCATTTAATATGGGGAAGTGCTAGGGGAGAATAAGCTAGAATATTGGTTAAGCTAGCAGACCGGCCATAGTAGGGATCCAAAGGAGTGAAAATAGGAATCCAAAGGGGGGGGCATTTGTAAAAGAGCAATGTGAAAAAATGGGCTTAAAAGACCCTAAGTTTCATCCCATTAAGACTTCCAAAATGCTAAGGTTCCAAAATTCAAAGGTTGTGTCCAAAGGTCAAACATTGGGGGAATTGGATGGTTTGTGTGTGTCCCAAAACTCTTTGGCAATCCCTACATAGGAGGGGGCAAGCCTTGCAAGTAGGGGATGAGAGAGAAACTCACACACACACACACACACACACACAAGCTCCCTTTGCACAAAAGGAATGAGGGACACATGTCAGCTCCCTAGCCCAGATGCCCACAAGGTGTACCCAATTCCAATTGGATGGCCTTGGAGGTGGACCAATGAGAATTAGGCTAGAGTAAATCTAGTTTGATTAATTTAAAAACACTTAATAAAAGAACCAATAAGAATTAAGCTCTCTAGAAGACTATTGGACAGTCTCCCAAGGGGACCAATGAGTATTCAGCAGCCCAATGGCTTGCCTGATTCCTATTGGCCAGGAGGCAAAGGGGTCCAATGAGAGTTTGGTTGAATTAAATAATTACCTAAAGCTCTCACAAAAGGGGAAACGGGGACACATGTCAGAAGGCTATCACTTATGCTGCTTAATTACCATTGGCTAAGCCTGGGGAGGTCCAATAGGATGCTAGCAAGAGCAAATAGCAAGAGGGGTTGACCAAGAGAGAGAGGGGGCTGATTTTTCAAAGGAATTATCAACTACACACTCACACTAGCTCATGTGTGAAGTAAAGAAGACTCTCTCTCCCTCTCAAGCTTTAATGGAAAGCTTATCACCTACTCCAAGCTTGTGAGAAGGGAGGCCTACACCAACAACTCCTGGCTTTGTGATGCAAATCCAACCAAGAGCCAAGATTCGATGCATTCTCATCTCCTCTCCCATGATAATTACTAAGCTAAGCTATGCTAATATGAGTGATTATGTGAGGAGATGTACATCTTCTTCTTCCTCTCAATCTACTCTCATACCCCGCTAGCTCTCACCATCTTCGAAGGTGTGTGAGGTCTTGGGTCTGAGACCATGAGGGAATGGATGTTGTGTTTGATAAGTGTTTTGCATAGTGCATGAAGTTTCCATCTTCATTGCACTAGCTAGTATTGAAGGAACACAAGAAATTGTATTGTAAAATGTCTCTCTTGATGGGAGAAACCATAATACAAAGCCTTTTGGAGGGGGAACCGGCTCCATGCAAATCCAGTCCTCAACTGTTGTCAATTGCTCAATTTCTCTCTCTTTTGAAGTATTGTTTATGCTATCTAACTAGGTGTTATACTTTTTGTTGCTTTCTCCACCCAAGCACTCTTGTTAATTTCATTAGGAATATATCCTAATAAAATGCTCACTATGTTTATGCTATTTTTTTCTATAAACAAGTTACTAGGCCATTAAATGTTACATTGGTATCAGAGCACAAGGTTTCTCTTTTCTTGCTCAAGAAGGGAGGTCCTCAAGCTATCTATAAATGGTTGGTACTATTTATTGCATGTGAGTAAGTAGAATAGGGATTTTTCAGCCTTGCAGTGTGCCTCCCTTTGTGCAGTTAACAGGGCATCACCGTCGAGAGCCATGGTCTTAATAGTGGAGTCCTACGGGGCTTGCCTACAGCTTAACCACTATTGACAGGAGCCGGTGCTCTTTTGGTGTTGAACGACCCTCTCTTCTATTCCTTGCAATTAATGTTATTCGAGCCACGGGTACAGTAGCTTGAGTGCTTTTTCTAAAGGGGTAAAGAGGAGTAGCAACTAGGGCTTGAAGTGCCAAAGTACACCTAAAACGTTTACACCTAAAAGTTGTTAGAATGGCTGACAATAGTAAAGACAGTGAAATTAATGTTGATAACCTTGATTTTGCTAATGAGCAAGCTACTAATGATGCCCCAATGCTTGTTAACTATCTTGTTTCTAGGCTTCAACAAGCCATGGGCAATCCATCCCTCCAAAGTGAAGTGCAACGGTAGCTTCGTGCTCATGGGATTCTCCAAGCTCCCCACCATGACAAGAGAAGACCTAGGAAGCCTCTTACGAGACTTCCAAAAGAGGTCTCTCTCCAATTCGGGAAAAAGAAGAGGATCCCTATGAAGGGCTCAGAAATTTGCTCCTTGATGACACATCTCCTTCTCAAAGGAGAATTCAAGAGCCTCCACCGAAGGAATGAGAAAGAAGTGAGTCTTCCGCCACCTCGACGGAGATGGCTCCACAAAGACGGCGGGCTAAACGCTCTCCATCACCTTCAAAACGAAGAAGACCATCGCATACTTCTCCACACCATACTTCAAAGAGGGATGACAAAAAGCGAGAGAACAAAAAGGCAAGAAAGAGGAAACCCTCTTCTCCATCTTCTTTATCCTCTTTCTCTGATGAAAGTGATGGTCAAGACAACGAAGATCAAGGCAAGAAAAAGGCGAGAAAGAGGTCATCCTCTTCTCCATCTTCATCAAATTCCTCCTCTTCTCCATCTTCTTTATCCTCTTTCTCTGATGAAAGTGATGGTGCAACCTTTGAACCATCAAAAAGAAGAGGCCATAGGAAATCCTAAGCCGCATGGAAGAGGTTATTCAAGTTCTAGAAGTTCTAAGAGGGAGGGAAGAGAATCTCTTTCCTTACCTATGATGGCACTTTTGGTGCTACGGACAAAGTCTTGGCCTTTATCCAACAATTTCATTTGACCTTTATCCAATAGTTTTAGCAAAAGAAAATATACACAATCAAAAGGAATTAGAGTTATCCAATTTTCTCAAGGGGTTTCAAGATGTCTTTATTGACGACATCCCTTGTGAGCTACCTCCTAAATGAGGCAATGATGACCATGCAATTGAACTTCTTCCAGGAAGTTCACCGCCTAACAAACCTCCTTATAGAGTTTCTAAAGCTCAACAAGAGGAGATTATGCAGCAAGTGCATGAGTTAGTTGAGAAGGGCATGGTTAGGCCTAGCTCATCTCCATTTTGTTCTCTTGTACTACTAGTACAAAAGAAAGACGGCACATATCGTATGTATGTCGACTATAGAGCACTAATAGGATCACTATCAAGAATAGGTTTCCCGTTCCATGGGTAGAAGACCTATTTGATAAGCTACAAGGGTCCACCTACCTTTTTCTTCCAAATCCATCTTGTGTTAGGTTCCCTGCTCGAAGATGCTCTTCATTTTGAACCTTGGAACCTTCTTTGGTGTAGTAGATGATGTTTTGGGTACCCAAATTTGAAACGGCTTGTCCTTGAGTTGTACTTTTGGTACCCAGATATGCCTGACTCCTTGTATGCTACTTGTAGCATTTGCTTCTCGGTGGGATGGAGACTGATGAGGGCATGAACATCCATGTACTACCACATTTAAGTTGACTACTCTCAGTGCCACTGTTGGGTTCTTGTTGCATCCTTGAATGGCCAATATTCTTGATGTCAAATGACAAAGACTGATCTGTTGCTTTCTTGTACGTGGAATATGACTGCATTTACTCGAGCTCATGTATCGACCAATGCATTTGTGATATGATTGTTCAGTTGTACTTTGATACGAAGGTCCATTCCATCTAACCATTCATCATCCGTTGACACTGCATCCTTTTGTAATTCCCATAGTCATTCATCTAGTTCCAGAGTGTTGATGGGAATAGGTATTTGTTGATTTTGGAGAGTAGCTTTCCTTTTGAGTACTCAAAGCCGAGCTTCCTCTTGGGCTTCATCAATGAACTACTATCGTTTCATCTTTCTTTGCTTTGTTGCATGCATCTTTTCTAGCAGTTCATTGGTTAGTGGCAAATTGCACTTCTTTAAACAGCATCCACTAATCCAATTAGCCATTGGTTCACCATCTAGGGTGGACAACTTAACAGCTCCACTCGGAGATACATCGTCAATGATAAATGGTCCATTTCCCTTTTTCTTAAACTTAGGAATGTGTTGCTTAAGGGAAAAGGCTAAAACTAAGTCCCCTTTTTTGTAGATTTTTGTGACCAGATGGGAATCAAAAAATTATTTTTGTTTTTGCCTTTCTGCATAGATGTGAGGTATAGCTATTAGCATTTGCTCATCAAGCTTTTCTAAAACTTCAAGCCTCTTTGACAATTCATGTCTAGTCCACTCAAGATCCTTAGCCACCCTTAGTGTCGACAACAGAAATTATATCGACAATATGGCATCAAGACCATAAACAAGGCTAAAGGGTGTAGCATTTAAAGCTGTCTTGAACGAAACTCTATAAGCCCATAGAGCGGCATGGAGATTCATTTCCCAATCAGTCCATCTTGAACTAACCACTTTAGTCAATACTGAGCTAAGAATTTTATTCGTGTGCTCAACTTGTTCATTTGCTTGTGGGTGATAGGGAGCCGATTTGTTATGGATGACCATAAATTCATTAAGCAGATACTCAATTACCTCATTGAGGAAATGAGTTCCCCTGTCACTAACAATTTCTATTGGCAGTCCATATCTTGTGAACACATTTTCATACAAGAATGCGGCTGTGGTTCTGGCATCATTCTTTTGGGTTGCTTTAGCCTTTGTCCACTTGGTCAAATAGTCCGTAGCTATACTAATATATTGAGATTGGGTTCTATAAGCCGATGGTTGTATTGGCCCAACAAAATCTATACCTCGTTTTGCAAAAGCTCTAGCCCCCATCATTGGTCTTAAAGGCATGCTATCTACATGGGTTGGCATTTTTGCTTGTTGACATGCATCACACCTTCGAACATATTCTTTGGCATCTGCAAAAAGTGTTGGCCACCATATGCATGCCATTAAGATTTCTCTTGTGGTGGTTTCACTAGAAAAGTGACCTCCAGCTAATCCAGCATGTGCTTGTTTTATAATGGGAATATATTCGTCTTCATTTGCACAAAGACGATTGGAATATATTCGTCTTCATTTGCACAAAGACGTAGATGTTGATCCTTTTCTCTTCAATACAATTGGTTTCCAATAAGAGCATAGTCTCTTGCTTCAGTTTCAATTGCTCTTTGGCAGCGTTTACTCATACCCTCAGGAAATGTTTGGCTTGATAAGTAAGTAACTAGATAGTTACTCCACTTAGGAACGAGTGATATTTGGAACAATGCCACATGAGGTATGGGTGCTTGTTTCTGGCATTGAGGACATTTTTCTACAAATGAGTGAATATCACTCCTTATGGTTGGCCAAAATACTCCAAGTCTCAAGATCCGTTGCATAGTTTGGTCTTCAGCAAAGTGAAGTCCCACTATGGTAATATGTGTTTGACTTAGGTATTGGGTTTTCTCCTAAGGATTAATACACAACATTCCATCTCGATTTCTTTTGTATAGCCTTTCACCTAGTAATTGATACATAGCCGATTGCTCAATTAATCATGTTGTAATAGGAAGTGGTATTTGCAAATCCACTTGAGCTATGGTCATCAATGAAACCATATTTTTTGACCATCGGGGTATCATTTCCACAAAGAATAGATATGAATCTGGTAGGATTATCGTCTACCCCTTTCAGTGGTTCTCCTGAAATAATCCTTGATAAATGATATGCTCTTTGGTGAGTGGTGTTCTTTTCACAACTACAATGAAATCAAATTCCAAAAGAATAATGAACCATCTCATTATTCTTTCTGTGTTGCATGGCTTGTTGACCAAGTACAATAAGGCTTGGTGGTCCACAAAGAACACAAATTTGTTAACTAATAGGTAATGTCTATACTTTTTTACAAAATAGATCATTCATAATCCTTCCTTTTTGGTGGTTGTATAGTTTTTCTCTGCCATATTCAACTGTCTACTAGCATAAGAAATAGAAAATTTAATTTTTTCGTCTCCTGGTTGAGCTAGTATACACCCAATGGCAAAATTGGAAGCATCTACATGTATGTAGAATATCTTATTCCAATCTTGTGCTTTCAATATTGGGGCTGAAGTGAGAGCTTGCTTAAGCTTCATGAAGGATTCTTCACATTCATTAGTCCATTCAAAGAGTGTAATCAAGCTGTACAAGGGTTTTGCAAACAATTACAGCATACATATAAATGAATCTTCTATAATATCCACAATGTCCCATGAAAGCTTGAACCCCTTTGATTGTTGTCGGTCTAGGCAATTCAGCAATAACATGAATTTTATCCATATTAGTAGCTATGCCATTTTTAGAAACTATATGTCCAATAATTTTTCCTTGTCTTCCCATAGATGTGCACTTTTCAGGATTTAAGCAAATCCTATAAATACTACATTTTTTGAAGACCTTTTTGAGGTGTTCAAAATGATCATCCCAGATTCATGAATGTACACATAGATCATCCATATATACTTCCAAGAAATTCCGAAGATATTCCTTAAAAGCATGGCTCATCAATCTTTGAAAGGTGACAGGAGCATTAGTTAACCCAAGAGGCATAACCCGATAGGCAAAAATACCCCACTCAGTTGCAAAGGCAGTTTTATGATGATCTTTGGGATCAACCAAAAGTTGATTGTATCCCAAAAAGCCATCTAAAAAGCTATAAGCTTCTTTTCTTGCAACTCGTTATAAAACATGCTCAATGATTGGAAGAGGAAAGTTGTCTCTAACGGTGGCTGCATTCACTTTCTTGAGATTGACACACATTCTTAATTTTCCATTTTTCTTGGGTACTACCACAATTGGAGACACCCAATCTGTGTGTTCAATTTCATAAATGAATTCGGCTTCCTTTAGCTTTTCTATCTCTTCTTTGGTCTTTCTGGTAAGTTTTTCATTATAAGTACATGGCCTTTGTCTGCTTGGTTTTGCATCATCTCTCATAGGTATAGTATGTTGATAAATTTCTGGATCAACACCCTTGAGGTCCTTATAAGACCAAGCAAAGACATCTCGGTATTCTTTCAGTAAGCTTAACAAAAGCTCTTCTTCTTCTTCTGTCAAGTCATTTGCAATGTAGGTAGGTCTAAGCTCTTCTCCTGCTTTCGCCATATCTATCTTCGTAGGACTCGCCCTGTTTTCTTAATTCCCTGACAAGTTGTTCGACTATGATCTTTCAATTTTGGAGATTATATTTCTTGTAATGGGATGAAACACTCATTAAATCTTTACCTTCCTCCTCGGTGGTTTTCCTCCTTGGTGGTTTCCATTTCAATGGTATACATCTCCTTTAGAGCTTTCTTCAAATCTTGATACTTCTTTCTTCATTCAACTCATGTCATGGTTGAATCCTTGTCCTGGTATTTAGGTTTTGTTTGAGTTTCCTTTCTCGTGTTTCTCAATGTTTTTGATATTTTTTGCTTTTTGTTTAAAGGATATCTACCAATGATTTTGTCTTTGACACAATCATGTGCATCTATTTGCGTCAGAAACTATGTTCTACTAGAGACTGATGGCATAGGTTTAGATTTCAAGTTTTTGGTGTCTCTTTTGCTTCTATACCATTTCTGTCTTCGTAGTTTCTTATTTGGAAAGTCAAAAAACTTTTCCTCCTCTCCTTTCATGAGTAGTTTAGCTCTCACATGTTCTTTTTCCGACCTCAAATCATCTAAGGTAGCTGAATGTCCTTCTAACTCGTTTGTTGCATCATAGTAGAGGTCTAAAAAGACTTGTTGAGCTTTCATTAAGCCCTTGGGTTCTTGAATTTTGTCTTCAATGTGAAGGCTTGAGATAATTTTTATAGGAATTATGTCATAGCCATCCTCATTGCAAAATTAAGTAGGCATAGACGTATTTACACATACATCCATTATTACCAAAATTTGATTCCACTCAAATGGCTCAAACAAATGCTCCGAAAAGGGTTCAGATATAGGCTTCATTTGTGCAATCCCTTTCTAAGATACATTCTTCTCGTTTTAAGCTCCCATTTTTTGAAGCTCCGCACATCCAAATAGGTGTGTCTTTGTTCAACCAAGATGGAAGCTTATTTTCAGCCGAAGAGATTGAGTCAAATTCTTGTATGGGCGTATTCATAACATCTCTATAAGTGTGATCTTTTAGATTAACTCTTGTTATTGATCCCGCTTGCTTCAAGTACAAATAATTGTTTCCCCAATCCTGGATGAGTTGTACTTGTCGCATTCATAATTGAGTTTCTTTCCAAAGTCCATTATTACAAAAGTATGTTGATAATCAATTCCACAGGAACTAACTATCACTTTTTCAAGCAGTTCTAAGGGTCTTTCGATGTGTCCATCAGCCAATTGCAATTTCATTTGAGTTTGTCTAATGGCTGGTTTTTCCCATGATTCCCATACTATCTCACTGGAAGGGTTGTGTTTCCTTCTTCCCCTTCGTAATATTCTCTGACTTTGTTCATTGGGACGGATCTAATCTCTCTGTTATCCAATTCGTGTTTCAATTTTCCCTATTTTTTTGCGGTTAGCCCCATTATCCCCACCTTCTCTAGAGTTTTCTGTAGATCATTCCATAAATATGGTCTGATTTTTAACTGTTCTTCTAAAGTAAGAGTGCATTGAATGGTTATAGACATGATTGAATGGATGTTGTCTACCTCTAGGGTATGTTCCGCTCTTTTTATGTGAGTGGTTTTACACACTATGGATTCGTCTTCGTTATCTCCCAAGTAAGAGGGTAGTGTTTTTAGAGTCATTGGTTTAGACAGTCCTGAAGCTTCAAAGCTGCAATCCCCATACAAGGATTGTACATCCATGTCCATATCAGGAGGTAGATTGTCTAACCAAACTTCCTTTATAGGAGCTGACTATAAAGTTAGGCTCCCATCATTAATGTCTTTAACTTTTTTCCATCAGTGTTCTAGCCAATCTTTTTCTACGAATGGAATTCTATCTAAGGCATCTTCACTGTCAGGCACTATGAGTTCTGGCTCTTTAGTTTCAAGGTGGGGTTCTATCACCACTTTGGATTTCTCTTTACTAGTTCCTACCACAAGCTCCTCAGGTTTTGCTATACTCTCGAGCTTGGGTTTTTGTTTTTCTAGCATCTCTTTAGTAATTCTTACTAGATTTTGATGAGCTTCAAGCTTAGCTGCTTCCATATCTGGAGAAGGATAGTTTTTTCATTTGTTTTCCATGTTTTGGCCTGCTTTAAGTCCCGCTTGGTAAGCTTCTAAAGCTGCATTGATTGGCTCAAAAATTTTGTCGACCAAAATTGATCCTCCAGATTTCATCGTAATTTCCTTGATTTCACTTCCAATTTCTTTCACTTTTTCTTGGAGTAGTTTCTTGGCTTTCTCCTCGATTTCAGCCCTTTGTTTCTGTTTTCTCATCTCATACCTTTGGCTTCTTCTTCTCTTGGTCTTTTGAGAGGAAATTCTAGTATTCTTCGAATCATCAGAGGAGTTATGTTTCTTTTTCTTAGCATGGGCTCTAGTGATTACCTTGATTGGAACAGTAGGTAGGGCGTTACAAGCACAAGTGCTTGTTCATCTATGATTCCCGCAGAGTGCATGTACTTTACAGGCACTGCATTATGTCCAGGATACGGAGGTTGTTGACCCAACACGGGTTGAGGTCTTTCCATACCCATCAGTGGTCTTTGAGCTGGGGCCATATTAGGATGATATATGTATATGGGTTGTCCTTGTGGCCTCATAGGCACATATTGAACATTTCCATCATACTTTGGTCGGTAATAGCACTCATTAGTTTCATGGTTGGTCCATTTATACTCGATTGCATACCATTTCTGCGACCTAATTGGTTGTCCCTATTGAGGTATCCCTTGCCTTGGTCCCCTCATAGGTGCTTTTTTCATATTATTCATCATTTCATTCATCCTTTTGAGCATGCCTTCTATGGTTGTAAGCGGTGCTGCAGCAGCCGCTCCCACTTGTGCTAGTTTGGTGGATGTTGTTTTCTCACTTTGATTATCCTTAGGGACATCCTCTTCATTGAAACCACAATTGTCTCCTAAGTCAATAGCATCTGACACAGGGTCATATGTTTCTTGCTATACAATATAGTGTGAAGTTCTTTGTTTAGCAGTCCCCCTAGAAACAATGATACTAATCTTTCTTCTGCAAGTATTTCTAGTTTTGGGCATCTTGCAATGTATTGCTTCATTCTAGTTGCACAATCCCTAACAAACTCGCCTTGCTTCTGTTTGAAGCTATAGATTTGAGCTACCGTATTATGTTTGATCCCTGTTTTGGAACATGCAGCTACAAATCCCTGAGCTAATGTATTTAAGTCCATGATTGACCTTGTCGCACGTGTCAATGAAAGGGACTTGCCAATACACTATGTGCGAGCCACAAATGGCTCCAAGCACGCAACTAGCCTAAACTAGTAAGCTCAAAGATAGCGATGGTGTGTCACTCACCACTCTACGCTTGCTGTCGTGGAGGATTCCTCGCCGCAAAGAAGAAGGAGCCACCGTTGCACCGCGCTCAACCGCTTCGCCGCCGCCGTGCCGTCGTTGCAATGCTCTCTCTCTCTCTCTCTCTCTCTCTCTCTCTCTCTCTCTCTCTCTCTCTCTCTCTCTCTCACACACACACACACACACACACACACACACACACACACACAAGGAGATGAAGAAGAAGAAGATGGAGATGGAGCAAGAGCACTCTTCAATTGCACAAATGAGAGAATCAGTGAATTTTAGGTTTAGTTGACTTTTATATGAGCTCGCCCCATTCACACTTGGGCGCCCATGCTTAGACAACTAATCCCTTGAATGTTCTAGTTAGAGTGCGCCTCTCATCGACAATCACTCTTACCCTTTTCCTATTGGACCGACAAGCCCGGTACCTGACTCTACCAAATAAATAATACGGCGTCGGTCTTAGGTGATAGTAATATGTGTGAGGGTTAACATGCCCCCCTTCCTAATGTAGATTTCGTGCTCGGAAGCTATTGAGTTGAAGCTCATTCATTGAGGTGGAAGAGCATTTGAGATGAATGTCCTTAGCCTTCTTCAGCCACCACTGCAAAATCAAACAACATTGGCACAATAATTGCATTCTCATGTACAATTAAAAAGCATATGCAGTTGTTGTAGGTAGACAATTTGATTGGTGGCAGAATTTTAAACCATTTGTCAGCAATAAACATTAAATTGCAATATAATCAAACGCATAAACAGTTGTAAAGATTAAAAATTAAACAAGTCTGGGGTCGCTAATTTAACGATTGAAAGGCACTAAAGATTGACTATTAATACCATGGTCAAGCTTCACAATTTTCTCTGGTCAATTAAGTTGTTTAACCGTGAGAGCCAAGTATTTCATGTCCGAGGGCTGACTAGAGGCTATACCTAGAAGACCTTGTAGTTAAGTGTTAAGGCGGTTACGCCGCTAGCGGAAGCTAAATAGCGAGAACTCAACCAACAACAAAATTTGTCAGACGAGGACGGAGCTTGACCTACAGGCGCATGGAAACAACTAGGTGCGTGTCAAATCACCTACTCGACCTTCTAATGACAATCACTACTAAGGAAATCAAATCTAAGTTCTAAAATACGCAAGTGACTGAAATCCGTACTACGAACGAATGCTATACGAAACAGGATCTAGAATCATTGAATCGATCTCAAACTCTAGGGGAAGTCTATACACTAGGTAAGAACAACACCCTAAAGACTTGAACTGCAAAATCAACCTATAATCACTCCGTGCGGTAAACGCGTATGAAGACAGGCCAAAAAATACAGGTGACCAAAAAATACAGGTAGCTCTACTCGTTGTGGAGATATGCTGCACGCTCCATTCCGACACACGAGTTGGAAGAAAACTCACACCGAAGCTCGTAGGAACTTACCACACATAGAAGCCGATAGCGCGCACTCTTGGTATCTGTGCGTAGCTCTCGCCGTTGCTAACACAATGGCGGTGTCGCTTCTCCAATGGCGGCTCCGTAGCTCGCGTAGCAAGTAGATAAGACTCTCTCTCTCTCTCTCTCTCTCTCTCTCTCTCTCTCTCTCTCTCTCTCTCTCTCTCTCTCTCTCTCTCTCTCAGACACAGTCACGGCGCTCCAAAAACTCACTTTGATTAAATAAAAAACTCTTTTTAGGTTACAAAACTTTGGCTTATATACCTCAGCCTTGGAGGTGAGAACATCTCTAACTAATTACATCAGCAAGTGAAATTACTTCGGAATTACAAGCTAGAAACTCAATTGAGTCCCGTTACTTAATGAATGGCTCCAATCAAAATCAATGTCGGAAAGACATTTATTACAATCAATGGTTACAAAAATGATGAGTGTGAGCAAAAATGTGGGTGTGATCCTCTGCTGGCTCAACACTCCCCCCCTCCGCGTTCATGTCGTCCCTGACATGACTTTTATGCTTGGTCAATAAAGTCCTGTCGTCTTGAGCATCTGCAAATGTGATTCATATCGTAGGTTGCCGATGGTCAAGGTTGGGCCGAATATTTTGCTTTCGTGGGTGAAAAAGCCGGTGTAGAAAGCTTCTTCGAATGTTTGCATGTGGAAGCTAGGCAAAAACATAATCCTTTGGTATAGGAGGTGTAACACTTTTGGAGAAGGCTGCAATGAAAGATCATATATCATATCAGTCACTGTGTCGGCCGTCGATAGTAGACTCGAGGTCGTGGCTTTATCTGGCGCGAACACTTCAATGCAAGCTAAGAGAGTCCTGCAGATTTTCTTGAGCATCTGACTCGAAAGGTCAGGAGAGCCAGTAAAGAGCTTGATGGTGCCCGTTAGGGTTTTCACCATGTAGGCTTTACCTATTCTCTCTCCTGCCTTTGGTCCTGGCATCCTGGGATAATTAAGCCAATTTGGCTTCTTTTCTGCAATCTTGCCATGCTCTTTCCAGTTTCTGACTCTTGGCACCGGGCAGAAGGTTGCATTCTGTTTCTTGGATCCATAGACCTCTATGGCCTCCCTTCTTTCCCTGCTCCCTTTGTTGTGCAGCTTCAATGCGTCTGCAATGAGCTGTGGAGTGATCTATACTTCTACTTTCTCTCCATCCATGGCTGTCAATGTGGCTTTCCCATCCTTCTGAATGGATGTTGCCAACTCGTACACTCTTCTTGTATCCACACCTGATGGTCTCGAGGTGAAGAAACTGTGCAAGTCTTCCCTTTCCAGGTACCTGCTGATGTCTTCTGACCTGCTATAATTTACCAATTCCTGTGGGATCATCGGTACATCCACCGCTTGCCCTTGAGGATCTCTGAAAGTCCCCTCTTAGATCTTTATTCCCTCTTTCTCCAATACTGCTTCCTCCACCCAAGTTTTGGTTGGCTTGAGGGTTTCTGCTGGAATGTCAAAGGGTTCCGCTTCTGCAAGAGCATCTTTGATTGTCGGTCTTTTTCTCTTCGTTGCCGATACCTTGGCGGAATCCATGGATCCTGTAACTCCAATTTCAGATGTTAGCGTCTTTTTAGTACTGAAAGCCGAAATGAAGCTTTTAACTATCCAAATGACTTGAAAATTGAAACATGAGCTATTCAGGGCCTAAGGATGCAAGGTAGGTGAAAAAATATGCAAAATAGGCTCAAAATCATGCTGGAGACATCATACGCGTATGATGTCTTTTGTGTCAAAATGACATCATATTGGTTGTGCTTGTAGCTGATAGTATATACATAAGTATCATATGCTTGAATTTGAGTTTGGATACCATTTGGTCAAGTTTTGGCCAGTTTAGTCCAGTTCCGGCTCTTGGCAAAATTTTGAAAGGGATTTGGATTTTATGATCCAAATTGGATAAAACTTGGTGGTTCACTTTCAAATGGCATGTAGATCACTTCTGTTTGGTGGTTGAAGCCCTGAGGTGCCAAAATCACATAGTGAGACATCATACGCGTATGATGTCTTTTAGTGTATTTTTGGACCAAATTTCTCTATAAGCTTGGATTTGGCTTTAGATAGGCTTATTTAGTGGATTTATGAATTTTGGATAGATTTTGGGCTAAAAATGGCTCTGGAGACATCATACGCGTATGATGTCTTTTTCATCAATTTTTCATGGGATTGGTTCTGTGGACTCCCCATGTACTAGTGAAGGACTATATCTACTCAAATTTTGGTTTGGACTTGAGTATGTTGGATTTGGGCCAAAAATAGGCTTTAGGTGAAGGATTTTCCTTCAATTGGGCTAATGGGGTGATCCTCTTGACCAAATGGTTCCAAATTTCATATGTAGCATGTATTAGGTATATATAATGGATGTATGATGACAAATGAGCAGTTTTGGCTCTGTAAGTGCAAATAGACATCATACGCGTATGATGTCTTTTGTGTCAAAATGGTGCTTTTTGGTTCCAGATAGCTTGTAGATGTGTTAATCAACAATCCTACAAAGTTTCAATGAGTTTGGAGTTATTTTGACAAAATTAGGACCAAAAATCAATTTTATGGCCTAATTTGCGTCTTTTTGGTTTTCCTTGGGTTTTCTAACTCCAATTCTCATGATACTTGGTTCATAGGATGTGATTAACATGTGGAATGAGGCTATGCACTCAAATGTTGAAATGGATGTGAAATTCATGCTGTGAGACATCATACGCGTATGATGTCTTTTCTTGAAATGTTGGTCTTTTTGTGCAAAGAATGCTTTGTGCTAGTGCCCGAAGCCCTGCTAACTAGTTTTCAACTTAAAAAGTCATCAGTTTAGCTAAAAAGCCCCCTTATAGGCATTTCAGTCTCCGAAGTCGTCTCTTTGCCGTGGGGTTGAAATTCTTCAACTTTTCTTCTCGAGAGTTGCATTTCCAGCTCATTGGATATGTTGTGAAGCCATCTATTTGGTTAAACTTGACTTTGGCTCCCCGTTCTCCATCTTTCTCCATTTGGTTGCCCGAAAGCGTCTTTTTTACCATCGGTAAGTGAATCAGCTTTCTTTTGGGTTTTGCTTGCAAACATAAGTCATCCATGTATATTTGAAGCTGCTTGTGAAGTTTCATTTCATTCAGCCGTTATGCCAAAATGACGCTTTGTGTGTCCGTAGCCGAATCGGTTGTTTTGACCCACTTTTGGTGGTCCAAACCTGGAGATACTCCATGGTTGCATTGCCCTCGATGTTGTTAAGCTTCCTGAGAAGTTTTGTGTCGTTTCGACAACTTTTTCCTGTTTGCCTCTTGCAGGCTCTGTTGACCTAAGGTTTTTCCAGTCGTTCTTTCTCGAGCTTTGAGTGTTAGAAACCCATCTTCTATACTAGGGTAACCCACCTATAAGTTCTTGCAAGGTTTGGTTAGGCGGTTGTGCCACTACCTAGCATTCTACCGCATTTCCCGTCTGCTCTTGTTTCTTGGTTTTGGTCAGTTTTCGCTACAAAAGTTAATGATAAGCATCAAAAGCTTATGGCAACGAGTCTACCTCTCATGTCTGGTGTCCTCTGAGCTCTCGTAGCAGTCGTAGAAGGCTGTAGAAGGTTGGATGCTCCTGTGTGCTCTTTGCTCTCTCCAAGATGGTAATAGTGGAAATGAGCTTGAAAGTGAAGTGAAAAATACTTAACTTCGGACTTCCTGGATCACTTGTTACCAAATTTGACATGTGCTCCTATCTTGTCGTGAAATGCACTTTAGGATTTGAAATTTCTCAATTTGGACTCCGTTTGACCTGTTTCTGAGAAATCTGTCCACTTTGCCAAAATTCTGTCATTTCGGGCTTCCCGCAACTTTTCCCGAATTGTACTCAATTTTTACCATGGGTTGCCCTTGTCATTAGGATCATCACCATCTATTCTTTTCTTTTTTCTGATCTCGTTTCACCTGCTTTTTTATTTTTCTTTTACTTTTATTAAGAAAATCATAAAAAATAAAGAAAAATAGCAAATTGAAGCCAAAAAATTCCAAACATACACAATAAATAGCTGGTAACCCTGTGTATATGAATATACACTTATTTGTGATTTCTGGACTTGGATTTATCACTGTTTTTCACTTTTTAGCTTTCACTTGGATATTTACACGTCTAGAGACCCAAATTCATCATTTGATCTCTTCTTGTTGCAAAACAAGGTATATAAGGGCATAAATATTATCAATATCCGCAAATTCATCATTTGATCTCTTCTTGTTGCAAAACAAGGTATATAAGGGCATAAATATTATCAATATCCGCAATCAAACATAAAAATTGCAAAATCATGTAAGACACTGCCCTTGTAATATAATTTTTGTTTTTCTTTGTTTTTGGCGCTTGTAGCTGCTTTGTAACTCCTGTATACCTGTATACCTCCCCCCCTCCTAGTCTGAGTCCTCCCGGACGACTATGAATTGTCTGTGGGCGAAGCATTGTAGTTGTTTTGGTCATAAGTTCCCAATGCAATTGTAGAGCGATGATACAACAGTCTTTCCAATAAAGCTGCTCTTTGTTTGATTGAAGGATTGGTGGTCGGGTTTTGGGTTGGTTTTGGCACTTCGGTAGTAGAATCAGTAGATGGATTCTTCTTTACTTTGTTGTTCTTTTTTACAATCCAAATCTGCTTCCGCTTCACTTGTGCTTGCCACAAACTCTTTGCGACCCAAACCTGCTTTGTTCTTTGTGTCGATTTCCTCGACTTGAAATACCTAGGAGTTTCCGTTGATTGTACTGAAGGGAGTTCCTGTTTACAAATCTTTGATATCCAAATTTGCTTGCTATAGCTTTGTGCCGTCATGAACTTCTTTGGAATCCAGATCTGTTTCACTGTCCTTGATTGTCTGGAATCACTCTGTTGTCTGGTATTGAAGACTCTGTTTTCCACCTTTGTGTTCTCTGGCACAACCTTTTTTGGTCTCCATACCAACTTTGACTCCGTTTTTTTCCAAGGTTGAGCTGTTATATTATTGCTTGTCTTCCTTATCCACTGTTGAGAATTCCTCGTCGAAGAGTAATCCGGTTGTATAGAAACTTTTGGTTGCCATTGCTTCTTCTTTTTCTCTGGCTGTTGTTTACCTTTGTCTTTGGATTCGTCCTTTGGAGTTGGCTCTGCTCCTTTGGTGAACTTAACTGATTGACTTTCACCTTCGTATTTGATAAGCACTGATTTAGAACTCCAGTCAATCATTGCATTGTATTGCTTCTGCCATGGTTGTCCTAGCAATAATGGATGTTGTGTAGCTTGGTCTTCAACCACGTAAAACATATGAGAATACACATACTGGTTAATCTGTATATGTAAAACTGTGCATCCGACAGTTTTGATTGAATTCTCAGAGTAACTCTTTAACTCTTGCTTGGCAGTTTGTAGTTTAGTGTCATTTGTCAATTGTCTATACAAACTGAGTGAAAGTAGGTTAGTTTGAGCTCCTGAATCCAATAGTGCTCTGGCTTTGATTTGGTTGGTTCCTACTTTGCATTCAATGATGGGTTCTTCTTTGTCATTATCCATTTCTGTTATACTGACTGCGTTTATTCGTATTGCTCCTTCATTGCGCTATTTCTGACGTAGTAGTCTTCTTTTCTCCATTCTTTCCTTCGCCTCGGCTTGCGCTTCCTCCAAAATCATTTTCTTTTTCTGGACACGCAGCTTTTCTTGATGTATTTTGAGAAGCATGTCTTGGGTTAGCGGCAAAAGATACATTTTCACTCTGCATCCACTAATCCAATTGGGCATTTCTTCTCCGTCTAATGTAGCAAGCTTGACAGCTCCACTTGGTGATAGATCTTTAATCACAAGAGGTCCCATCCCTCGCTTTTTAAGCTTCTTAGCATGTTGTTTCAGAGTGTAAACTAGGACATAATCTCCAACCTTAAACTCTTTAGTCCGCACATGCTTATCAAAAAATTCTTTTTGTCGCCTTTTTTGAGCGTAGATAGAAGCTACTGCTTTTAGGCGAAGCCCGTCTAGCTTTTCCAGGTCATCTATTCTATCAGAAAGCTCGTGCCCTGTCCACTCTAGATCCTTAGCCACCCTTAAGGTTGAAATCAAGAATTCTATTGGTAAGATAGCATTTAGCCCAAAAACTATGTTATATGGGGTCGTTCCTATTGATGTTTTATATGCTACCCTATATGCCCATAATGTTGAATGCAACTTCTGGTCCCAGTCAGTTCTCGACTCAGATACAATCTTCGTGAGGACCGTGCATATGGTATTGTTTGTTGCTTCAGCTTGTCCGTTTGCTTGTGGATGATACGGGGCTGATTTCCTATGGATTACCATGAATTCATCTAGAAGGATCTCTATCACTTCATTTATAAAATGTGTGCCTCGATCACTCACAATTTCTATTGGCAATCCATATCGTACAAAGACGTATTCATATAGAAATTGTGCCGTGGTCCTGGCATCCGCTTTTTGAGTTGCCTTTGCTTCGACCCACTTTGTTAGATAGTCTGTAGCCACAACGATGTATTGTGCATGAGTCTTATATGCAGGAGGTGAAATGGGTCCGACATAATCAATCCCCCATTTTGCAAAAGCTCTTGCCCCCATCATTGGTCTAAGCGGCATATCATCTCTTTTAAGTAGTACTTTGGTTCGCTGACAGTCATCGCACCGTTTAACGTATTCCTCAGCGTCCATATGTAATGTTGGCCACCATATTCCTGCGGCTAAGACAAGTTTTGTTGTCTTATCACCTGAGAAATGGCCTCCACCTACTCCTCCATGAGCTTGCTCTAGTATTATCACATACTCAGTCTCTGATGCGCAAATCCTAAGCTGGTTGTCTTTACCTCTCTTATAGAGTTGATCTCCTATTAAAGCGTAATCTCTAGCTTCTGTCTCTACAGATTTCTGACGAGCTTTTGACGTTCCTTCTGGGAAAGTTCTATTTGTGAGATATTCAACAATATACTGACTCCATTCCGAAGCGATCATTATCTGATATAATGTTGAATACTCTGCTGGCGGTTTTGAGGAACATACAATACATACAGTGACATATTCATGTACGCTTTCTTTCATTCCTGGCCAATAGACTCCCAATTGTAACAAATTCCTATATGTGTTCCTTCTTGAACAATGAAATGCACATTCCTGAACATGTGCTTCGCGCAGATATATATTATATTCCTCAGGATTGATGCATAGTCGTAAAACATGATCATTTCCCAATTGATACAACCTTCCTATTGAAGATTCTTGGATTGCTGAATAGCAATATGTTTCTGGTTGTATTCTCTTCTATCGAACTCTCCTCCATAGGTTAATAGGTTAACGACATTTTGAGACCACTTCGGTATCATTTCTATGTTGAACAAGTACGCGTCTGGCATGTCGTCATCTACTCCTATAGGGTCTTCTCCATTCGTCAATCGCGAAAGATGGTCAGCTCTAAGATGTGTTTTTCCTTTCTTTACTACTACCGTGAAGTCGAATTCCAGTAAGATAATGAACCATCTCACTATTCTCCCGGTATTGCATGGTTTATTCACTAGGTAGAGCAAGGCTTGGTGATCCGTAAAAAACACAAACTTGTTGGCTAGAAGATAATGCCGAAATTTCTTCACAGCATATATCATTCCTAATCCTTCTCGCTCTGTTGTGGTGTAATTCTTCTCTGCATATTTGAGCTGTCGACTGGCGTAACAGATAGGAAAATCCATGTTTCCTTCTTCTGGCTGAGCCAGAATGCATCCTATTGCATATGCCGAAGCATATATGCACATGGAATATATTCTCCCAATCTGGTGATTTCAAGACTGGAGCAGTAATGAGTGCCTCTTTCAATTTCTTGAACGATTCCTCACACTCCTCTGTCCATTCAAAGTTCACTATTAGCCTGTAAACTGGTTGGCCTATTATAGCGTACATGTAAATGAATCGTCTATAATATCCGCAATGTCCCATAAAGCTCTGTACTTGTTTCGCATTGGTTGGTCTAGGCATATCCACTATAACTTTTATCTTCTCTAAATCCGTGGATATTCCGTTTTGTGAGACAATATGTCCCAGAATTCTGCCCTGTCGGACCATAAACACACATTTCTCAGGATTGAGACAAATGCGATATGTCCTACATTTCTCAAATACTTTTCTTAGGTGTTCTAGATGCTCATCTCTCAGAAGAGAATGTACACATAAGTCATCCATGTATATTTCTAGAAACAACCTTAAGTATTCTTTGAAAGCATGCGTCATTAGCCTCTGGAAGGTTGCGGAAGCATTGGTTAGACCAAAAGGCATAACCCGATAAGCATAAATTCCCCACTCCGTTGCAAAAGCTGTTTTATGTTGATCTTCCAGTGCTATGGCTAGCTGGTTATATCCTGAAAAACCATCAAGAAAAGAGTATGTTGTTTTCCCTGATACACGCTCTAGAACATGATCAGTTATCGGCAGGGGATAATTGTCCCTGATTGTTGCAGCATTCACTTTCTTTAAGTTGACACACACTCGGAGTTTTCCGTTCTTCTTGGGTACTACCACAATCGGAGATACCCAATCGATGTGTTCAATCTCGTATATGAATTCAGCTTCCATTAGCTTATCTATCTCTTCTTTGATTCGCTTAGCAAATGTATCATTATATGTGTATGGTCTCTGTCTGCTAGGCTTTGCGTCTTGTTTCAGTGGGATTGTGTGTTGGCATATCGATGGGTCAACTCCCTTTAAGTCCTTATAAGACCATGCAAACACATCCCTATACTCTCTGAGAAGACTCAAAAGTCTCTCTTCCTCGCCTGGAGACAAATCTGTGGCTATGTACACCGGTCTAGGTGTCTCACCTGGAGCTGCTAAATCAACTTTTTTTGCATCCTCCGGTCCGTCATAAGATTCGTTCTCCCTTCTCTCTCGAATAGGTTGGGTTAATACCACCTTCCTATCCTCTATTGTGAATTTCCTATAGTGAGAGGGAACATCCATGTTTTCCTTGATTTTGGCGTTTTCGTCCTCTACACTCTCAAATTCTGTCGTCCAAACTTCTTTCAGAGTTTTCTTGAGCTCTCTGTACTTGTTTCTACGTTCTAACTTGGACTCCGTGTGTTCTCTGTTGCGCTTGTACTTTTCTGATTTTTCTGTTTCTGTTTTCGTTCCATTCCTTTGAACTTGATTTCTTGAGCCTCTTTTGTCTTTTCGTAAGCTCTTTTGATCATTGCCTCTCATTCTTCCAGAAATCTTGTCCTTAACACAATCTTCCGCCTTTACTAGCATTAGGAATTGATTTTTTCCTCTTATTCTAGGCATTGGATTGGTTCTAACCCCCTTTGTTTTTCTCTTTGCTCTATAGCGTTTCTGGCGTTGTTTAGTTTGGTTCGGAAAATCATAAAATCGGACATCCGTTATAGTTTCTTCGTTTCCGCTTGAATTGTCCGTTGACTCGTTGTCTGCTTCATTTCCCCACTCAGGATGATCGGGAATGTCATGAAACACCTCCTCTTCATCTTCCTTTTCCAGTGTATCGTTCTTTTCAGTTTCTTTTTCAAGTATAGTTCTCAACATGAAGTACGGAACCACGTCGTACCCGTCCTTGTCGCAAAATTTCGTTGTGGGACCATCCGGAATTGCACAAACATCTAGGGTTGCTAGAATGTGTGTCCATTCTAATGGTTCAAGTGTGTCCTCTGGAAAGGGTTCTCCTATATAAGTTTCGTCTTCGATGGCCCTTTCTAAAACATATTCTTCTCGCCTCAGACTTCCACATTTCGAGGCTCCACACATCCATAACTCCTTGGGCTTACCTAACCAAGCTGGAAATTCGGATCCCGCCAAAGTAGCTGAATCAAACTCCTCTACCGGTGTTCGGTTCACATCTTTGTAGCTATGGTCTCTCAGGTTCACACGTGTAGTGGTTTCCATATTTCTCAGGTATATGTGATTATAGCCCCAATCTTAGACCATTTTCAATTGTCTCATGAATGGTCTTCCCAATATGATATCATAGTTATTCTCCTTGCCAAAATCGACAATAGCAAAAGTATGTTCGTATTCAATGCCGCAAGAAGTCACTACGACTTTCTCTAATAACCCCATAGGTTTCTCCATGTGTCCATCTGCTAATTGGAGTTTCAACCTAGTCTTCCTTATTGCTGGTTTCCCCCATTTTTTCCAGATTTCTTTTGTAGCAATGGCTACCCCAGCTCCGCTGTCCAGTATTTCCATCGTGTTCACTCCTTGGAATTCAACTGGTAAGGTTGTATTCCCCTCTTCACCTTCTCAATACTCTCCAACCTTGTTTAAGGGTACAGGCTTAGCGTTCTTTTGTGGTTTACTCAGCTCTTGTATACCCTCTTGCAGTCTCGATGTTGGGTCTTTTATCCCAAATTTCCCCAAGTATTTTCCTACAGTGGTCCACATATGTGGTCTTAGCCTCAAAAGCTCAGCTAGAGTGATAGTGCATGTCACTGGTGTTGACAAGATCTCTATCAATCCTTGCGAGTCCATGACTTTTTTTGATGAGATTCTTCGTGAGGGAAGTGCTCTAGTCTCGGATTTTGCTTCATACTCTCCTAAGTATGAAGGTAAGGTATTCAGTGAGTGAGGTTTGCTCTCCATTGTTCTAACAGAGCCCCCATCTCCCCAATAAGATTGCAGATCCAAGTCTACTTGAGATCTTGCCTCAAATTCCACTATGGGAGGATTCCTGATGTCCTTTTCCCAATTTGTCTGATTAGCTTGGCAACTTAGCTCGTTTGCAAAGTTTGCCTCTCTCACTTGTTTCCAAAATTCATTGTAATCCTCATCTCTTCCGTAAGACCTCTGTATGACTGGATGAAAACTCTCTATCTCCTGATCGGTTGTGTTCAATACTATGCGGTCATCCTTGTGTGTATTTTCAGGCTTTTGTGCACTGGGAGTCTTTTCAGCTACCCGTGAAACGATAGTCTCTTGCTGAATTGGGTTTTCCATTCCACAATTCATTGTTTCTTTTGGTGGTTCTAATAAGGCTTGTGCAGTCTCGATCATTCTCTGGCACATTTCAAGTCTCTACTTTTCCAATTTCGCGTTTGGGTATGTCATCCACCTCTGTTCTTGTGTTTGGTTGGTCTTTAACCTAGCTTCGTAAGCTCTCATCAGTGCATCCAATGGTTCGTGTACTTTGTCGACTAGCACTGATCCCCCTAAGCTTAAGCTCGTTGTTTCTTTGATACTCTTTTGTTTCGTTTTTTCCGGGCTCATCTCTCGTTTCCCGTTTTGACTCTCAAGTTTTTCTAATATATCTTTAGTTTGCTTTAGTTCCTCAGCTAGAATAGCGTCTTCACGTTCTTTTCTCAACTTCATGCGTGCTTTTCTAGCTTTCCATGTGTTTCTCTGACTCCGCGGTCCTTGACTAACCACTTCAGTCGCTAACTTTCCATTCTCAGGTTCTCTAGTGGTTTTCTTAGCTTGAGCTCTAGTAACAACTTGCGTTGGTATCAGAGTTTCATTTTCAGACCCACTGTTGGTAGGAATAGTTTCTAGCATATTCAATGTCGTCTTTTGCACTTTGTTTGGATTCTTTGAACAATCCTCAATGAAGTGAGTAACCCCACACTCAGTGCAATAAGCGTTAATTCTAATGATTTCCGTATGTGGACAAACATTCATCAGATGGTCACCTCCACACTTGTAACAGGGTCCTAGTGCTGGTCTTGGTCCCATTTGATTCGTCCTTTGTGGATAGGATGGTCTTTGTCCTGTTAACCCTCCATGAGCTATGAACATCAATGTTCTTGCGTCCAAATTGTATCTCTCTTCATCACAAGCACTTATAACTGTTGGTATTCCAACATTCCCAATCATGCCCCATGGTTCCGGTTGTTTGGGTTCTTCTGGTGGGTAATACACAGTTGGAGACATGTGTGCACCAGAGTCTTCATAATAGGCACTAAGGCTTGTTCTTCCTGATTCTCTAAGGTTGGTGCATATCTAATGCCTACTGGTCTTGCTCCTGGTAAAGGTGGTTGTTGTCCCAATACCGGTTGCGGTCTTTCTATCCCCATAGGTCCTGGTACATTTCCCGTTGGGTATCGAGGTACTGGATGTACTTGAGGTGGTGCTAATTGAGCAGGAGGTGCATACTGACGCTCCCTTACATACCCTTTGTTGTAATAGCACTCCTCTGTTGGATGGTTTGTCCATTTTTGTTCAATACCACACCATTTCAGTGTTTTTGGCAATGGTTTTTGGTATGGTGCCATCCTTTTTAGAGCATCTTCTATCATTTGCTCTACATTTGGCATGGTTGTTGTTTGAACGTTCTTTTTAGTGGTAGTCTCGCTCGCTACGGAGGAGGAGCTACTGGATGCAAAATCTGTATCCGCTGACACCTCTCCATAAACCGTACAGTTATCCACTAAGTACAATGCCTCTCTCGTTACTTGCTCGAAACTTGTACAAGCTTTCAAGTGCAAGTCCTTCTTGAGAGTGTCGTTTCTCAGTCCCTCAATAAAGAGAACAGATAGTCTGTCATCTTGTGGTCGTTCACGTACTGGACATCTCTCAATGTATTGTTTGAAGCGAAGTGAAGCTTCCTTCACTTTTTCGTGTTCTCTCTGTTTAAAAGCATATATTTGTGAGACCGTATTGTGCTTAATCCCTCGTGTTGAGAATTCCTCAGCAAACTCTCTTAACAAATGGTCAATGTCATGGAATCCCCCTATGTTCAGTGGTTGAAACCATGTCAATGCCGTACCTTCTAGAGTAAGACCAAATCCCTCGTATTGTGTATGGAAATCTGTTATCTGCTCAGCTCTTAAGACTTTCTTAAAGAGTGACACATGTGCATACGGATCTCCTGAACCACCATACTTCTTTGGCATACACTTCGCTACTTGAGATGGTCTCATACGTCTATGGTCTGCTACCAATCTCATTGCTCCTGTGTCCCGGCTAAAGCTTTCTCTAGCATCATGGACTTCACGGGTTATCCTTGTCGGTTCCCCTGCCCTGAATCTACTACTAGGAGGTAATTGTGATGGTTCCGCTTCGAACCTTGGACCTGGAGTGGTATATGTGGGGATTGGAACTGCACTACCTCGATTCGTATCCATTGACTCTCTGGAATGTAATGATCCCATTGGTCCGGGCTTCGAGTACTGAGGTTGACTGAAAGAGTCAGCAGCCTGAGTTCTTTGTCCTCCTGTCGTCATTGGGTTTTGCCCTCCATTTGTTGGTGCTGGTCTTTGTGAGCTAGAAGTAACATAATACTGATGTAGTGGTCCCCCAAAGTATGTATATCCTTCTAATTCTTTCTTGCCCATTGTTGAGTATTGCCTCCCATACTTGTCGTAAGCAGCAATTTTCACTTCCGATCCCTCTGTGTAGGTAAAGACATAAAGTCTTTTTTGGTCTGTCAACTCTCCGGTGTAGGGTTCTTCACATCTATAATAGAGATCTTGCTCCCCATTATTATATTTGTATAGCCCCACATAGATGTTATCAGTGTTGATCCTTGTAGTTTCATTCTCTCTTCTTAACCTCGCATCAGGGAAGTTCATTATTGGTGCTTTCTCCTCAAGTTCTTCATCTACTTTGGCTTTGGTGCCCATCAATACCCACTTGTCCACAATGTTAGGGTTTAGGACTACCAAGTACATGGTACCCTCGTCATCTAGATATCTATCTCCGCTATAGCTCACAGGCACTAAGTCCTTGAACTCACTAGGTCTCTCCTCTATCTTTACACAATAGCGGTCCATTCCATCTTTGTAGATCTTGGCACCTTGATCATTGTCGTACTGGTATTTTATGAACAATAGCTTCATTGTGGCGGAAGGGTTTGATGATCCTGTTGCCATATTTTCTCTGTTGTTCAGGTTCAAGTGTTCCAAGTGTTCGGTGAAAATCTCGTAAGATCTCTCCGAAGGAGTATCAGAAACACTTCCTTCAAAGATCGACCCTAATGGTTGCACCCAACTTTGGTTTACACTTCCCTCGGTTGATATGACACTTGCTTGTTCCCCTTGTTTTGGTTGGTTATTCTGGAGATTCCTGCCCGATCTCAAATTCATCAATTCCCCTAGAGGACTTTAACTTCTCGTCTCGGCAATTTGTGTTCCCAAGTTTTTGTGGTCAAAATTGATCCAAACTGATTGATACTTGGTCAATTGTTTAATCTTGTCAGTTGGACAACTTCTGTTTCATCAAGTGAGAATTTTGTTGCAGTTATGCTGAAAAAGACATTATACGCGTATGATGTCTTTTTTCACAGATTTGGACTATTTTGGTTATGCTCACTCTCAGTAGCCCCCTTATGCTCTGTCCACTCACAAAATTCAGTTTGAACTCTATTTGAGCAAGTTATGGCTAATTTAGGCTTTTCTTGGCAATTTTCCGCTTTTGACTTGTTTTGGGTCAATTGTGATCCAAATGGGATGAAACTTGAAATATAACCTCTAGACAGCTATTAGAATGGATCTGTGTTGGCAAAGTATCAAAATATGTCCAAAATTAGGTCAAAGACATCATACGCGTATGATGTCTTTTTCATCAATTTGGGTCAAGACTTGATATTTTTGCTTTCTACAGTGTTTGTAACAATCTTGTCAGGTCAGATATCAAAAATAAGTAGTGGATGTGCTAAAAGACATTATACGCGTATGATGTCTTTTGTCCCAGATTTTGACTATTCTTGGTTTTAAGCCTTCTCCAATGTTTATAATTGAGTTTCAAGTGTTTTTGTCAGGTTTGAATATAAAAACAAGATCTGAATCCAAAATTTTCTGTTCTTTGCATTTCTTGGGCTCCGACTTGTCTTTTTGGGTTTCTTGAGTGTTAATGCTCTTGTTTTAAGTTGAAATTAGGGTATAACCCCCCTTTTGAACACTCTGGTAAAGTCAAAATTTCTGTTTTGGTCTCTGTTTGGTCATTTAGACATCATACGCGTATGATGTCTAAAGTTGCAGATTTCCATTTTTTGGCACAGAATCCTTCCTAAAGCTTCCTCTAGTGCTCAGCAACTCCCCGATACACAGAAAATTTCTCTGAATTTTGTTTATTGCAAGTTTCACTACTAACTCGACGGTTTAGTGATCTAACATGCAATCAACCATATCAAGCAAATACTCCAATGATTGCTAGCTCTAGATCAAGATCAAATGAAGTCCTACCTAAGCTATTCCTAATCATAAAATGGGTTTGGTAATTGTGATTTTAAAGAGATCCACTGTCACTCACGGACTAGCAAATTCTTCTTCTATCAACAACTACTCAACACCAACAAAACAACAAACAAATCTAAGCTAAACTAAAAATACTGTCAACACGGAAGACCCAGGAATACCCCACTTCCTAGTATCTCTCGAGATCTTCGGAGTCCACCACTCCTAGATCTTTTCTAACTAAAGTATACAAAGTAGTTTATACGACTCACCTCGTAGGATTAGTCTTAGGTCACCTACTTAGGGCTCTCGTCCCCGGCAGTGGCGCCAAATGTTAAGGCGGTTACGCCGCTAGCGGAAGCTAAATAGCGAGAACTCAAACAACAACAAAATTTGTCAGACAAGGACGGAGCTTGACCCGCAGGTGCATGGAAACAACTAGGTGGGTGTCAAATCACCTACTCGACCTTCTAATGACAATCACTACTAAGGAAATCAAATCTAAGTTCTAAAATACGCAAGTGACGGAAATCCGTACTACGAACGAATGCTATACGAAACAGGATCTAGAATCATTGAATCGATCTCAAACTCTAGGGGAAGTCTATACACTAGGTAAGAACAACACCCTAAAGACTTGAACTGCAAAATCAACCTATAATCACTCCATGCGGTAAACGCGTATGAAGACAGGCCGAAAAATACAGGTGACCGAAACTTGACCCCGATGGTACTAATGCGTAGCTCTACTCGTTGTGGTTCTAGAGATATACTGTACGCTCCATTCTGACACACGAGTTGGAAGAAAACTCACACCGAAGCTCGTAGGAACTTACCACACATAGAAGCCGATAGCGCGCACTCTTGGTATCTGTGCGTAGCTCTCGCCGTTGCTAACACAATGGCGGTGTCGCTTCTCCAATGGTGGCTTTGTAGCTCGCGTAGCAAGTAGATAAGACTCTCTCTCTCTCTCTCTCTCTCTCTCTCTCTCTCTCTCTCTCTCTCTCTCTCTCTCTCTCTCTCTCTCTCTCTCTCTCTCTCTCAGACACAGTCACGGCGCTCCAAAAACTCACTTTGATTAAATAAAAAACTCTTTTTAGGTTACAAAACTTTGGCTTATATACCCCAGCCTTGGAGGTGAGAACATCTCTAACTAATTACATCAGCAAGTGAAATTACTTCGGAATTACAAGCTGGAAACTCAATTGAGTCCCGTTACTTAATGAATGGCTCCAATCAAAATCAATGTCGGAAAGACATTTATTACAATCAATGGTTACAAAAATGATGAGTGTGAGCAAAAATGTGGGTGTGATCCTCTGCTGGCTCAACATTAAGCTATGATAAAAGGAATTGCTCATGAAATAATCGCAATTTTCTTTTCTTTGACCCCCCAAAGTCAATTTTGATGTGTGTGCTTATTTTGTATGCCTTGGGTTTTTGCTATTCAAAGAAAAGCGCCCACACTGGGAACCTCTAGGGCTCTAGTACGATAGGTGATACATGTGAGTGGAGTACCAAATCAAGCTATGAGGTTTCTCTTCCAGCTTAAGATTTTACATTGTGGCACTTTGATATTTTGTTTGTTCGTTTTCAATTTTTTAATTTTGTAACTTTTGGGGGGTCATATAACACTGTTACCCGCCCCAGGCTCATCACACTAGTAAACTCCCTTTGTAATACTTAAGCTAAAGGTCAATATGGACTAATCCCACTAGAAAGCCCTAGTACATCGCACACAATGGATTAAGAACCTGAGTAACCATTGATTATTAGGAAGGCATTCCCCATGGTATTAAGAGAAGATCTGTAACGCCTAGCTAGGGAAGCAAGTGAATGATGGATGTCAGCAAACACTCCCCCCTTCCTTGGGTAGATCATACCTTTTGGAATGATGTCATCACCTTTTGAAACCAATTGTTCCAAGTTTTTATGGGTGAAGGCTTTAACCAATAGTTTTCGACCGCTCTATGCGTTTCATCTAGTTGCAAGGGTGGTAAGATACTCTCCCATGATTTTATTTGCAACATTGTTGTAGGTGGTGAACTTACAACGGGGGGCATGAGGAAGATGATATGGACACTTTCCTTGCTAGTGTCAAGGATATCAATGAGCAGCTTATTTCTGCAGGTGAAGTCATTTCAGACAGGTCCCTTGTGCAGACTGTTCTTGATGCCTTACCAGATTCCTACCAGACTTTTGCTAGTACTTGGAGACTTATGACCCAAGGAAATCCTGAAGTTGTCAAGTTTGATGCATTATGCACATTGCTGTTGTCAAAAAAAATAGGACTCAGCAGCCTGCAGTTGAACAGGCTTTTATTACTTCTCAAAGAAAGGGTGGTAACAGTAATGCAGCCACTTCTTATGGTTCTGTTGCGAGTGGCAAAAATTATGTTCCTAATGCTTCCGCTGGCAGCACTTCGTCTGGCAATTCTGGTGATAAGGAAAAAAAGAAGATGCGTTGCCATTATTGTAAAGCCAATGATCACTTGATCAAGTCGTGTCCTAAGTTAAAGGCCAAAGAGGCTAAGAAGAAAGAGGGTGGTTCCACTGCAAATGCTGGTTCCACTACAAATGCAGCCATTGTTGAGTCTTCCGTGAAAGCAGACTGTAATGCTGATGTTGATGCAGAATGGGCGTTTAGCGCAGAGTGTACTTACAATCCTGCTGTCCATGATGCATGCTTGTCAGTTGCTGCAGATTCACATGTGTGCTATTTCGACACTGGTGCTACAAAGCACATTACCTCACATCGTGAATTGTTTACCTCTCTCGAGTCTGTCCCTCATGGGAATTCAGTCACTTGTGCGAACAACGCCTCTTATCCAGTTCAGGGAGTTGGAAAGATTGTGCTCACTGCTGCTAATGGTAGTTCCTTCACACTTGTTGATGCACTTTATGTACTTGGGATCAAGAAGAATCTCTTGTCTGTATCCGCACTTGCTAGACTTGGACTTGTAGTCAAATTTGTGGATGACAGATGTACAGTTCATGATCTCAGTTTTGGTGATGAAATTGTTGCATCTGGCCTTTTGTGTCGTGGGCTGTATAAGCTCACTTTGTATGACAAGTGTGGACAAAATTTTGCAAATGTTGTTGCAGATTCAAGGGCTATTTCAGATGAAAAACTTTGGCATGCACATTTTGGTCATCTCAATTTTGCCAGTTTGCTGCGTTTGCAGAAATCTGATATGGTTGCTTCTTTGCCGCCTCTTGAAGCACCTGTCAAACATGTTTGTGAAGGCTGTATTTTGGGTAAGATGCAGCGTTCTAAGTTTCCAAAGGATGGTTCAGTTCGGGCCACATGCAGGTTGTAGCTTGTGCATAGTGATGTTTGTGGGCCCATGCAAACTCCGTCCTTGGGCAATTACCTGTACTTCGTGACTTTCATTGATGATTACTCCAGGCATGCATGGGTATTTCCGCTTAAAGCGAAGTCCGAAGTTTTTATGTGCTTCAAACAATTTCTGACTATGGCTGAAAATGTCTCGAAATGTACTATGGGCACCCTCCGTTCTAATCGAGGGGGGGAGTATATGTCTCATGAATTTAATGCATTTCTGGCTAGTCGTGGGATAAAACACCAATGTAAAGTGCCTTATACACCTCAGCAAAATGGTGTTGCTAAGAGGAAAAACAGGTCACTTACGAAAATGGCACGATGTATGGTCAAAAGTCAAGCTTTACCGCATTCTTTTTGGCTTGAGGCCATCATGTGTGCCACTTATGTACTTAACAGGTGTCCTACGAAAGCTTTGCAGTCTATTACTCCATATGAAGCATGGCATGATAGAAAACCTTCTATTGAGCACATGCGTGTTTTTGGTTGTTTGGCATATGCTTTGGTGCCACAAGTGCAGCACAAAAAATTGGATGATAAAGCTGTCAAATGTATTTTTGTTGGTTATAGCGCTGAAAGCAAAGGTTACAGGTTGTATCATCCATAAACAAAACGTATTCTGGTTTCTCGGGATGTAGTGTTTGTGGAAGATTCTGTTCAGCCCTTGCTGTCATGTACTAGAGACAGTAATGTAAGCTCACAGGACACTTTGTTGCCTCTTTTCAGTGGTGGAAATATGAATGTAAGTTCCAATGAGGCAAATGTACAGCCTATGGGGGTTTCTGAAAATGTTTTAGATCAGCCTATTATTGATGCAGATGTACATGATGTACTTGATGAGGAAAGGGCTGAAAATGAGCAGGCTAGAGGTATGCCAAAATGGTTGGTGCACACTTTGCGTGACAGTAAATTGGATGCACCTTTGTCTAGTCGTACTCATTCAGGCTCTCGCCATGCATCTTATGCATCAGATTTTTATGCTTTGGCTGTGTCTAGCTTACATGATGTTGAGGAGCCTCTGACTTTTGATGAAGCACAAAATTCAGAAAATTGGATGGCTGCCATGCAATCAGAATATGATGCACTTATAGAAAATGACACATGGACTTTATGTGATTTGCCTCCTGGCAAAAAGTCCATTGGTACGAAGTGGGTTTACAAGCTGAAACGCAAGCCGGATGGTGAGATCGATCGCCATAAGGCTCGACTTGTTGCAAAGGGTTATGCACAGCAAAAAGGCATAGATTATGAAGAGACTTTTGCTCCCACTTGTCGTATGACTACTGTGCGTTTTCTCTGTGCATTGGCAGCTCATTTGGGTTGGGATGTACATCAATCAGACATTGTTACTGCTTTCTTGAATGGTGACATATTTGAGGAAGTTTATGTAACGCAGCCTCGCGGTTTTGTCATAAAAGGACAAGAGGACAAAGTGTGCAAATGTAACAAGGCTTTGTATGGGTTGAAGCAATCTCCTCGTGCTTGGTATGAGAAAGCTGACACTCATTTGGTCAAACAAGGCTTTTGTAACATTCCAACAGAAAGCACATTGTATGTAAAGCGTGAGGGTGATGTACTTCTCATTGTGGTTCTTTATGTTGATGATTTGCTGATCATTGGACCAAATGAGAGACATATTGCTGAATTTAAGGCTGATTTGAATGCTACTTTGAAGATGAAAGATTTGGGGCTGTTGCATCATTACTTGGGTATACAGTTTAAGTAGTGTGATGGTGGTATTGCCTTGTGTCAGAAAAGTTACATAGAGACATTGCTATGTAAGTTTGGACTTGAGGTTGCAAACCTATTGCCACTCCCATGGAAACAGGTTTGAAGTTGAGTCTACATGATGCTGGTGATTCTGCTGATGTCACTCTTTACCAAACTGCTGTTGGCTACCTCATTTATGTATGCAACACGAGGCTGGATATTCAGTTTGCAGTCTCACAGGTCAGCAGATTTATGCATAGCCCAGGGTCTAAGCATTGGCAGGCTGTCAAGAGGATTTTCCGCTACCTTAGTGGCACTTTACATCTTGGCTTGTTTTATCCCAAGGGGGAATCATTGCCGCCAGACTTACATGCTTTTTCGGACTCAGATTGGGCTGGTTGTTTTGACACGCGAGTGTCCACAAGTGGTTTTTGTTTCATGCTTGGCAGTTCATGTATATCATGGTTGAGCAAGAAGCAACCTATTGTGGCCACTTTGAGTTGTGAGGCTGAGTACAGGGCAGTCTTCACAGCTACGGTTGAGTGTGTATGGCTCAGACGCCTTATGGCTGATTTGGGTGTTGGACAGGACACTGCCAACACTATCTACACTGACAGTCAAAGCGCATTGGCAGTTGCGAGGAACCCAGTTTTTCATGCTCACACAAAGCACATTGAGGTGCATTACCACTATGTCAGGGAGAGGCTCTCAGAAGGAGAGATCAGCTTGGCTTATGTGCCAACACAGGACAACCTTGCAGATCTTTTCATAAAGGCATTGTCTCATGAGAAGCTTGAAACTTTCCGTAAAGCTTTGGGCTTACTCCCCTTTGTGGACTGATCCTGTCCTCAGGGCATGGCACTTCCCTTTACTCATGTGCCATCTCTTGTTCACCGCATCACTCCAGGGGGGATTTGTTACCATATACATGTGGTAGTGATATGTGTGAACACACTAGGACCTCCGGGGCATTTTTTCCCTCTTTAGGAGGTTTTTTCCCCCGTGCACTGTATATACGCCCATCACTCTAGGGCTATCTATCTTTCCATTGCACACTAAGTATCATACTCTCTATCGTGTGCCTTGAGCTTCCTTCGTCTTCTCCAAGCTGTGTGTGTTTCTCTGCAACCCTAATTCCAACAGGCCCGGTGACAAGTAAGAGCACAATTTACGTTTCGGCACCCAAATTTGATTATTTCCTTTATAGTAGCCTTGGGCTTCCAATAGTTTTTTAGGAATACAACGCAACGTTTCTTTACATTTCTTGGGGTGGATGGGACGTTCTTACCAGGCTCCTATCTTTTAGCACTGGGTATGGTCGCTAAAGAAGCTTTAGGGACCCACTTGTATGTTTTCTTTGTCATATTGGGATGGCTCTTGTGTGTCTCAAGCTTTATTTCAACTACATCAATTGAAGCTCTAGAGAGTTGGGCTATAGGGACATATGGTTCAACCTCTTGGACATGCAATGTTTTGGGTTTTATTTCCTTAAGAGGCAATATCTCAGGGACTATGGCTTGAGTTGTAGGGCTAAGAGTTGGTTTCTGTGTTGTGACACCCCTTGTCCCCCAATCAATAGTGCATTTGGTGGCTATCATCCACGTGCGTACTAGGTTTATATTGCCATCCATAGTTCCAGTAGGCATGACCAAAAAGTTTTGAGCTACAACCCCATTGTCATAACTGACAGAAGTGTGCCAGATTCCAAAAACCGTAGTTTTTTTTCTTGTTGACACCCTTGACTTGGATAATACTTTCAGATAGAGGTGGCTTCCCTAACTGACACCACACCCCATATGATAGCAGATTATATTTAGCACCTGTGTCCAATAAGGCGTTATATAGCACTTTTCCATAGGCGTTGTTTAGCTCAATAGGGTATCGTAGAGGTATGTCAGAGTCCAATCAATCCTCGTCAATTTCAACGTGGAATGCATGTGTAACTCCAAGGTTAGCCTCTTGTTGGCGTCTTATGCGTTGTTGTCGCTCCTTAGCCTCAGCTTGAGCTTGTATCTTCTTCAATTTTGTTTGTGCCTTGGCTGCCTTTTTTGTATGGATGGCACGTAGCTCCTCTTGGCTTAAAGGATCATAGTATCTTTTAAATTTGCTCCCATTGAGGAATCCAATGGTTTTAACTCCATCAAGAGTCTCCACACAAATGGTTCCTTGTGGGGTGATCTCACATACTCTATATGGTCCTTTTCCCGCATATTTCAACTTTTTCTTTTCATTACGCACTCCGTACATAAGGACTTTATCACCAACATTGATATCTTTGTTCTTTAGATGACGGTCAAACCATTTCTTCCTCCTATCTTTCTCCACCCAAGTGCATTTTGCACAGCTAATTGCCTCTCTTCATCTAGCCTTTCAAGGATATATAATCGCTCAACTCAGGGGTTACCATCCGAACCTTCTTGGGAAGCTACTCGAAGACTAGGAACGACAAACTCCCATGGCATAACCGCTTCTTGGGCATACACCATCTTAAACGGTGTGCAGTTAATGGCAACTTTGTACGCAGTACGATAAGCCCATAAAGATGATGTAAGCTTTAAATCCCAATCTGTGAGATGAGCTTCCACCGTTTTGGTCAAGATAGAGTTTAAGGTCTTGTTGGTGCTCTTAGCTTGGCCATTTTCTTGTGGATAATAAGGTGTGGACTTATTGTGAGCTATCATAAAGTTGGTAGTGAGTTCTTTTATTACTCCATTTATAAAATGAGTACCATTGTCACTCACAATCTCAAAGGGACAACCAAATCTTGTAATAATGTTCTCGAAGAGAAACTTGGCAGTTGACCTCGCATCGGCCTTACGTGTCGCCCTGGCTTCTGCCCACTTTGTCACATAATCAGTGGCAACGATAATATATCGAGATTGAGTGCTACGATCTGCCGAACTAATTGGGCCTACAAAGTCCAAACCCCATTTTTCAAATGGTTGAGTCACTTTAACAGGATGTAAGGGCATCTTATTCTTTCGTTGTGTGATCTTGTAATGTTGGCATTCATCACATCCTTTTGCAAAAAGTGATGCATCCTTGAATAAGGTAGGTCACCAATAGCCTGATTGCAACACCTTTCTAGCTGTTAGTTCCCCTGAGAAATGTCCTCCGGCTATACCCATGTGGGCTTCTTGCAGTATGTATAAATACTCATCATCATGGGCACAACGTCTCAGAATATCATCCTTTCCTAGCATGTAGAGAGTTCCTGCAATGAGAGAGTAAGGTTTACATTCTTTTAACAGTTTTCAAGCTATGTCCTTACGAAGCTCTTTGGGTGGAAAACCATTAACTAGAAAGTTCACAATCTTCTCACTCCATTCAGGTATGGTTTTGACTAGGAATAGAGAAGTATCGGGCAACTCATCATCGACTCCAGTAGGGGCTTCACCATTGGGTATGCGAGACAAATGATCCGCCATGACATGTCTTTTACCAGGTCTCACCACAACGGTAAAATCAAATTCAAGGAGAATTAACAACCATCGTGTAATTCTTCCTGTGGAACAAGGTTTATTTACTAGATACAACAAGCCTTGATGATCAACATAGAAAACAAACTTATTGGCCAGAAGGTAGTAGCAAAATTTCTTCACTGCATAAATCATACATAAACCTTCTCGCTCTGTAGTAGTGTAGTTTCTCTCGGCATCATTTAATTGACGACTGGCAAAGCTAATGGGGTAGTCCAATTTATGTTCTCCTGGTTGAGCTAGAACACACCCAATAGCAAAGTTCGATGCATCAATATGCACATGGAAATTATATTCCAATCGGGCACTCGTACAATAGGAGCGCTAGTCAAGGTCTTTTTCAATGACTCATAAGCATGGTCACACTCCACGGTCCATTGGAACTCAATAAGAAGATTGTACAAAGGACGAGCTATCTCGGCAAAGTTTAAAATAAACAGTCAATAATAACCACCATGGCCCATTAACCTTTGAACTCCTTTATAGTTTGTAGGAGGCAATTCAGCAATGGCTTTAATTTTGCTCTTATCTGTGGAAATCTCATTTTTGGACGCTATATGCCCTAAAATGACTCCATGTTTAACCCAAAATTGGCATTTGAAAGGGTTTAAGGAGATGCGATACAATCTGCACTTCTCAAACACTTTTCGTAAGCATGATAGATGTTCTTTCCAAGAGGAATAAACACAAAGTCATCTAAGAAAGCTTCACAAAACTCCCTCAAATATTCTCTAAAAGCAGTGTTTATTAATATTTGAAAAGTAGCAGGGACATTGGTTAAGCCAAAAGCCATAACACGAAATGCGAACACTCCAAATTCGGTTATAAAGGTTGTTTTAGCTTGGTCCTCCAACGCAATTGTGATTTGATTGTAGCCAGAGTACCCATCCTAAAAGCTATAAGCTTCCTTCCCTGCAAATCTTTCAAGCACATGTTCTGAATATGGCAAGGGGTAATGGTCCCTCCTAGTGGCAACATTGACCTTCTTGAGATCCACCCACACTCTGAGTTTCCCATTCTTTTTTGGCACGATCACTATTGGAGACACCCATTCTGAGTGCTCAATAGGGTATATGAATCCGTATGTCACAAGCTTTTCAATCTCTTCTTGAACGATTTTTGCATATTTAGGATTCATTGGGTAGGGTCATTGTTGAACTGGTTTAGCCATGCTATTCATGGGGATTCTGTGTTGCACACAGAAGGTGGAACACCTTTCATATCATGATATGTCCAGGCAAATATATCCCTGAATTCCTTGAGAAGTTCTTTGAGTACACACTCCTCAGTCTCTATCAGATCTTGGGCAATAAAAACAGGTTTGGACTCTTCTCGTGGGTCTGCTAACTCTATTTCCTTAACTATCACTTGACCGTCATAGACTCCATTGCTCCCATCGATAGGTTTTCTTTAAGTCTTTGTATACACAACCTTACGTTCCTCTGTGGTATAGGATTTGAAATGTTCAGGTGCAGGGTGTAAGTCTATGGGGTCCTGTTGTTCTGTGGACTATGATTTCACTTCCGCTTCCTTTTGTTGTTGAGCTAACTCTTGATTTTGTCGTCTCCTTACGGTACGGCTCAACTTTGGCTTCTCTGTAGCCTCTAGTTGTGCGATGTCAATGGGTTGTGGACTACACCAGATAACGCTTTGAAGGTATTCACCCCAGTTATCTACAAACTTCCGATGAGCATCACATGTCCCTATATAATTAAGCCATTCTGTGATAGATTTCTTTTCATTTATTCTAGCTCGCACATTTGCTCGATATTGCCGCCTCTTATATCTCTTACTCTTCTTGTCTAATTTTTTATTACAACCGATCTCTAGTGAAGAGTCACTAAATGAATCGCTTCTTGTGTCTTCTGCTCCCTTGGATAGATTGTCATATGGGGTACCACTGGGCCCTGAATGGTTTGTCCCCACATTTGCACTAAGATTTTACTCAAATTCTTCATCCTTAGAGTCAATTTCAATTGATGATTGTGACCCCAAATCGTGTGGGCTATTGTTAACCCTCACGCACATTCCTATCACCTACAACGGGCGCTGTATTATTTATTTGGTAGAGTAAGGTACCGGGCTTGTCGGTCCAATAGGAAATGGGTAAGAGTGATCACCGATGAGAGGTGCACTCTAACTGGAACATTCAAGGGATTAGTTATCTAAGCATGGACACCCAAGTGTGAATGGGGCGAGCTCATATAAAAGTCAACTAAACCTAAAATTCACTCATTCTCTCATTTGTGCAATTGAAGAGTGCTCTTGCTCCATCTCCATCTTATTCTTCATCATCTCCTTGTGCGTGTGTATACGTGAGATAGAGAGAGAGGGAGAGAGATCAAGCATTGCGACGACGGCACGGTGGCGGTGAAGCAGTTGATTGCGGCGCAGCAGCGGCTCCTTCTTCTTCACAGTGAGGAATCCTCCACGATAGCAAGCGTAGAGCGGTGAGTGACACACCATCGCCATCTTTGAGCTTACTAGTTTAAGCTAAATGCGTGCTTGGAGCCATTTGTGGCTCGCACACAGTGTATCGGCAAGTTCCTTGCATTGACATGTGCAATAGCCGCACACATTTTTGGCGCTGTTTTCGGGGAAATGCCATACACTAAGCTTGAGTGGCACTCTGTGCTTCTTTGTTGGTGGTCATAGCACAGCGCACAACACACCGACATAATGTCAATCCGGTGGATTGGAACCCGGCTAGTGCATGGAGGCATGGATGCACCTAATGTGACGGAATGAGGACTCTAGAAAGAGGGGTGAAGCAAGAGAGGAGAAGAGGGAAAGCCGATGAAGCAAGATCTATGCACACACACTCTCAATCTACACTCTAACTCTCTAATCATGCACACAATGGTGTATCCCTTTGCTCTAATCTCAACCACACACACTCTAATCACACATTAAGCATACACAAAGAAGCCTAATGAACACACACACACACACACTCTAATCTAGCACACATGTGAAGCAAGAATGCTCAAACAAGAGGAAAAACTTTAGAGAAAAGAGAAGATTAACACTAATCATACACCATTAACACACATAAGCTTGAAAGACAAGAGAAAGTAGAGAGAACTTAGCTTCCATTAATCCCAATGACTACTACATATGATGTGGAAGATCCAAGCTCCATAGTGAAGGGGATCGGGGAGCACCACAGACGGAGAGTGAGAGAGAGAGAGAGAAGGAGACACAAACACGATGTGGGTGGGGAGACTGTGAAGTGGCAGCTCCCCCTATACAGTATACTCACTATAAGTATAGGGTAACAGTGGGCGGGCGTCCATGATCTGGGCAACCGGTCAAGGCACATAGGCCTTAACCCCAACAACCTCCCACTTAAAGGCCAATGTACCTTTAAGAAAGATCTACTAGTGTACAACTAATAGAAGGTGAGATATTCTCTCAACCTATGTCCACTGACTCTCGATGAGCTAGTGCATCCGGCTCTACTGATAGACAAACATCCCGCTGCGGCAATCATGTCTCCTATCATAGAGACCATGGCACTCTGACTCTGAGCTCTGGAGTGACTCCTCGTGCCCACCACAGATCACATGTGTACCAAGAGTATCCATCTGTCCTGAATCTGCATCAAGCACTGGCATAAGCATATCAAGAAATGACTCCACAATAGCCGACATCTCAGTATCCATGTGAATCATCTCTGTCATCACCTCTGATGACTCATCCTGCTATGACTCACTAGACCTGTCCCGCTCTACCTGTGCATCCATAGACGCAACCTGCACAACAAGGTCACAGCTCTGCACTCCATGCAAAGCATCCTGCAACCCACAAGCAAAAGAGACTCGCTTGCTCTCTTGCTCTCTACCTGGCTGCATGATCACAGAGACAACACCGTCTCTCCCGTGATCCACATGCAATGGGTAACCTGTACCACTCCTGGCACCTCTCGCAATCACTAGCGAGCCCAAATGCATCACAAAATCTCGCTCTCATAGCAAAATCTGACATCCACTATCCCGTAATTGTCTGACTGAGATCAAATCCCGTCTCAGATCTGGCACATAACGCACATGACGCAGGGTAAATCTCATACCGCTGGGCAAGGACAAACATACGTCTCCTGCACCCTCAATGTCATACACAACACCATCAGCCATGTGCACACAACCAAGTCTCCCACTAGAAAACGTGCTTAACCACTCACGATGCGACGTGACATGGAAAGTAGCATCTGAATCTAGTAACCAATGTGAAGACAATGTGCAATCCGATATGCAATCCGTAGACATAAGATTGTCTGAAGACAAGATAGATGTAAATGTGACATCGCCGTCACAAGCATACTCAGTAACCACCGTACTGATCTCACTAGCATCTGTTGTGCCCAAATATGCATCACGCATCCGTCGCCTCCGTTGTCTCAAACGCCTGAAACATCGACGCCTAATGTGCCCTCTATGTCCACAATGCCAACATGTCAAGTCTCTATGCCGTCGAGACTTGCGTGTGGGACCAATCTCTCCCATGGACATAGAAGTGGGACTAGACTCCCCAGTAGACATGGATGTCGCGTACATACATGTAAACTCTACCATAAAGCATGAGTTGTAGTCTCCCTCGAGACTTGCCAGTCAACAGACTCAACCAGATGCAAACGAATCGTAGACATTGCTAACTCATCAAGATCCTGCCAATCATCATCACGCATAGACTTGGGCTTCGCCGATAAACCACGCAAGGATTTATCCTGCCCCAAATCCGCCAATGCAACAAGCGTATGCTCCTTCCAAGCAACAAAATCTACACCATCAAACTGTGTCAGACCATAACGTTGGAAGTCAAATGAAAAATCAGCCATAATGCTCGCAAAAGAGCAACCAACAATGAGTAGCAAATGTCAACCAAATCAGCCCTAAACTGGATCGAATCGCATCAACAAAAGTCTGCAAATATGGCTGTAAATCAGCCCCAAAATTCAGCTCTTAAACAGCTGCATAAACAAGTCACAAACGTGTCCCAGATCAGCCTACAACTGAGCCATACATGGACACCTGCAAAGAGGAAACAATGGCTGAAAATTCAGCGCCCACTTAAGCCCTCAAACCTGCCTGTAAACTTGTAAACCTGTAGCTGAAACCTGCTGAAAAATCTCAAGCCATTAGTGCTCGAATCCGGCTACCTAGCTCGTAGCCACACAAGCATACATCACAATATTCACTCCTGTGAGTGTGCCAAGATAATTGTACGCCTATCAAACCGTGAGCTAATCACCAAGCCCACATTGTGCGGTATCGATGCATACACACGCACAAATCTCCCACCTGCAGAGAACACCGCACGCAAATGCTGAGTGCAACACGCAATCTCTACCTAGATCGCATAAATGATGCGCATAAAACTCTTGGGAAAATTTCGCCAAAGTTTCGTCAGTAAAATGGCCACAAAACCGGTAACCAAACTGACTGCATGCTCAAAACCATGAGTAACCAAAGCGCATCAAACCGCACTCCAAATGCATACACCAATCTCCACACTTTGCATACATCATTGCAAACACCTGCAAATCTAGTACACAAATATCTGCTCTACCTGTGACTACCAAAAAACATGCTCGAGGCATACATTGCCGAGCTCAAAATGCAATCACATTAGTCTCCCTGAGCATCAAACCACATAAGGCATACATCGTATCCTCCCACCTGTGAGGAAACTTGCAGCAAATATCACTCTCACATTTGAGAGCAAACCATGTGTGGAATCCTCGACACAATAAACAACTGCTGCTGCAGAAAATTCAGCGTTCAAAATTTTAAAATTCTGATATGACGAGAGCGTCCGGAGCATGCCAAAACCCCAAGGTAGACTCCTGGATCACATGTATCCGAGTCCGGGTGTGAAAGCTATGCCAAAAAATGGCTTCGAAAGGGGCGTAAAACATCAAGACACTTGACGAAGACGCTCTCAGAAGGCTGAATTTGACGATGCCGAAGTCGAAACCCTGTTTGCACTCTTAAAAGTGCGCGCGTGCGGACGCGATTTCGGGAATGAAACTGGCTCTTCGCTATCGTCGTGACTGTGCACACACGTGCTCCCTCTGCACCTACGCTCTGATAGCAATTGAAGGGGATCGGGGAGCACCACAGACGGAGAGTGAGAGAGAGAGAGAAGGAGACACACGACACCCAGATATGGGTGGGGAGACTCAAAGAGTGAGCAGCCCCCTATACACTTATGCTATGTATAAGGTATACAAGTCAGTGGACGCCCAGACTCTGGGCCGCCGGGCAAGGCACAAGCGCCTATACCCCAACACATAGCCACTCCTCTTCTTGTTCTCCACACTCCCTCACACTCTCTTCTCTAAGAATGCCCTTTCACATCTTGTGAATTGACTTATATACAAGGGCTTTTAAAAATGGGCGGCCGGCCAAAAAATGTATAACATGCTGCAGGTATCTAGGCTCATCTAATCATCAATGTACAACTTGGAACCCACTGTGGAGCCCGTAAATACAAAAAATATATGCATACACATATGTGTACACACCAATGGAAGCATAATGCATATCGTTGACGCTCGCCCGTCAACACTCTCCCCTCACGAAGCTTTGTCATCCCTGACAAAGCCATGTCGTGGTAGATGCTTGAGAAAGAATGTGCCTACAAAAAGAAAAAGGTGGATGAGGTAGCAAGCTCAAATATATGGTGATAAGGCATAAGAAAAAGGCAAAGCACATGTAGTAATGAGTAAATGCAAAGAATTATGAAATGTTACACTGCCATTAAGGAAAAATAAATTGCACTTGCTGAAATTAATTAATCAAGAGTTTTGGGCTTATGAATGAGTCTATCAATTAGTTAGCTACGATAAGGGTTAAAACATTTACTCTAGTACTAGCTAAGTTAGTAAATTTATCCCAATGCAAGATTCCCTAATTATGTATGTCATAGATTAGCTAACTAACTCCCACAACTCTAAACAAAAGCTTGAATTTTTTTTACTTGAAGCTCAATGGAAGTCTTTCTCATTTCATTTTTCTTACTTTTCATTTGTTATTTTTCACATTTTGCAAAATCATTTGACGTGTGTGCTTATTTGTATACCCGGGGCTTTTTGCTTCTCAAAGAAAAGCACCCACACTGGGAACCTCTAGGACTCTAGTACCATAGGCAATACATGTGCGTGAAGTACCAAATCAAGCCACGATTTCTCTTCCAGCTTAAGCTTTTACACTTGTGGCACTTTTGTTTTTCTTCCATTTCCTTTGTATTTTCACTAGTTTTCTTTGTTGTTTGGGTGAGGAAGCCTCTCTATGCTTAAAACACTCCTAAGGTTTCAAACACTCAAATAATTTTACCAACTAAGACTAGTAGTCAAGTAAATGAGTTAACCTAAAGTCACGGCCTCCTAACCTCAAGGCTCATTAATAAAACTAAACTCTAAGTCAATTAACTAAAGAAAGGACAAGTTTATACATCTTTAATGGCAGATAACAAAACATAATTGAATGTACTTAATCAAACCAAGAAGAAGCCACAATCAACAAACATAAATGTGCAAAACCATATAGCATAAGAAGGAGTACACCTATGCATGGGCTCGATGAAGAGGTCGATGTCATGGAAGCTCCTCTTGTCTGGAGATACATCATGTCTACACGGTCGTCCAATCTCCATGGGCAAGCTAATGTCTGTCTACGTGCTGCATCAAAAGATCAACAAAAGCATTGTACCTCCAAGAGGTATGTCAGCAGCAAGATAAAATAACAAAAGTAATAGAATAATAAAATAAAACATCTAAGCTAGGGTCTAAAACCTGGATATCCAGAGGGAAAAAACCCAAAAGGGAAAAAAGTACATCTGGTATATGCACATAAATCTAGTGCACATATCAATGTGTACAAATCTCAAATCTTGTGCAACTAGGAGTCAAGAGAGAGCTCTCACCATGAAGCATGATTTGCAATCTCTTAGCTCGATCTCTAATAGTCAAGGATTGGCTAACACCTAGCTCCATACGTAAAGTCTGCTCAACAGCACAAGGAATGGGCGTAGGGGGGGGCATCAGCCTCTACTCGAATAGTCTGTGAAAGGCTCTTCGGTAGCCAAATCTGCAATGCTCGCGCTCTCGTAGGGATGTCAGTCTGAGATCTCCTAGCGTGTCTACGTGTGCATCTAGCTCTAGGACATACTATCTACTGTGAAGGTATCGACCTCTCTAGGGGTAGTCTCATCTCTCGACATCTGGCTCGTGGAGGTCTTGCTCTAGGGTATGATCTTGTATGCGTTGGGTGTGCTACCACTCGTGGCCTAGGTACCCAAACATGTCTTTCTCCCTCAAAGTAATCATGTGCCTCAAGTGACCGTCTAGATGTGAGCCAAACATGTGAAAGTCCGTCGTCAGTCATATGGCTCTTTGGAAATATGATCGTGTCATCACAAGGTAAAAATCTAGCATGTATCTCGTCACAGGGAACAAATACCTATTGGGTTGTCTTGGAAGCTCTACGAGAGAGCTACGTGCCTGATCTATCGCGTGTCGCTCTTCAGTGGCACTACTCATCGTCGCAGAGCCTCTGCCTAGAGAAGGCTCTACACATGGCTCATTAGGAAAAATATGAACCCTCTAGGGGCCCTTTGGGATTAAGGTTAATTAGAGGCCAGCCAATAGGAAGAGGGTAGTGGACACTCTATACCCTCAAAAAAGTAGGGGGACAAGGTAGCCTTACACCTCTTAATGGCCTTTTACCTAGTGAGAAGGTAAGGGAGGTGGCTAGGGGAAAGGGAGGGGGGGGGGGGGGGGGGACCACTTTGACCTTTTTTCCCCCACTTTTTGGCCCGGATTTAAAAATACACTAAAAATTTCAAATTTTCAAAATTTCAAAAAAATTCAAATTTCAAGTTTTCCCTCCTTAAAAGGTCCCCTAACCTATTTCATGGTCAAAAAAGTATTTTTGACCTCCAAAAGTCAAAAACGTGCACTAAAAAATTTCCAAAAAATTAAATTTTTTCAAAAAAATTCAAAACATCATTTTACACCCTCCAAAGTCTTTCCAAACCTATTCTATAGCTAAAAGTGATTTTCTCTCTCTACAAACCCTTTTCCAAGCTCTCCATGGCTGCAACAACCACATGCACCCCCTATAGTCCAACATTATCTCTCTACTAGCTTTCTCCCATCTCCATTGTAGCACCAAGCAAGCTTCTTCCCCATCTCTTCCCCTTGCCCACCACATAGTTCCACACCAAGCTAGCTCCTCTCCCTTCTCTCACCTCCATTACAGCATGAAACAAGATTCTCCTCCTTCTACTTTCATTCACTCGCACTACATGGAAATCTCTACTCCCGAAGGTGGAAAAAGCATCAACTCACATGACTTGCATACCACAAGAACAAGAGGTGTGAATAGTGCATGGGCATTGCAAGGATTCATCTCCAACATAAAGATAGAATGGTGAGAAAACTACCCTTGTAGCTTACATTCAAAGCTTAAGATCATCTCCATCTTTAAGTTTATCATGGTGGAGGGAATTAACCTCTTTATGGCTTTCAATGTTTAGGCTTCACACCTCATAACATTGGGTGGTGCTATTTTGTTGATGGCTTTGGTGCGCCATCTATAGTTTTGTAGCATGTGATTGAGTCTCACAATGTAAGTAAGTTGTGTTATCTATGGAGAGTCATCAAAGATTTTTCTTATAATTTATTCTTTGTATAGTTGTCATTAGATTATTAGAATGATATCATTTTGTAATTTATAACTTTGTGCTCACATAATCTGTTGTTTACTTACAAAGTCAACTTGTTTTGAGAGGACATGAGCAAGCAACCATGTGCAGAGATGGAAATCACCCTATTTTTGTTCCGTGAAGAACCTTTCACTACCGTGTTAAAAGATTTTGATAAGAATAGTAGGATTTTTGTAGAATCTTGAACCAATAGGTACTCTCTAGGAGCTCTTAGAAAAGCCATCCCTATAGTACTACTATCTTCCCTAGTGTCATAGACACACAAATACTCGTGTATATGAATCTCTAGATGAGAAAGACAAATACTCGTAAGAGAAGCCTAACAGCAATAACATTGTCTCCATTTGTAATTATTTTTATGAGGCTGGATTCCTCTATAAATGCAATATAAATATTTCTTTTTGTTAAATGGTGTCGCACTGAGTGAGAGTATTTTATTTAGATTACTGGAGTTCCATACAGATTTGAGAAATATTGTTGATTTTTTTGGATATTCTGATTTGTCTGTAAGATGTTTGAAGTTTCAAGTCTTAATCATTCCACCATGAAGAAATTCATGCAATATTTTGATTTCAGTTTAATCACTAATGGTTATTCTTATTAAGTGGATCATAACCTTTGTCAAGATGTCCTCATTTGGGGATGTTGAATATATATCAATAGCAACATTTCAAAAGTTAAGAAAGCTAAATTCTTGCTTTCCAAAATGTTATTGTTTCCATACTATTCCTATGCCAAGCTTGACTTAGAGAAATGACAACTTGAGATGGAGGTGTAGATATATAGGGGTGAATTATTATTGATTCTTGTTTCATCATATATATTATAAAGCCTTTGAGTTTCCACCTTTTTGAGTAGTGTTGACAAGTTTTTGGTATCAAACCTTCTTAAATATCCCTATTCATTCGCTATTGGTAGCTATTTATTTGGTATTGTTAAAGATCATACCAATAGCTATCACCTTGTGAACTTAATTGTTGAATGGCGGATTCGATTTTTACTATGTAGCTCATTTGGATAGAGAAAGTGTAAACATAAATTATAGATACATGCATTGTTAACATAGAAGATATGTATCACTCGAACCTATATAACTGCTAATCAAGAAACCTTTGGTCGGATACTATAACAATAGGGGTCACATGTGGTTTTAAATACCAAAGAAATGGCTTAACCAAAACATTTCCAAGAACACGAGGTGAACACAAGGAAGTAAAAATTGGCTCCTTGTTTGGTTGATTTCTAGTGCTAAATGTTCTGAGTGCACAAAATTTGTGAGGCCTTTGACCTTGCGAGTTCACTAAAGTATATGTAACATAGCACATGTGTTCAACAGAAGGGAATTTATATTCTTGTAAAGTTACAGAAACATGTGTAGGTAAGGCCTATAAGGGCTACTTTCAATCCATTGTGGTGAACGGACATGATATAGGAAAATTTGACATAGTGAATACTCCGGACATCAAACACTACAACTCTATCTCATGGCCATACATTAAAACAAAGCCCCTATTTGTCATTTTGAAGCCCCAGAGACCCTCAACAAGAGGGACCACAACGGCGCGTAGAATGCCCATCCAGGCACAAATAGGAACCAAGATATTTCCAAGAACAGGGGATGGACACAAGGAAGTAAAAAATGGTTGATAAGCATGATACAAGGTTTAGGTATCTGCCATTTGGGGGGGGGAGGGGTTGCTATGAACACATTAAACTGCCCAGTTCTATCTCATGGCCATGCATTAAAAAAAGCTTGTACTTGTCATTTTAGGGGCCCAGGGACCCTCAACAAGAGGGGCCACAAGGGCGCGCAAACTGGCCATCCAAAATTTTTGGATGGCCAGTTTGCGCGCCCTTGTGGCCCCTCTTGTTGAGGGTCCCTGGGCCCCTAAAATGACAAGTACAAGCATTTTGGATGGCCAGTTTGCGCGCCCTTGTGGCCCCTCTTGTTGAGGGTCCCTGGACCCCTAAAATGACAAGTACAAGCTTTTTTTAATGCATGGCATGATACAATGTTTAGCTATTTGCCATTGTGGGGGGGGGGGAGTTTGCTATGAATACATCAATTTGCCCAACTCTATCTCATGGCTATGCATCAAAATTTTTGGATGGCTGATTTGTGCGCCCTTGTGGCCAAATTTTGGATGGCTGATTTGTGCGCCCTTGTGGCCCCTCATGTTGAGGGTCCTTGGGGCCCTAAAATGACAAGTACAAGATTAATTTTTATGCATGGCATGATACAATTTTTAGCTATTTGCCATTGTGGGGGGGGGAGTTTGCTATGAATACATCAATTTGCTTAATTCTATCTCATGGCTATGCATCAAAAAAAGCCTGTACTTGTCATTTTAGGGCCCTAGGGACCCTCAACATGAGGGGCCACAAAGGCGCGCAAATCAGCCATCCAAAAATTTTGGATGGCTGATTTGCGCACCCTTGTGGCCCCTCATGTTGAGGGTCCCTGGGGTCCTAAAATGACAAGTACAAGATTTATTTTTATGCATGGCATGATACAATGTTTAGCTATTTGCCATTGTGGGGGGGGGGGAGTTTGCTATGAATACATCAATTTGCCCAATTCTATCTCATGGCTATGTATCAAAAAAAGCATGTACTTGTCATTTTAGGGCCCCAGGGACCCTCAACATGAGGGGCCACAAGGGCGCGCAAATCAGCCATCCAAAAATTTTGGATGGCTGATTTGCGCGCCCTTGTGGCCCCTCATGTTGAGGGTCCCTGGGGCCCTAAAATGACAAGTACAAGATTAATTTTTATGCATGGCATGATACAATGTTTAGCTATTTGCCATTGTGTGTGTGTGTGTGTGGGGGGGGGGGGGGGGGAGTTTGCTATGAATACATCAATTTGCCCAATTCTATCTCATGGCTATGCATCAAAAAAAGCCTGTACTTGTCATTTTAGGGCCTTAGGGACCCTCAACATGAGGGGCCACAAGGGCGCGCAAATCAGCCATCCAAAAATTTTGGATGGCTGATTTGCGCGCCCTTGTGGCCCCTCATGTTGAGGGTCCCTGGGGCCCTAAAATGGCAAGTACAGGATTTATTTTTATGCATGGTCATAATTCAAGTAGTAAGTTTTTTTTTTTTTTTTTTAAGTGTTGGACTTTTAGGCTGTTTTCAAGAGCTTCTAGTGTTCAATTGGCTCTGAATCTGTCTGGGCTTGTCTCACATAAATTTGTTCATCTCGTCGCGCTCTTCGACTATCGTGTGATGCAAAAAAATCATATCCTACTCGGATTTTCCAAAAATCAACATGCAAGATGGCAATTTCTTAAAAAATGATGTAAAACAGACATTTCTTACTTTTTCCTTAATCTACGGGCTCGAACGTGCATTAAAACCATGGAATCTGAAAATACTCAGAGAACCAATGTTTTTTATTGTGTTAAGGACTGCATTTCCTACATACAAAACTTTCTCAAAATCTCACCCTAACACCTTCAAAAGTGGCTTCCAAGGAGTGCCCTCGATCAAAAATTGAAACTGAAGGAAAACAATCAGAATGAACTCCTAGACTGTGTACAAACTTTAAATTAACCAAAATTTCCTTTTAAAAAAAGTTATTGCTAAAAATTTGAAAATAGACCACCCTTAGACTTCCCACAATGATAGAAATCAAAAGGTTCAAGGAGAGGTCTGGTGTCACAAGTGCATGGTAGGAATCTAATCGAGGCTTATTCCGTCAAGATCTCTTATACTTTATTATGTCTTCTCATGTACAATCTTACCAAACAAAAACAAACTTACACTTTAAATGACTACAAATTTTATTTAACTTATCAAACAATCTAAAATATGGTAGACCTAGAGTGCTCTTACACATCAACAAACAAAAAAGTCCAAATTTCTTCTCATTAACTTTGATAAACATACATCTGTGAACACTTTACAAGGAGTAGTGTGGTCATAGTTCTTACATCCATTCCATGACATGGTATGCTCCTGGGGTGACCTATCACATAAAAATATCTTTGGTAGGAGTGCCCTCATGTTAGGAAAGAGTGTGTTGCTGCTGATGAAAAGTTTTTGCATTGTCCTACTAGGGATCTCTTCATGTCAGCATAAGGATTTTTGGTGTAGTGGGAGCCACATTGCCGCTGAGGAGAGCTTTGTGCCACCGTAAAAGCTTCATGTTATGCCAGTTCCTTGAGCCGTCCTTGCAAACAACGCCACTCAACTAGCATAACAAGAGGTCACCTTGTAACAAAAACATGTATGAATTCAACATTTGCAAGCTATATAATGAAGACACTTGTTAAGTATATGTTGTACAAATTTGCAAATATTTCTATCTAGCTGGGAATAAACAATATAAAAATATACATTAGGATGAGACTACCACCCCTAATAAGCATGGATTTGAAGCACCTACCTGCAAGATGTAACAAAGAAGATTGTTTTAGAGGAAAAGTGGTGACACTTGGCCTCTCTAACCTGCAGCCTTTCACTATTTGTGCATAAAAGCAACCTTTGTGCCAAGCACTACAAAACAAGTAGAGGCAACACCTTAGACTTCAAAGTTTATGGTAAGAAGAACACAATCAAAAGTAAGAAGTATATTGTTACCTTGCATAAAGGGGTGTTTTATTCAAATATGTGATGGTATTGGCAAGATATTGAAGAATCGTCAACATTCATCTCACCGATGCTACGACGTTCCTGGGATGACCTCTGCTCACCCTCACGTGCGGCCTTCGATGCAAACGTTGCGAACAAGCAAATATGTATGCATACGATTTGTGATGTCCTTAAGCACCATGGTAGTTGTTGCATGAGGAAGCAAAGGATGAAAAGAGAGAGGGGGGAGGGAGAGAGAGGAACATGGGAGAAGACAAGGGGGTAGTGGGGGAGAGAGAGAGAGACTGGAGAAGGAGGAGAGAAGGGAGCAGGGAGGGAGAGGGAGGAACATGGGAGGAGAGAAGGGGACAGTGGGAGAGAGGGAGAGAGGGGAGGAGGAGGAGAGAAGGGGCAGGGAGGGAGAGGAGAGGGAGAAAGGAGGGAGGAGGAAGAGAGAAGAAAGGTTTTTTTTTGGGGGGGAGTTTTTTTTTTTTGAAAAATTGGACTTTTAGTGCTTGTAAGTTTAAAAAAATGTCAAAAAATACTTTTTTGATATGGATATATGTTGGGGGGAGTTTTAAGTCAAAAATAAGTAAAAATAACTTTTTTTTAAAAAAAAGTCAAATTTTAGCTCTTAGTGATCCACGTTTTTTATGATGTGGCCACACCTCTTTACTCCCTTCACTTTTCAAAAGCTAGAGAGAGAAGGTGACCTCTTAGGTCCACATCCTACATGTGTCTTAAAAAAAGGCTAGAAAAGCCTACTCAAAACTAGCTTCTTGAATGCCCTTGTCCCCTTAACCGTACACACCATTAGCCTTAATCCCTAAAAATTAGGATTCCTTACAAGGCCCATGCAAGGTTCATATTTCTCCTAATGTGAGATGCCTGTGTACGTGGTCTCCAAACAAGTCTAGCAGGCTCTATCGTATCCCTACATAGGGTGTCAATAGAGGTCACTCTGGTCCGTGTACGTCCATGTATCTGTGGTGTAACCTCTATCTATGTGGTGTCAGTAATGTGGTCTCTAGGAACCTGATCTAGAAAAGTACGGCTCGTGGCTGGTCTCCGCTCAATCGGGTGATCTGATCATGAATCGGCACTCGTAGATGGCACTAGGGCAACATCTATATGTGGTGGCTGCTCTCTCTCAGACTCACTAGCTATGACATTGCTAGGCAAGCTAAAAGAGTGGGATAGCGATGTTGTCGGCTCTGCATCCTCTCTCATAGGGGGATCTACTCTCGTAGATGGCTCTAGGTCAACAGCTATCTCTAAGGGCCTTTGTGAGGTTGGCAGATCTAAACAAGGATGCTCAAGGGCAGCTAGAATCTGTGGACTGGTCTCATCTATAACAAAGCCATCGGAGTCACTCACTCTATGACTCTGTGAGATCTCTCGATGTGTGCTGGAAGTCTCATGGATAAGTGTGGTAGGTGGTGTAGGCTCCCTAACAATACTCTGACTGGGCTCTAGTCTCAGGGGCTCTACCTATGGTGGCAGGCTAGATGTTGGAGCTATCTCTCGTGGCACACTATCATCCTCATCTGGCATCTCCCAAGGTGGTAGAATACGACGTGACAAAAGAAGCCTAGGAGGTGATCTCTCTAGTGGTGTCTCTCGAGGACTCGGAGCTCTCGGTAGCTGTGGAGCTAGCGTGGTCATCGTGGGTAAACATAAATCATCATGTCTAAGTCGAGGGGAGTAGGGTAGACCTATAGTCAAAACATATACTGCATGATCGACATCCCTATAAACTCGCTCACGTGGAGCTCCTATCAAATATGCAAGAAGGCGGGCTGAAGGATCTCTGGATCCACCACTCGTCAGGCGTCTGTACCTACGACCAAGCTCATCTAGATAGGTCACTGTCTGCTCAACTCTCTGAAGCTCCACTAGCCTAGGATGTGTATGTGTGTCTAGGCTGTCATCTGGGTGTGCTCGCTCAATGTCATCAAAATCAAGGGTCTCAATCAAGAGATACTGTTCTCCGAGCTCATCAATAAAAACTTCTCTATCGGCCTGTGGGTAGGCTCTCACAATCTGCCTAGGTGTAGACATCATGTGTTGCGGGGTGGCTAGCCTCACAAAGGGGTGATCATAAGTGTCAACATAATATGCAACCCCTCGTGGAGATCGGCCTACTATATGCAAGATCTGACCGTCTATATCTCTCATGCTATCCCTAGTCTCTCTGGTCTCGGACAGTGTCTGAAGGGTGGGGGTCAGTGGTCTAGGCGCACTCATATCTACAATGGGTGATCTACTGGGCCCTACCTCTGGTGCTCTCAACTGGGGTGATGTGGTCATCATAGGCTTTCTCGTATGCTCTCTAATCTGTGTCATCAAAGGCTGGCATGGGTCTCTAGATGGTGCAAGGTGTCAAGGTTGACACTCTCTAAAGTATGTGTCTCGAAGGCTCTGGGTCTCTATCTATGGCTCACTCTGAGAGGTACGCAAAGTACTAGCAATCGTTGTGTACATCGCTCTAGAGTCGTGATAGCTCGAAACGCTTGGTGGCAAATCAAGTCTAGGTGAGGAAAATCCTAGCGGTGGTTTCCTAAGTGATGTGGGTGGTGGCACTGTGTCTAAAGGAGGTGAGGCACTCCTACTCGAAGTAGGGCGCAGGGTCGATCGAGGATCGTACGGCAATCCACAAGTCAAAAAGTAAAGCTCAGTGCCTGTGGTGCTCATGTAGCATCTGTCTTTAGGCTCGCCAACTAGTGTCACAACATCTGTGGATAGGCGTCTGTTGGGGTATAAAGCCCAATGTGGTCGCCCAGGTAAGTGGGCGGGCCGCCAGGTATGTACACATATTCTTTTGTAAAAACCTAATAAGAACTCACTATGCTCTACACATTACAGTAGAGCGAGTTCACCATATCGTCGTGCTCTTCTTCTCGCACACTCTCTCGCGTCGCACTTCCGCTCGTACTCCTTCAACTGGTATCAGAGCTCAGATCGAGGCTCAGGGTAGCACTGCAGGAGGCTAGAGTCACCAACTCAAATTGGAGTGAAATTCGACAGGCAAAGACACGGCCCCAAATCCTGTGGGATAGCTCGAGGGGCTCGGTGTTCTCAGAATTTCATTCTGAGGTCATCTCGGCCACCGTTCGGCTTCGACAAAGGTCTGCGCAGGCCATTTTCGACTACGTGGTCTCGACGGGTGCAGATCCGACTCTGCAAATTTGGGGTTTTCGGCCTACGACTGCAGGTGCTGAGGATATCGACACTCCCAGAGTGTTGATTTGTGGCTGTCTACACATCGAAGGACGGCTCACAGTTCTTGGAGGCGTGTCACATACGACAAGGGCGCATCTACACACAGACTGTAGGCGACATCCACTAGTTCATCAGGTAGCTTGTGTTTGCTGCTTGATATTCCAGATTTCATCCTGACATTGCAGGTACTTCCGCATGGGATGTATTGTCAGAGATTATGTATGTCTGTTGAGGGTTTGCTGGCTGTGAGTCACACAGCAAACAATCGCTTTAGCGGTTATAGCATACAGTGGGAAATTTGTGGATGTATGACTTTGTGGGAAGTCTATGTACTGTCAGATTTACTACAGCCTTTGTTGAGGGTCGAGTGAGGTTTTATTGAGTTGGGGGATTCTCGAATGTTGAGATCCTTTCGGTGATACAGGTCTTGGAGCGATCCCTCGAGCACCCTTAGATAGGCAGCTAGGATGTATTGACTGTGAGTTAGACAGTTGGGATTGCATCTTTGCTTTACTGCCGTTGAGGCATTGTTGCAGTCTATGCTTACAGGACAGTGACAGGACAGTCAGAGACAGTACAGGTGCAGGACAGGTTTACCCGCAACTTACAGAGTCAGAGAGACAATGTGTTTTTGAGCTGTTTTTGATCTGTTTTTTGAGTACACCAGAGCCATTTTACAAAGGAGACTCTGCCGAAATTTATGCAGAATCTGAAGCTTTCTTGGTTCATTTGACAGGTTCATATTGGTTCAGAGGTCAATTTACAGGGGAAACTCTGCCGAATTTTTCCCAGGAAAGTAAACTACTGTGAAGCGTAGCTATGGCTGGATCACAGGACACTGCTCTTTACAATATCAAGAAGCTGGATGGAACCAATTTCCCATTGTGGAAGAAGCAGATTTGGCACGTGTTGGTACAAAAGAAGCAGATAAAACCTATAAAGCTCAAGGGGATAAAACCAAAAGATATGGACGAAGATGAATGGAGCGAAATGGATGAATTGGCACTTTCTACCATTATGCTGACTTTGGCAGAAAGCGTTTACTTCAATGTAGCAGACGAGATGTCGGCTTATCAAGCACGGTTAAAGCTCAGTGATCTTTACGAGAAGCAGAGTGCAGCTTCACAGGTATACTGGCTTAAGAAGCTTGTTGACTTGAAGATGAAAGAAGGGACACCTATGTCCAATCATCTGAATGAATTCAACAAAATCTATAGTCAGTTGTTAGCTCAAGGTATCAAGTTTGATGAACCTGTTAGAGCTATGTTCCTGTTGATCACAGTGTCGGAAAGTTGGGACACTTTTCACACAGCTTTGAGTAATTCTGCACCTCCAGATGGTTTGAACATAGTAGGTGTAGAAGGAAGTCTGCTTACTGAAGAAACCAATAAAAAGACAATGGACAAAGGCAAAGGAACAGCCTTAGTTGTCAGGGGAAGGACCAAAGAAAAGTACAAAGGTGGAAAGAGGAATCAGTCTCGTAGCAAGTCCCGCAGTGCTAAAGGCAAGAGTGACATAGAATGCTACCATTGTGGCAAGAAGGGTCACATGAAAAGAGACTGCAGAGAATGGAAAGCAGAAAAAGGCAAAGAGAAAGTTGAAGACCATGGTGAGAATAACAAGTCCTCAGTGAAGATTCAAGAAATAAATGTGACAAACACTGTTGCAGAGGATGACAGTCTAGTGTCAGGAGACATCTACTTCTTGAAGAATACAATGGACTCAGCTCTTCTTACAGCATCTGATGGAAATGCACTGAGTGATTGGATTATAGACTCAGGGGCATCACTTCATGTGTCTCCAAACAAGGAGTGGTTTACTTCTTATGTGACCACTAAAGATCATGTTCGGCTAGGCAATGGGCAGACATGTGAGATCTTAGGTGTTGGAGATGTTCAATTGAAGTTTCAGAATGGCTCTTCTTTCACGCTGAAGAATGTGAGACATATTCCCGCAATTACAAAGAGCTTGATCAGCACAGGTTTACTTGATGATGCTAGCTACGTCACCACTTTTGGACAGAACATGTGGAAGATATCCAAGGGTTCTATGACAGTAGCACATGGAGTAAAGTCTGGAGGACTTTACATGATTTATGTGTCAAATGTCTCTAAAAATGTAATCAATGTAACCGAGCAGCCGAACGTTTCTTTGTGGCATAGCCGCTTAGGACATATGTCCAAGAAGGGAATGGAAATCTTGTCTCGTTCTGGTTATTTGCCTGGCTTTTCATTTAATGATTTTGAATTCTGTGAACATTGTCTGTATGGTAAGCAAACACAGCAGCCACATAAGCATAGAAGCAGTAGAAGAGATACACAGTTGGCACTTGTTCATAGTGATTTCTGTGGACCTATGCCTAACCTATCTCTAGGGGGAGCTTCTTACTTTATGACATTTATAGCTTCTTAATTTATGACATTTATAGATGATTACTTGAAGAAAGTATGGGTTTACCTTCTCAAGCACAAGGATGAAGCGTTTAGTGTTTTCAAAACGTTTGTGACACTTGTGGAGAATCAGAGTGGCAAGAAGCTTAAATGCTTACGCACTGACAATGGTGGAGAGTATGTTTCAAAGGCCTTTCAGGACTTTTGTGAGTCAAAAGGTATAAAACGTGAACTTACTGCTCCTTACAATCCTCCTCAAAATGGTGTTGCTGAGAGGATGAATAGGACCATACAAGAGAAGGTCAGAAGTATGTTGTCTAATGCACAGCTGCCAAATGGGTTTTGGGCTGAAGCTGTATCAACAACTGTTCATCTTGTAAATAGATCTCCAAGCAAGGTTTTGCAGAAGGATTCAGTGCCAGAGATGGTATGGTCAGGCAAAATTCCCTCATACAAGCATCTCAGAGTCTTTGGCTGTGAGGCATATACTCACGTTCCAAAGGAATTTAGGAACAAACTTGAGCCAAAGAGTAGAAAGTGCATCTTTCTAGGCTATGGTAATTCCGGTGAGATGGGGTACAGACTTTGGGATCCCGAATCCAGAAAGGTTTTTCGCAGCAATGATGTTCACTTTAATGAATCCAAATATCATTCTAAACCAGAGAGGGTTGAGGAGATTAGAAGAGTTGTCTTCCAAGAAGATGGACCTGCACGTGCAAGACATAATGTCAGGGCTCCAGAGGAGCAAGGACGGGATAGAGTGGAACCACATGTTGTGGCTGAGCCTGAGCCACCTATTGTGCGTAGATCTGGACATGTCACGCGACCTCTTGATAGGTTTGTTCCATCTATGAACTATGTCATGTTGACTGATTGCAATGAGCCTTCATGTTACAAGGAAGCAGTGCAAATGAAGGACTCCGGGAATTGGCTAGTTAAATTACCACGGGGCAAAAAGGCTCTACCCTGTAAATGGGTTTACAGGTATAAGATCACCGCTCATGATAGTCAGCCAAAGTACAAAGCAAGGCTTGTTGCCAAGGGCTTTAAGCAAGAACAAGGCATTGACTTTGATGAAGTCTTCTCTCCGGTGGTCAAGATGACTACATTGAGATGCTTTCTTGCATTGGTTGCCATATTAGATTTGGTGTTGCACCAAATGGATGTCAAGACAGCGTTCTTGCATGGTGATTTAGATGTGGAAATTTACATGCAGCATCCAGAAGGGTTTGTTGAGAAAGGCAAGGAAGATTGGGTATGCCAGTTGTTAAAGAGTCTTTATGGCTTAAAACAATCACCGAGGGCATGGTACCATAAATTCCACAAGTTTATGCTTTCTCAAGGCTACAAACGTAGTGAGTTCGATCACTGTCTATATACAAAGAAGGCTAAGGATGGCAGTTGGCTGATCCTTATTTTGTATGTGGATGACATGTTGATTGCTGGCAAGCACTTGGAAGAAATTTCAGCTTTGAAGTCAAAGATGGCAAAATCGTTTGACATGAAAGACATGGGTGAGGCAAGTCATATACTTGGTATGCGCATTGAGAGAGACAGATCAAAGAAGTTGATTTGGTTATCTCAAACAGAGTATATTGACAAGGTTTTGCAACGTTTCAATATGGAGAAGGGAAAGGCATTGAGTGTTCCATTGCCACCATATGTGAAACTTAGCAAACAAGATTGTCCTGTGTCTGAGGAAGAACAGGCTGAAATGGATAAGATTCCATATGCGTCTGCAGTGGGTAGTTTGATGTATGCAATGATTGCTACTCGCCTAGACATTGCATTTGCAGTGGGAGTAGTAAGTCGATACATGTCAAACCCAGGCAAGAAACATTGGGAGGCAGTGAAAGGAATATTGAGATACCTGAAAGCTACAAAGAGTATGCGTATATGCTATGGGAGTCAGGAGCTAAGTGTAAAGGGTTTTACAGACTCAGATTATGCAGGTGACTTAGACAACCGAAGGTCTACGTCAAGGTATGTCTTTACATTGGCTGGTGGAGCAGTATCATGGCGTTCTAGATTACAAGATTGTGTTACTCAGTCTACTACAGAGGCTGAATATGTTGCAGCATCAGAGGCATGCAAAGAATCAATTTGGCTTAATCGACTAGTAACAGATTTGGGAATCAAAGAAGAGATGCCTGTGTTATATTGTGATAGTCAAAGTGCTATACAATTGGCTCGCAATCTAGTTTATCACTCAAAGAAAAAGCATGTGGATGTGAAGTATCATTTCATCAGGGAAATGCTCGAGGATAAGCAACTTCAGCTTGTCAAAGTTCACACCACAGAAAATCCTGTTGATCTACTTACAAAAGGACTTCCCTCAGAGAGCTTTGCGCATTTTCGCAAGCAGTTAGGTGTAGGGTTGTACATCACTTCTCTACATCTCTTGTATATTAGCTTGTATAGTAGCTTCTCTCACACTTAAAGTACCACATTGGACTTTAAGTGGGAGGTTGTTGGGGTATAAAGCCCAATGTGGTCGCCCAGGTAAGTGGGCGGGCCGCCAGGTATGTACACATATTCTTTTGTAAAAACCTAATAAGAACTCACTATGCTCTACACATTACAGTAGAGCAAGTTCACCATATCGTCGTGCTCTTCTTCTCGCACTCTCTCTCACGCCGCACTTCCGCTCGTACTCCTTCAGCGTCTACCAGAAGTGCGACACTCTAATCGATATATGCGCTGAGCACTATCTATATAGATCACACGAGGACCTACCCGCTGTAATGTAACCTGCACGGGATGGTCGAAGGCCTCAAGGCAATCATCTACGTGTACTAGCTCTATCTCCTCTAGCCTAATCAAATGGTCGACCACATACGCGGCACGATAGTCATCTCTAAATGTGCCATCCCGCGTGTCGTCGGGAAGGACTCGCACCACCTGGAGGGTTCTGTGTGGGGCCAAAGGAGGTGCGGCACTGGACAAAGAAATGTCCATATGTATCCGTGTAAAAGGGCCGGCCTCTGTGCTCGCCTACAAGTGTGAGTAATGTGTACTCAGAGCACGAAGTGGTCATGGCCATCATATGTGCGTTCTCGGCGTGTGATAGGCCTCTAAATCTCGTCAGCTCGTCGAATGTAGACTAAAATCAAAATCTGCACTATATCGAGGTTTATGTGTACAATCGGACTCAAATCTGACAAAATCTAGCAAAACCTAACTCTCGGACGTATCTGCTCTAAATGTGTCTAATCGTGTGTACATGCACGTGAGCGTCGAGTATGTGGGGCGTGTGATGCGTGTGAAATATGTGTGAGAAGCAAAGAAAGAAAGATCACATCTATCACGTGGGTTGGTTAGATGTCCTACAATCCACAATGGGTGCTACTAGTGTGGAGGATCAATAACAAAGAGTTTGTGAGCTCATCCATAGGGTCATTGAGTTAGAGAGACAGAACAAGGGGATCAACATGCCTTCAACGGGTCTCATGAGATTCTTGGATATAGGAAAGGCTAAACAACCTACCTTATCGCAAATGGAGACTCCCTCGGTAAATCCGATGGATCCTCCATATGTTGTTTCGCCAGGGGTCTCAGTGCAATCTGAGGCCACAAGTGATAGCTTTAGCTTTCCAAGTCTAGCTCATCTTTCCCTTGATGACACCACGGCTACCATGCCTACCCCAATGATGGGCATGCCAAGAAACACGCCATGGACCTCATTTGTTAGTAAAGCACCGCTACATGGTAGCTCAATGCCTGCAACAGTACCTACAAGTGTGTACCAATCGTATACACCCATGGATCCTCGTACTCATGTAGCCCCTACCCCTCCCATTGTTTCAACAACCTATGCCTCCATAATCACAACACCCAAGTTCTTATTTCCATGGGACTATATCGGCTAGCATTAGCATGTCACATCCGGCGTCTGCTATGCCTAGGGCCACACATATGAACTTTGGGCAGCCACATGGAACAACACCGTACCAAACGTGGAACCCAAGGGCTTCCTATACGCCAAGCCCAATGCCAATACCTACTCCACAAGTAGTCTTTGGAGCGCCTTCACCCACGGTGTCTGCTCACTTAGGTGACTTGGCAACATTTGCTCAAGCTATTGGTCGATTTATTGTTGAGAATATATGTAACACACCTGATAGAGAGCCTAGAAGTAAGGTAGTACAAACAGCCAAGCTCACACAAAAATTTACTGGAGACGGGGATGTGAGAAAGCATATCGAGCTGCATAAGAGTAATGCTTTAAGCCTAACCTTAACTGGGAAGGCAGGGGATTGGTATAGAACCCCAAGGGTGAAAGAAAAAATGATTTACCCTACTCTTAGGAGATTGTTCTTGAAAGAATACATACGAGAGGGAGTACTTTGGGGTGTAGCCTCTCAGCTCCAAAAAGCCCAACGAGAGGGATTCGGTGAGAGACTTTATTAGTCGCTTAAAGCATTTGAATTCTTGCTGTAATCCAAATGAATGCTTCAACAATAACCAATTGCTACATTCATTAGGGGATTACGACATGAGGATATCTACAATGGCCTAGTCATTAGAGGTATCACCACTTGGGAAGCAGTCACCACCAATGCGATCCAATTAGAGGATAATTTAATGATTCAAGGAGAAAGAGTGTCTATTGAGCCTAAATCTATTAGCTCGCAAGCATCAGGGCATCAGCCAATGACCCTAAATCCTATTGCTAAGGAGCCAAAAATATCTGAGATGACTTTAGCATATCTCACCAAAGCTATTTAAGAGAGTCTTAGAGACAATCGTGCTCTGCAAAACAATCATATGTATCCAAGAAGGGAGCAACAATGGTGCTCAGTATGCTATGGACCGCATAGTACCAGTGAAGGCTCTACGTTTAGAGTAAAATTCAATGGGAACTGCAATGCCTGTGGGAGGTATGGGCATCAAGCTAAGGATTGCATAGTATTTAAGTGCGTGATGGCCAATAGACCAACCTTAGCATGGACAGACACACCTCGAGTGCCTGCATTGATGCCGGCCTCACCTCTTGTGTCCCTACCCTAAGGCCCAAAATGTTGTTCAAACAACACCCTTACCACCTCCAGTGCTAGGACCGCAACCACCACATCCGAGAATCACTTCTGTGAATCAAGTGGGTTGTGAGTCATCTATTGCTTGTTTGGAAGGATGTGAGGAAGATATAGGTCCTAATATTTCATATGGGATGGATGTGCTTGAAGAAAGTCCACACTACTACATGGAGGACTATTGGGGACAAGTCAAACCTGTATATGAAGTAGCTGCTCTTGCGGCAAGAGGCCAAATTATCAATTACACTGCTAAGAGACCACCTCTACAATGCTATGAGTGTGGAGGTCCACATCGTGTAGCTGAGTGTCCTATTAGGCTACACAAGAACGCCACACTAATGCAAACCAATCAAGCGAGCACGTCTACAATGCTGATACTCATGTGTAATCGATGTGGCATGGATCATTTGATTGCCCAATGTCCAAATAATCCAAATGCACCAAAGATCACGCCATTAAACTTGATTGAGGTTACCGAGGAGCCATCACAAAGTACACCTGTGATACCAGTAAACGTACTCACATGATCAATGCTCCAAAAACAAAATTATATTCTCAAGGAAAGAGACGCGGCATCAATTGCCCAATCTCAGAAAAAGAAGAAAACACGAAGTAAGAGATCACAAAAAGCAGTGAAGTCAGACCCCAGTTCAAAGACCAACATAAGGACTGGTGACGACCCCGTATATATGAACGACGCTAAAGAGGATTCTGATTCAGGTGAAACCATGGAGACCAAAACGACCACTAAGATAGAAACCAACAAGGAAGATCTTCATGAGCCACAATGGCAGGGATCCAAGAAGAAGATAGGAACTTATCCAAACCCTACAGAGGAGATCGAGCGAGTCAAGCAATTCAGGAGTTTGGTAGAAGATACCCAAAGGGATCTAGAACCAGCACCTATGCAGATCCAGATTACAGACACTATGTTCCCTACGCAACAACAACCTCACCAAGTCCATAGACCCTTAGCCATACCTAGTGTCATCCAAGAAGAAAGTGACTTAAAGTCATGGAAAAGTGCGCGTACTCACTTCTTGATGGAAAGAATGTTTACAGAGGGACTACTTGATCCTATCGAAGGAATGGAGATCCTAGCTTCCCCACGTCAAGGGGCTGAAGCCCAAAAGGTGTCGTTAAACATTGCCAAATTGATGGATTTCATGTCTTCAGAAGTTAGAACACCATCATATCTAAACTATATAAAGACCATGAGCTAGTTTCAGCTCTTCGAGCCTTCCTCAATGGAGAACTAAAGTTTGGGCTACCAAAATTTGCACAGATGGATGGAGCTAGGGAGATGCCAATAGAGGAGGAACACTTAGATCCACAACCCAACCTAGATGAGAACCTTGTTGTCGAAATACCTGTTAAGAAGTTGGGACAATACTTTGAGGGAGATGAATCCAATGCAACCATACAAATCACTACCAAGGGATTAACTGTGAAGGGAATCTTGGATGGTGGCGCTGGGGTTAACATTGTGACTAAAAATTGCTGGGAAACTATGGGAAGACCTCACCTTGCGACCACAACCATAGTAGTGAAGATGGCCAATGGGTCTATTGTTAAACCTATTGGGATGCTAGAAGATCTCAAGATCAAGGTCTTTGGACATAAAATACGAGTTATCTTCATTGTTATGAATTTCTCCAAGCACGCTATGGCATCTGAGATGATCTTAGGACGTCCTTTTATGAGGGAAGCAAAAATGGTGCATGATTGGTCTAAAAACCATGTCTACTTGCAGTTCCAAGATTCTATCATTCGAGTGGATCTTGTGACTGGTTGAGCACGTCCTCTAGGAAACAAGTTTATAATTAATCATAGATCTGACACCACAGTTCACTCGACCCCATTGCAATATTGTTACACGTGTAAAGCGGACACTGATGTTGGGGAAGATTCTCCTTATATGGATGTACTACCTGGGATGATTGAGTCGGACAATGCGGATTGGGTACACCTAGTAGCAACCATAGACAGTTGGGGAAACAGGGGGACGACCTGGGTAACACCTGAGGGGGATGAAATGCACGTACCCTTAAATATGCTAGAAGCAATGCATATAGATTCTCACAAGACTCATCCTCATATAACAAAAAAAACATACAAGTGGGTCCCTAAATCTTCTTTAGCAACCATAGCTAGTGCTAAAAGATAGGAGCCTGGTAAGAAACGTCCCACTCGCTCCAAGAAATGTAAGGAAACGTGACGTTAGATTCCTAAATGACTATTGAAAGCCCAAGGCTACTATCAAGGAAATGATTAAATCTGGGTGCCAAAACGTAAGTTGTGTTCTTACTTGTCACATGACCCATGTGAGCCCAATCCTATAGCTCCAAAACAAATTGACGATCGCGGAAAGAGAAAAATCACAGAATGCTACACACCCGCTCTAGAGCTAGTTTGGGTACCGAAGAAAGAACGATTTGTTCCACCTAGCTCAGGAGGGGGGGAGTCCCATGAAGCTTAATCTAGCTCCTCATGTAATGCATCCGTAGAGGTAAAAGCTTCCCCACAACCTCCACCTACAATAGTGGACCTCCATAAAGCTACAAAGGGATCCACACCTCCCAGTTTTCAAGAATCCACTGATGAACCACTTCAAGTTCGATCCTGGGAGAGTACCTTACCACCCTTGCAACTCGATGAGGCACCTAAGGTAATAGAAAACTACTGGCAAAATTCCTCACCTATTACCAACTGGAACAATTGGTTTCAAAGGGTGACGAGCACATTTCAAACAGTATGATCTACCCAAGGAAGGGGGGAGTGTTTGCTGACAGTCATCATTCACTCACTCCCCTCTCAACCTTCCTCCCTGACCTCTCCCAATCTTAGGGAATGTATATATAAAGCCTTACACTCACAAAAAACAAAAATATTAAAGAGCAAGAGCAATTAGCGAACGAGTATGCACAGTAAAAGTCAAAACATTAACCCAGACCTACACATTTTTACAAAAATCCAAAAGACTAATCTGCAACCTGGAATCTAAGTGGACCTGTACTAATTTAGATCTGATTGAACACAAAATTGACCGGTGGTCTTGTATTATGTTGTTCTAACACTGTACAAGCTCAAAAGTCCAAAATTATGTCTCTGTGTCTCAGAAGTAAATAATCACGATTATTTACTTTTCTCAAATTTTTGCACTTTTTGGCTTGTTTTGCCAAGTATTCAACTTGTTATGGTCTCTAGACAAGGAGTTTGAACAAAAAATTTCCAAGTCACACTAAGTTCTCGACAAACAATACAGATTTCAATTTTAACCAAGGTTTTGGTCAGTTTGGTGATCCAAATTCTATGGGCCTTTACAAAAGATGTTTGTACACATACATAGAGTCTCTAGTATCAACCTTGGTCATTTTTTAGCTGAAAGTAAATAATCGTGATTATTTACTTTTGGCCCTAAATGAACACGTTTTTCAACTTTTTCAGTGGACAGTCTTTTTATTATCTATTTTAAGCCTCCGAGTCAAGTCAAAACTTAATTTAGCCTAAAATGTCAAGAAAAAGTAAATAATCTAAGTTTTTGCAGACTCTTGAAAATTTACCTCAAATGTGTCCTTAAGCTTACCTACTGGTTCATACAACTTTTAAAGCATAATCTCCAGCTGGATTCAATGGTTGACAGTCTTTTGGTGTTGTTTCAAGCGGTAGACCTAAAATTTTGCAACTTCACATAAACAACTCACAATTGATTCTTCTGGAGAGAGCAATGTTCTGAGATCCCACCTCGGATTGTACTTACCCTACTCCTAGATTCTACTCCAATGGGGTTGTGGAAAGTGTCCGCAAACACTCATTTTTTTGTTTTTTATGGTTTTCTGAGCCTTGATCTTGAGACTTGTCTCATCCTTCAATCCTTCTAAAAATCATAATCTAATCCTACAATCCTAATAGGTACTTAACAAGTACACTTACTTTCAAGCTACCTCTACATAGCAAAAAACAGCAATCTTAAGCTATGCGGTTCTAAAAAGAAAGTTTTGACTCTATGTAATCCTAAAGGAAGTTAAAAGACAATTACACAAGACGCTCGTGTTTTTTCCTAGTTTAGGTCTCTTCGATCCTTGGCAACGGCGCTAAATGTCGAACGGGTGTTTAACCTCACTCCTATCTAATTGCAAACATAGCGAGAACCACGAATATAATTGTCAATCCATGGAATGAAGCTGACTCGACTAGTGCATAGAGACTACAAGAGGTTGTCAATCTACTGAAAAACAATAGACAACTTGCACCTAACTCAAGCTACACTCAAATGACAGAAATCACCAAAAGCTAGTTGCTAATCGGCAAACAAATCATAATCGTTACAGCATCAAACGACATCCAAACGTTATGAAACTTCTAGGACATGTTTATAATACCTAAGCACACATGCTTATGGTCTCAAATCTCACTTTAAATCAAGTGCAAAAATCGCGATTATTAACAACAATAGTTTTTTACCTAGTCGTTTTCGACACAGAATGCATCTAAATGCTTAGCAATGATGCCCCAATACTCCGTCTATACTTATTTTATGATTTTTAACCTTAAATTCCTACTTATGATGAAATTAGGCCGTCGGTCGGTGATGCCAAAAGCTACGGATCACCATGAAATGCTTACGTCAATGCGTAGAGCTCTTACCTGCGATTGCAACGCAATAGACGGCACTGCAATGTGACAACTAAGAAGGGAGTAGGAAGCGCCAGAACGAGAGAAGTGAGAATCGTTAACTCACGCTATGTTCTATTATCCAAAAACTTATAAAAATTGACTTTTATACCTTAGCCAAGGTTTTGTGGTCAAAACTAATAATCTGAGAGCTCGAATTAAAAATGCGTTGATGCAATCTGGAAGCTTGTAGCTTCGGCTCATCAATCACACTGTTTATCTGAAAAGTAGGAGTTACAACATTCCCGATTTATCAAAATAATAATGTTTTTACAATAAAAGCTCCGAAAATGTTATCGGAGTTAGCTTACTGCTAACATATATAGCCAAAGCAACCCCTGGCAAATGAAAATATTTGCTACTAGTGGCCTAGTGAAGCAACTAGTAGCAAATATTTGCTACTAGTAGCCTAACGAAGCCATTAAAAATATTTGTTGCTAGTAGACTAGTGAAGCCACTAGTGAGTCTCACCACTAGTCGCATGGCTGGCCATTGGATGGCCCTAGCCAGGGCCTTGCTCCACCATCTCCCGAGCCACTAGAAAAGTGTCACTAGGCCACTAGTAGCAAATATTTGCTACTAGTAGCCTAACGAAGCCACTAAAAATATTTGTTGTTAGTGGACTAGTGAAGCCACTAGTGAGTCTCACCACTAGTCGCATGGCTGGCCATTGGATGGCCCTAGCCAGGGCCTTGCTCCACCATCTCCCGAGCCACTAGAAAAGTGTTTTCTGGTAGCTCGTGAATGTTTTGAAAAGGGTGGCCATAGTGTGGTCATAGGCTGGCCACACTCTGGATGATGAATGCCACCTTTCTGGCCAAGGTGGTTTCAGCTCCACCCGGTCGATGTGTCCACACTGGGTGCCTGCCGATGGGGTGGTCCAAGAGTGCCCGGGAACCCGGACCAAGTATGGTCCAGCTCAAAGATGGTGTCCTTTGGAGCATGTCCACCAAGGTGGCCATGCAAGTTGATCCCTGTAGCCCCGCCATAGATGCCTTCCACTATTCCACTCACCATCTCGGTGAGTGGTGTGGCATGCCAAGAGCTACTGCAAAGTAGAACTAGACTAGAACTGCACTCCAAAAGTAGCAAAGCCCAAGAGTAAAAAGATTAGCGTCAGTAAAGACAATATTGAGGGGGTCGTATGGTAGGGTCGTGTTGAAGATGACCATGGGGTTTGGGGGTGTTGTCCGGTCTATAGAAAGCGCTGTATTTGAAATGGACTCCAAAGCCATGGCAGTTGAAGAGTCATCATCCGTATCACCTCCTCATTGGTCCTCCTCAATGGGCATCATTTGTGGCTCCTCTTTGTCTTTGGAAAGACCACTAAAAGTATCTGGTTCGAAGTTTGGACTATGAAGCTGTAGAATGGTGATGTGATCAGAGTCTTCACTATAGTCGATGTTGTCAGATGAATCCACCGAAGAGCTACCTGGAGGGTACAACGCATTTGAAGATGACCGCTCTTCTCTCTCAAAATACATAGCAAGGTGAGTGCTAATGAATGCCTGGTCAAGTAATGTCCAGCAAAAGGGGCTTCTCCGGTAGACAATGTGAGGCAAAATATGGTAATGCAGGTGAGTACGACAAGATTATGCAGGCAAGTGGTGAGAATGGTGGGAGAAAAACGAGGTAGTAGGTGACTGGTCGTGAGCGGCCAGCACGCGACGAGGTACAAAAGAGGGAGTCTAGAGGTGGTGAATGTGTGAGTGTGGGCGAGGGTTGACTAAGGGGTGAGTGGAAGGGGGCTAGCGGGGGCGAGTGTGGAGGCGGATGGCTGCGGCAAAAGCAGGCGAGTGCGCCAAGGTATGCAAAGGCGAGCATGAGTAGGGGTTGGCGAGCGGTTGTGGCTAGGTGAACGAGTCGAGGTTTGGTGGTGAAGGTCAGGACGAGCAGAGTCGAGAGAGGGGTAGGAGCATGGCGGATGGGTCAAGCCAAGCAAGGGC